>NW_027531026.1:5042445-5086410 GCF_008692635.1 Crocuta crocuta
TATCACTACAATCCAGACTTTTCTTTCTTAGTGTACTGATTACAAAAATACTACATTTATTATAATGTATAAAATAAAGTGTTAAGAACAAAATAAAAAGAAAATAATAACCCCTAAAGCCAGAAATAACCATGATTGACATTTTGGTGAATGTCTTTTGCTGTTTTATTTTCCATGATTAGATGGGTCTTGTTAAACGTAAAATTTTTTAAATGTTAAAATATTTTATATAGTATTTTATAATTGGCTTCTTCAATTTTTATATATTTTATAAAGCAGATTTATACAGCAGCACTTTTAATGATTATATACTATTCTTATTTATTAATAGTTATATTTAATCAATTTTTTACTTTTTAACATTTATAGTTACTTTGTTATTAAAAACAACAACTAAATCTTATACACAAAATTTTTTACATGCACGATTATTTATTTTGGCTATATTTCTAGAACTAGAGTTAATGCTTTAAAGGTAAAATATTCTTTTTTTATGTGAGTTGTAAATATTTCTGTAATAAGATAATAATTGTTAGAGTTTCCAATTAGGTATACTTTATATTGTCTGTCTCTAAGTTCTCTCTTTTTTAAAAGTTTATTTATTTTGAGAGTTAGAGAGCACAAACAGGGAGGAGCAGAGAGAGAAAGAGAGAGAGNTATCACTACAATCCAGACTTTTCTTTCTTAGTGTACTGATTACAAAAATACTACATTTATTATAATGTATAAAATAAAGTGTTAAGAACAAAATAAAAAGAAAATAATAACCCCTAAAGCCAGAAATAACCATGATTGACATTTTGGTGAATGTCTTTTGCTGTTTTATTTTCCATGATTAGATGGGTCTTGTTAAACGTAAAATTTTTTAAATGTTAAAATATTTTATATAGTATTTTATAATTGGCTTCTTCAATTTTTATATATTTTATAAAGCAGATTTATACAGCAGCACTTTTAATGATTATATACTATTCTTATTTATTAATAGTTATATTTAATCAATTTTTTACTTTTTAACATTTATAGTTACTTTGTTATTAAAAACAACAACTAAATCTTATACACAAAATTTTTTACATGCACGATTATTTATTTTGGCTATATTTCTAGAACTAGAGTTAATGCTTTAAAGGTAAAATATTCTTTTTTTATGTGAGTTGTAAATATTTCTGTAATAAGATAATAATTGTTAGAGTTTCCAATTAGGTATACTTTATATTGTCTGTCTCTAAGTTCTCTCTTTTTTAAAAGTTTATTTATTTTGAGAGTTAGAGAGCACAAACAGGGAGGAGCAGAGAGAGAAAGAGAGAGAGAGAGAGAGAGGGTAAGAGAATCCCAGGCAGGCTGTGCACTGTCAGCGCAGAGCCCAGTGTGAGGCTGGATTTGGGGCTCAATTCAGGGCTCAAACTCATGACTATGATATCATGACCTGAGCCAAAATCAAGAGTGGGTGGCTTAGACTGAGCCACACAGGGGCCCCTGAATTTCTGGGCTTCTTAAGGAAAAATTCCAATTTTCTTTTTGTTTACTTGCCTTGCATGGACAGTGTCTTCCCTAAGATCTAGGGAGTTCCCTAAGAACTTGAACTAGGCTAAAGAACACTGACTCTGAGGTGGGGTTCCAAGGTGCAAGTAAACCAGACACACATGGGAAATGTGTGCAGTAAAGCAAGATGAGGCCAGACTGCAGATAGACAAAGTAAAGGTTGTGTTTTATTATAAACAGAAGGATAATCAATTTGGGTTTTTCTTTCCTTTCTGTTATCTACTATTCCATAGTCCTTTTTAAAAAATTTTTTTAAATGTATTATTTATTTCTGAGAGAGAGAGAGAGTGAGAGAGAGAGACAAAGAGAGACAGCATGAGTAGGGGAGGGTCAGAGAGAGAGGGAGACACAAGATCTGAAACAGGCTCCAGGCTCTGAGCTGTTAGCACAGAGCCCGATGCAGGGCTGGGACCTACAAACTGTGAGATCATGACCTGAGCTGAAGTCAGATGCTTAACCGACTGAGCCACCCAAGAGCCCCTACTATTCCATAGTCTTAAAGTCATTTTATTTGAATTTTTGGGAAACAGCAACATTTCTGTGGCAAACCAAAGCCTTTTCTGTAAGGAAAGAGATTATAATTTTTGTGCACTTGTTTGGTAGGGCATCACAGTAAATACTAAGAACAGTTTTTTGCTTGGAGTGAAAATTATTTTCAGTAGAAGCTATCAACTGAAATATTATCCTGCTTGAGTTATTTGACCTAATAATAATTTGACCTAATATAAACTTTAGTTTATAAAGTATTTAAAATACACATTTTTTTCTTCTCAGATCAGATCTTTTGAATCAGAATATCTGAATAAGCATCACAGGTAGTTCCGTGGCACTCTAAAGGTTGAACAGCAGTATTGGAAAACAATACCTGGAACTATGATTTTTTTTCTGCATTTGTTAATATAAAATAGCTCCTGAAACCTCAGTCTGTAAGGGGCAGTATGCCATGTGCTGAGGGATCTAAGAAGACAATGACATGGTTGTTCCTTTCAAGAGCAGAGAGCCTAGTAGGGAAAGTGAGATCCTTGAATAAAAATAATGATGATGATATGAGGCAGTATGTTTGGCTATAAAATGAAGGCAGCAGGAAAAACTTCTGATGGGGACTCTGTGGAAAGGTGAAATGAGACTTAGCAGAAATGGGGGACATCAGAGCTGACACCAAAACAAGAATATGTGTGTGTATTTGTGTGTGAGTGTGTGTGAGTGTGTGTGTGTCTGTGTGTATGTGGTTGTAATGCACTGGGGCTGAGAGACTGTATTACAGGAGAAGGCATTGGTGGTGGAGTGTCAGAGCAGGAGAGTGTGATAGGGAGCAGGATTATAGCCAGCATGGCTGGTGCCAGGAAGTCAGGAGAATGTAAGGCTGAATCAAGGCAGTTTGGGTGCATTTGGAAGTAGCTTGGAGTATCTGTACAGTAGACAAGGGGGAATCCAGAATATTTCTTTTTTTTATTTTATAGTTTATTTTCAAGTTGGTTTCGATATAACACCCAGTGCTCATCCCAACAAGCGCCCTCCTCAATGCCCATCACCTCTCTTCCCCTCTACCCCACCCCCATCAGCTCTCAGTTTGTTCTCAGCGTTCAAGAGTCTCTCATGTTTTGCCTCCCTCCCTCTCCCCAACTCTTTCTTTCCCCTTCCCCTCCCCTGTTGTCCTCTGTTAAGTTTCTCTCATTCTACTTATGAGTGAAAACATATGGTATCTGTCCTTCTCTGCCTGACTTATTTCACTCAGCATAACACTCTCAAATTCCATCCACGTTCCTACAAATGGCCAGATTTCATTCTTTCTCATGGCCATGTAGTATTCCACTGTATAAGATAAACCACATCTTCTTGCTGCATTCGTCAGTTGTTGGGTATTTAGGCTCTTTCCATGATTTGGCTATTGTTGAGAGTGCTGCTATGAACATTGGGGTCCATGTGCCCCTATGCATCAGCACTCCTGTATCCCTTGGGTAAGTTCCTAGCAGTGTTATTGCTGGGTCATAGGGGAGTTCTGTTGTTAGTTCTTTGAGGAACTTCCACACTGTTTTCCAGAGGGGCTGCGCCATTTTACATTCCCACCAACAGTGCAGGAGAGTGCCTGTTTCTCTATATCCTCACCAGCATCTATAGTCTCCTGATTTGTTCATTTTGAATATTTCTTTTTTAAAATAAGTTTAATTCTTTATTTTGAGGGAGAGAGAGAATGAATATCCCTAGCAGGCTCTGCACTATCAGCACAGAGCCCTACTTGAAGCTCCAACCAATGAACCATGAGATCAATGACCTGAGCCGAAATCAAAAGTCAGATCCTTAACTGGGTGAGCCCTTAGAAGCTCCATAATATTTTCCATAAGAATAGTGACCCAGGGGTGCCTGGGTGGCTCAGTTGGTTAAGTGTCTGACTTCGGCTCAGGTCATGATCTCATGGTTCGTAGGTCCCAGCCTTGCATCTGGCTCTGTGCTGACAGCCAGCTCAGAGCCTGGAGACTGTTTCAGATTCTGTGTCTCCCTCTCTCTCTGATGCTCCCCTGTTCACGCTGTGTGTGTGTGTTTGTCTCTCAGAAATAAATAAAAAACATTAAAAAAAAAGAATTGTGACCCAGTCAAGGCAGAGCTCAAACTCAAAGCTGAAACCACCTGCTGGATAGACTTTTTGGAAGAGTCAGGGAGCCAGGTGTGAGGTCAAAACCAAATTAGAGTTGAAGCAATGGGAAAAGAAAGCAGCAGAAAGTTGCAAAAAAGTGCCAAAGAGAAAAACAAACTCAAGTTGGTGTTTAATTACATGTGGTGGGGGTGGGTGAAGAATGAGGCAGGATGACTCATGTTTAGAGCCTGAGAGAACAAGTGTACCCTTAACAAACAAGGAAGTCAGCAGAAACTGTTTCTTGGGGAAATTTAATTTTAGAAATTTTAAGTATGAGGTGCTTCCAGGGTATCCAAATTTAATCCCTTTGTTGGATCCTTTATTGCAGGGGATAACAGGCAAGTCTGTTCCATTACCAGAGAGTCCTGCTATTAACCCATTGCTTACTTCACTTTTTCCTGGATTCTCTATCCTCTCCCCCAGGATTCTCTAGCTTCTTCCAGCATGAGCAAGGTCTTTTCTATATGTTGTTAGATTCAGAAGACTGAAGATACGTAAGACAAGTAACAGTTTTCCTGGTTAATTTTGATTACTTCTCCTACTAAAATACCAGTGGATCACTACGTCAACCCACAGCAATTCTTTTCACTAGGTCTTACCAAAGATGCCTTCATTACTAGCAGGAAAGCCCTTTAAGAAGGACAGAGTGAATCAGGGAGAAAGAATAGCCCATCTTACCACCCAATACAACTCTACAGTTACATAAGTGGTCAGGATTAGAAAGGGATTCTGAGTTTGGAAATTATTTGCATGGAACTGAGTGGGAAAGCAGGGAAGTAGTTGATTTTCTGAGTGTATGCTTTAACAAGTTTTGTTTTACAATGCATATTTTTTTTGGTGGCTGTGTCTTCCGAAATAAATCATACTGTATTAGGGCACAGTGAGTCATTCCACATTGTTTTCCTCGGTTCTACTCTGCATTTGTCCCTTGTCAACTTCCTCTTTATGTCTACAGTGTTTCTGTCTAAGCATTTCTCCTGTCTCCACTAAGGTCAGAGAAAAGGAAAATAGACCAAAATCACCATTCCATCAACAACGGTTAATTGAATACCTTGTATGTGCTCACAATCATTCTAGGTGTTTCAGTCATATCATATGAGTGACTGAAAATAGGTAAAAAAAAAAAAAAAGGTGACTTTAAATAACAATTATTAAAAGTTTGAATGAGTTATCAAGAGAGGTCATATATTCTAAACATGGCAGAAATGATTAGGTTGCATGCTGGCTGGTAATAATGAAACACAAGTTCTTTGAGGTTCTTGAGATAATATGGATATATATTAAATTATAGTTTTGCTAATATATGGGCTGATTGTTTTTCACGTTTTTTCACACGTGTAAGAGAACTTTGTATCATTGTGCTTGTGACTCTTTTTATATATGATTACTTTGTATGTGCCACATCCTCCATACTGGCTTGTAGGTTAGCCAATGAAAGGAGAAATTCCATTCTTTCACTTCAAGCTTTTTTCACTCATTGTAGAAATAAAGTATATGTTATAATCAGTTCTGAATCATATTCTTTCAACGAAAATGATACTTTTCTTTCTGTATACAGTAGATATTTTGGAAACGACAAAACTTTTTTATTTGAATTAAGAGAGAAAGAGGGAATAGTATCCTAATTCAGCAAGAGGTATTTTTGTTTTGCATAGCTAAGACATTTCCAATTTAAGGAATAGTGGTAGGTTAAGGTTCAGGGAGGTTAGAGAAAGACTGATGTAATGTACTTTCTCTTGTCCTGTAGATTTCTATGAATAGACCAAAAACAGACTTTTGGATGCAGGATCTTTGGGTGCAGGTGATGCCAATTTGAGGCAAATCTGCTTAACAGTGTCCCAGTCCCTTTGGCAGTCCCTTTGAACTCTGAGTGCAGAGTTCTTGCCTGCCTCCCTCTAACACTGTCCCTCTGAAAGCTCCTACCCTAACCCTGGCCCCTGCTGTTTTCCTTAGTGGCTCTGATGGAAGGAGCAGAACACCTTGTAAGTGCTGGGCATGGAGGATATGTTTTGGGGCAGTATTTTTCCTTTTTATCATCTCTGTTCTAACTACTCTCTGGACGCAGCTTTACTCTAATTATAGAAAAGCTAAACAAGGTGAAACTTTAGTCCAGGAACTCTTTCAGTTCCCTTATATTTTGAGAGGGAAGAGTTTTTCAAATAATTTCCCTGCTTATTGTTTTTCATCCTGCTTTGTGGGAACATCTAGGTAATTGATTGATCATGTAATTACTGTCAGGATAGTAGGCAAGTAAAATCTTTAAGCTTATTTTCCTATCTAGAGTGGGCATATGGGCCACCTGGGTGGCTCAGCCAGTTAAGCATCCAACTCTTGATTTTGGCCCAGGTCGTGATCTCATGGTCGTAAGATCAGGCACTGCTCTGGATGTGGATTCTCTCCCTCTCTCTCTCTGCCCCTCTCCCTGCTCATGCTCTCTCGTAAGAAAAAGTGGGCATAAGCACATGTCAATTTTAGGTTTATTTTGAGGATTAAATAAGATCATCCAAATGCCTAGAACATATATTTGATAAAATAATCAATTAAATTCAGTTTATCACTAGTATCGTGATGTGCTAAATTTCACTGAATTTGAGTTTTGAGAATGACATGAATAATTTTATATTAACTTATATAATACCAATCACTTACTTAGTGCTTACTATGTGTGAGCCTCTGTGTTAAACCCTTAATATTAACCTGTTTGATTCTGTCTACACCATCAGGAAGTGAATTCCATGATCTCTAGTTTATGAATCTTGGGTAGAAGTCAATTGCCTAATGGCAGCTTGTTAAAGTCCTGTACTCCTGATCATAAGATACTGCCTCTTTGTACCCTTTTCTAAATACTCAGTGTCATATTTTGAAAGCACAATACACAAACTTGAACAGTTGTTCTATGCTGACTGTAAGGTTGACCTCGAGGTGGGAAATATGGTAGGGTATACCATGGATTGGTTCGCTGGGAACAGCTTTCTTCCTTTCTAGAAAACTGGTTATATTTCATATTTCCTGGGTTGTATCCCAGCTCTGCTACTTAGTAGCTTTGTAACCTTGGGCAGGCTCAGCTTTCCGAGCCTCAGTTTCCTCATCTGTCAAATGGGGATAATATTACCTTCCTCAGGGAATTGTTATGAGGATTAAATGGGTTAATAGATATAAGTTCCTTAAAGTAGTGGCTGACACTTGGTAAGCTCTATTAGCTATTAATAGTACTTCTGTGTCCTTCACTTTATATCTCTCTTCTGGGTGTCTGTATTTGTGCATCACTGCACTCTTGCTAAGAAAGGCATAGATTTACTTACAGATGTTGTGATGACTGTCCGCATGATCATATTCTGCTTTTGTACTTTCTGATTTATTTTAGTAGAGGGAAAAGTTGATTGTTACCCTTGGATTTCTTACATCTTCCAAAACAATTACTGCTTAAGAATTAATAGGATTAATCATCTTTTGGTTTTTTTAAATATTTTTATTTATTTCTAGGAGAGAGAGAGAGAGAGACAGCGTNTGAGTGGAGGAGAGTCAGGGAAACAGGAAAAAGAAACAGTCCTGTGCTGCCAGCACAGAGCCCAGTGCTGGGCTCGAACCCATGAAGCCATGAGATCATGACCTGAGCCTAAACCAAGAGTCAGATACTTAACCAACTAAGCCACCCTGGCACCCCTAGTTTTCTGATTCTCAACTAGTACTTTATATTTCATTTTTGTTGATAGGTTGTATTTTAAAAATAAAATAAACACAATTGTATTTAGTAAATGATGCAGTCAGTGTAAGAGTTTTTTACAAACTAGAACATGCAGGCNTAATTCTGGCTTCAAATTTATGAAACTGAAACTTATTACAAAATCAGTATTAACAAAGGCCAAATATACTGAGTGATTCTGTTGGCCTTATCTTTAGTCATAATTTCAGATTGGAAGTAAAAGCAAATTTAAAGTTTGTGACCAGATAGAGTCTTCTTTATTTTTATGCATGTATTGGATGTGAGACGCATGGTTAGGCATCTTACTTAGCCTTTTTGCCCAGCTCAAGGAAGAGTTAATAAAATAAAGTTATGTAAAGTGCATTGAACTCCTCAAGAGAGAAGTGTTATATTAATACCTGCCTCACAGTGATGTTCTCAGACTTAATGATAGAAAGTTTGTAAATTGCCTTGGTACTCCCAGTAACATCCTGATGAAGCATCATTTCGTTTTATTGCAAAGAGCTCTAAGTTACACAGAATGCAAGTTAAGGGGGAATAATATCCCAGTCCTTATTTTACAATCAGAAGTACATAAAATAAAGAGAAAACATTTTGTTCCAGTTGTGAGTGGTAGAGTTGATCATTTTTACATTTTCTTTTTGTATTACTTTTGGGAGAGGGGCAGAATTTATAATGCACAGTTTAATCGAGTGCTCGCCATTAAAAATATGTAATGGAAGAAACAGTGATCATGATACAGAGACCTTTAAGGACACTATTATTCAAACATTTAAAAATTAAATTACAGTTTTAAAAGAACCAAAGTCCATTTTATATGATTCTATTAAGTTTGGCATTTTTGAGACATGTCTTAAATCGATACCTGTAATACTTACAAACATCAGTAGAGAGAATAGTATTGTAAACACATATTCTTGCTGTAGGGTACATTTTAAATGTCTAAACACTAATCAATATAGAGAAATTAAGTATTGACTAAAATAGCTTTATAATAAGTAATTATTGGTTTGCTCTTTTAGAAATTAGACATTTTCACTTTGGGAATAAAGAGTAAATTTACTGTCATGAAATTAAAGTGTTTTTGACCTTTTTGTACAACTTTCCTCTCTCTATGAAATGATTAGGTTTAAATATGATTGCACAGCTGTATTATGTTGCAAGCATCAATTTTTAATTATTATAAGGTCAATGTTAGAACAAATGTGATTAGTACAATACCTCAGTGCACTTATTTACTTTCCACTAAAAAATCACCCAGTGTTTACTGAAACCAGCCTGCACCTCTCTCTGCTGATATGACTAATTAGATTTATGACAAATCCTTTATTTTTCTCCCCAGTGTTCATCCTATGTATGTGATTTTGTTTGTTCTTTTGATTTTAAAAAATATAAGTTGCCTGACTTATCTCTTCCCTTCAAATAGAAGGACATTTATTTTCCTCAGTGTGTGTAGGTGTATAACCATAGATATTAATAACTGCACAGTTCTCCTGCCTTTGTATAACATGATGTCTTATTATTTAGCTGGGGCTGCTATAACAAGGTATCACAGACTGGGTGGCTGGAACAACAAGTGTTGTTTCTCACACGTCTGGAGGCTGTGAAGTCCAAGATCAAGGTATCAGCAGATTCGGTGTCTGATGAGAGCCCCCTTTCTGGTTTGCAGATGGCTGCCTTCTGGTTATATCCTTACCTGGTTTCTCCTTGGTGCATGCACATGGAAAGACACACAGAGAGAGCTCTTCATCTTCTATGAGCATTAATTCTCTTAGGAGGACACTACCCTCCTGACCTCATCTAAACTTAACTGCTTCCCAAAGGCCCTGTCCCCCCATCCCCCCAAATATCAGCCCATCTAAAGCCCATTTAAAGAGAAAAGGAATTTCCTTTTGAGACATGACTTTACATGTTTACATGTTTGTAGAGATTTGTCTGATTTTTCTTACTGCTCCAAGTGATTGTGGATTTAGCTCTGTAAATGAGGAGATACGGCATATAAAAATAACAGAATAGTACATGAGCTACATGCTGGTTATGAAAATTCCTTAGATGTTCAGCATGAATAGTAATTCAGGTTTTAATGAAAAAGTAGTTTTCTAATTCTTTATTTGCTTTTATTATTTAAAGTTTATTTATTTATTTATTTATTTATTTATTTATTTTGAGAGAGGCAGAGACAGCATGAGTGGAGGAGAGTCAGGGAAACAGGAAAAAGAAACAGTCCTGTGCTGCCAGCACAGAGCCCAGTGCTGGGCTCGAACCCATGAAGCCATGAGATCATGACCTGAGCCTAAACCAAGAGTCAGATACTTAACCAACTAAGCCACCCTGGCACCCCTAGTTTTCTGATTCTCAACTAGTACTTTATATTTCATTTTTGTTGATAGGTTGTATTTTAAAAATAAAATAAACACAATTGTATTTAGTAAATGATGCAGTCAGTGTAAGAGTTTTTTACAAACTAGAACATGCAGGCCAATGTTTCATCTTCATGGCTTGGTAAATGGATGGTCAGATGATGGTTGGGCTTCATTGGTGATCTTAAGATATAGTGGTGAAGAACAGATCATTACTTGGCTATGACAAGTGGCAATGGGGCTTGTGGGGAAATGACTCAGTAGTGTTAATCAACGTGGGCTATAAAGAAGATAGGTCTTGCCTTTGATTCCCCCATACTTCTTTGGTCATTTGAGTAGGGGCAGAAGAAACATTTATCGGAATTATTAGAACTTTACTTCTCTGTTGGATGATGCAGCTTTCCATGTCATTTCCTTCTCACCTGCTATATTTTAGAGTCACATATTCTGGAAATAGTTGCTTTTAAAAAGAAATATGCTGGGGCACCTGGGTGGCTTAGTCCGTTAAGCGTCCGACTTTCGGTTAGGTCATGATCTCANTGAAATGGTGGAATTCCAGGTATTGAAACAAGGAGTTAGGAGGTGTTTTAGGGTTGGATAGTTCTTTAAGTTATGTTACTCAGGAGTAAGCTTATTCTAAATAGTTTTATGAGCTACTTATTCTCTTACTCCAACTCTGCTACTGCCTCCACCCTCACTATCTACATGCCAAAATATTGTGAATAATCACCATAAATATTGCCAAAGAAATTCTTTTTCTTTTAAATAGGACATCATGATGGTTGCAAACGATGTTTTGGATAAAGGGCTAGTATCCAGAATCTATAAGGAACTCACCCAACTCCACACCCGAAAAACAAATAATCCAGTGAAGAAATGGGCAGAAGATATGAAAAGACACTTCTCCAAAGAGGACATCCAGATGGCCAACAGACACATGAAATGATGCTCCATGTCACTCATCATCAGAGAAATACAAATAAAAACCACACTGAGATACCAGCTCATGCCAGTCAGAGTAACTAAAATGAACAAATCAGGAGACTACAGATGCTGGCAAGGATGTGGAGAAACGGGCACCCTCTTATACTGTTGGTGGGAGTGTAAACTGGTGCAGCCCCTCTGGAAAACAGTGTGGAGGTTCCTCAAAAAACTAACAGTAGAACTCCCCGTGACCCAGCAATAACACTGCTAGGAATTTACCCAAGGAATACAGGAGTGCTGATGCATAGGGGCACATGGACCCCAATGTTCATAGCAGCACTTTCAACAAGAGGCAAATCATGGAAAGAGCCTAAATGTCCATCAACTGATGAATGGTTCAAGAAGATGTGGTTTAACTCTACAGTGGAATACTACATGGCAATGAGAAAGAATGAAATCTGGCCATTTGTAGCAATGTGGATGGAACTTGAGGTTATTATGTTAAGTGAAATAAGTCAGGCAGAGAAGGACAGATACCATATGTTTTCACTCATGGATCCTGAGAAACTTAACAGAGGCCCATAGGGGAGGGGAAGGGGAAAAAATAGGTAAGGAAAGGGAGGGGGGCAAAACATAAGAAACTTTTAAATACTGAGAACAAACCAAGGGTTGACAGCTGATGGGGGAGATGGAACAATGGGTGATGGGCATTGAGGAGGGCACTTGTTGGGATGGTTTATATGGAAACCAGCTTGACAATAAACTATAGTAAAAAAAAAATCAACCTGGGGATAGAAAAAAAATAGGACATGAAAGGAAGCAAAAAAACCTGTTAAACACTAACGTTGTGGAAGATCATGAATGTATGATTTGACAGGATCTAAAAGCCACAGAAATAGTTTCTCAAGGTTAAAATGCTGCTTTCTTCCTCTCAGCCATGGAACTTGGGCAAAAACTTTTTGACTAGGATTTGTCACTGTTTTTAGAGAACACATATGAGTTGCAGCAATTCCATGTGACTTCTCAGTTACTTTCTTTGAGCCTAACTTTTCTTCAAGATATAATTAAAATATTTTAAAAGACAAGAGGACCAACTATGGTATTTCATTTTCAGTCTCTGACTGTCTTCACATTTGCTTTTCCTTTCAAGATGTACTAGGTATCATCCTGATTTGGGGCATATAATAATTTGTGTGGATTACACATTTAGAGCAGATTCTACTGTGTTTAGTTTGGTGTTCAGAGCAGTCTAGTTTGGGAAGTGTAAGTATGGCCCACAAGATGAAGGAGCAACAGTATCACACTGTTATATGTTTCCAAGTAAAATAAAACCCACATGTTAATTATCCACTTTTGGCTAGATATTTAATATTAGTCATAATTTGTTTGTTACTGTCTTCTTTTTTACTATGGTACAGGATGCTCAGGTGGCCTACACAATGTGAAAGAAGGAAGAAAGGGCTTTTGGTTATCAGTTTACTTTTTTTTTGCAATTGTGATAGATGCTTAGGGTACAAACTTTGATGGCCAATTTGGAGGTGCAGAGCCATGCTCACTCTAAGTAAAGCTGGGACATATAAGTTTTCTAAAGCTTTATTTAAAAAATTTTTTCTTATTTTGAGAGAGAGTCAGAGGGAGAAAGAGAGAGAATCTCAAGCAGGCTCCATGCTTAGCATGGAGCCTGACATGGGGCTTGAGTCCATGATCCAGGGATCATGACCTGAGCCAAAATCAAAAGTTGGACGCTCAACTGACTAAGCCACCCAGGTACCCCTCCAAAGCTTTAGTGTTTAAAAGAATATTGGAAAATGAAATTTTTGATGGCCTGGAGCCATTTACCTAGCTTGGTCATATCAGCTCCTCTCTGCCATGGTTTACTTTTGTAAACACATGTGAATGGGCAGTTATCTTATGAAAACATTATCAATCATATTAAGAAAATGAAAATATTAAAATGAGAATATATCTTATATTCCTGGATAATAAAAATGAAAAATCAGGACTATAATGGGTGATGGTGAAGAGAGGGAGAAATGAAACACATAATCTGTTATTAGGAATATAAGCAGGTGCAAAAATGAACAATAGTCATAGTATTTAACCCATGTCAGGCATTGCCTTTTAGTTTCTGAATTGAAGGATGGTCTTTGATGACTAGGAGGCTGCCAGATAGGGTGACCAACTTGTATCAGTTTGCTGGGAACTTTTCCGGTTTAAAACTGAACATCGTTGGGGATCCATGGGTGGCTCAGTCCGTTAAGCATTCGACTTCAGCTCAGGTCATGATCTCACTGCTAATGCGGCCGAGCCCCATGTCAGGCTTTGTGCTGACAGCTCAGAGCCTGGAGCTGCTTAAAATTCTCTGTTGCCCTCTCTCTCTGCCCCTCCCCCACTCACACTCTGTCTCTCGCTCAAGACAAAATAAACAAAAACAAACAAACAAATACGCGCAAACCAAAACTTCTGAACATCCTTTATCCCAGAAACTCTCTCAGCTCTCGGCAAACCAAGACAGTTTAGTCATCCTACGGCCATGGAAATTACAGGGGGGCCCTCAGGGGAGCAAGTATTTCTTAAGTGTGAAAATTATTTCAATATTATAAAAGCTGGCAAATCCACATTGGTGTGTACCAACTGAACAATAGCTCTGCATACACCCACTTAAGAAGATAATTTGGTGTTATGAAGTTCAATAAACACATACCTCTAATGTCCAAATTCATCTCTATAGCATATAGATTAGAGAAACTCTTGAACATGTGTACGGGGAGATGTGTACAAGCATTTCATAGCCATGTTGTCTGTAATAACAAAAAATTGGGAACAACCTTAACGTCCTGCAACAAAACACTAGATGACTATGTTGTGTTTTTCATACAATAGAACACTATGAAGAAATTAAAATGAAGAGATTATGGATAAAAGCAGCAGTAGGAGTTCATTTCAAATATATTGAGGCAGGGGCGCCTGGGTGGCTTAGTCGTTTAGGCATCCGACTTTCGCTTAGGTCATGATCTCGCGGTTTGTGGGTTCGAGCCCTGCATCGGGCTCTGTGCTGACTGCCAGCTCAGAGCCTGGAGCCTGTTTCAGAGTCTGTGACTCCCTCTCTCTCTGACCCTCCCCTGCTCACGCTGTCGTCTCTCTCTCTCGTAGAAATAAATAAAAAAAAAAACATTAAAAAAAATTAAAAAAATATATTGAGGCAAAGAAGTAAGTTGAAATTCTACATAGGGTATAATTCATGTATATAAAGTTAAAAATAGGCAAAAATAAAATGATATTCTTTTTTTTTAAATGTTTTATTTATTTTTTTTTTGAGATAGAGATAGAGATAGCGTGAGCAGGGGAGGGTCAGAGAGAGAGGGAGACACAGAATCTGAAACAGGCTCCAGACTCTGAGCTATTCCTCAGCATTATTATCTTGCTACATTTTGCATGATAAAATGTTTTAAAATCTCTTTGACTATAGTAAACTATGACCTTAGAATCAGCCTTCAAAAAGGCAAAGAGTGAAGGTTTTCTATAGTGAATATACAAAAGTATTTTTACATTAGAAGGTTTTGCATGGTCAACTTATGTGATCATCTTTAGCTATGAGTGATAGAGTCCTGGCATAGTGCACAGATGCATAATATTGTCAAGCCAATCAGCTTCCTTGAGTGTTAGTCTCTCATCTGCTCCAACCTGAATTGGTTATTGTGTGGATTGAATAAACTAATGAGTATGAAGTTGCTTTGTAGCTGATATGACCTCTGCTTAGTAAGGATAAGAATAATCATTTGGTATTGAAGACAATTTTTTAAAACAAATCTGTGATTTTGTTTTTAATTATCTTAATCCTTTTCACATAATTTACAATTTTGTGCTGATGATATATCTCTTCTATTTTAATCCTCCTAACAAGTTGGCAAAAGCACTATTATCAATCATACGTATGTAGTAATTCTACCATTGTGTTTTTGAATAGCTGTTTAGAAGACAGTCCTGAATTATAACTTAGTCTGATTTAGTAAAGCATTTGGAAGCCAATTATGCTGCTATATATATCTTGTCTCACTGAATTTTAAAAGCACCCGACCTTATAGATCATCTATAAAAATGTTAGAAATATTAAATATTCTCTATTTAATGTTGTACATAAACCACACTAAAATGCCTTTCATTAAGCAGAAGGCAACATTTTAGATGCACTGAATTTTAGTTAAACTGGCACAGTTGATACCCAAAAGGTAAAGTGGATATTGGCAGCTTATCATCAGCCCTTACGTTTAACAGGCTAACGAACACAACTTGAAACACAACAGAGTCTTGCTGTTCTGTGAGACAGTGAAGGGATTTCCTCAGTATTTAAAAATATTAATATAACCAGTTATGCAAATCTAAATATAAAACCAATCTCTTACAGGTTTAGAGATGGCATTTACCATCTCTGTGAAAAGCTGAACCTTACTCATCAATTCCAATCATATCTTCAGAAGGGGAAAACAGTGACAGCACCTGCTGAACCAGAATTACTATCAAAGTTAAAAAAACTGATCATATTTTTTAACTGCAAGCCAATCTTACTTAAATCAGCACGGTCCAAAAGAAATATCCTGTTAGCCATTCATGATCTGATTTCTGGTGTATGAGATCATTTAAATACCATACATATAAAAGAAATTGTGAGACTTTTTTTTGTTTTATAATAAATAAGGCAGAGGCCAACTATTGCTCCTTTGTAGCTTTTTTTTTTTTTTTTGAGATAAGCTATCAAGTCAGCTGTTTCTCCTGCCTTCTTAATGCCAGCAAAGATCATTTTTGTTCCAAGGATGTGCTTCTTGAGATTCTCCAAATACTCCATCAGTGACTCCTCTTTCCAGGTGATGCCTTTTTTCTTGTTGGCATCTGTGTAAGAAAATCTGGGGGCCTGACCTGTCTTTTGCCCAAATAAACCATGGAGGTTTGGCTCAGACTTGTGCTTGTCTCTTTTTTCCATAGTATGGCACTGGGCACACTTGTGAACTAAAATCTTCTTGCCTTCTCAACATCACCCATTTTAAAATTGCTCTTTCCATGTGTGTGAAATGAAGGTGATGGCTTGTCCCACTGTCTACTCAAGACAAATTTAATTTTGAATTCTAGTTCTGTCACTTACTAGATGTTGGTTAAGTTTCTTTTCTGAGTCTTGACTTCCTGACTTGTAAGCTGAAAATTCATTCAAAAAACATTTTGGTAGCTTACATACATAACCAGACACTGTGTTAATTGTTAGAAAATAATAATAATGATGATAATAATACTCATTGTGAACTCAGGTTTGTCTTGAGGAATATATTACTTAACTATAGGCTCTGTTGCATTGTTTGGTGCATAGTAAGTGGAAGTAACTATTATTGATACATGAATAATGTTTATATCTTTGGTTCATATACTTTCCTGGAACCCTAGATTTGTATATTGTACTGCCTACTTGCTTTCTTGGCTTGGATATGATATAGATATTTCAAATTTAACTCATCAAGATAACCACAATTTTTTCTTTGTTTTCCTGCCATCGTCCTTATCTTCATAAATAACAAAATCATCCTTTAATTTGTTTAATCATACTTGACCTCCTGTTTTCTCTCACATGCTACATCCACTTTTGCCAACACACTCACCACCACTTTGTAAATAATGAAAGGGAGGCTTAGAAAGTTTAAGAAATGTGTACATGATCCCACAGCTTGTAAAATAAGTGGGGGCATCAGAATTCCAATTCAAGTCTTCTGATATCCAGTCCATTGCTATTTCATTTTACTATTGTACTTAAAAAAAAGTTTATTTCTTTATTTTGAGAGGGAGAAGAGAGAGAAAGAGAGAGTAAGAGCGAGCAGGGGAGAGGCAGAGAGAGAGGAAGAGAGTAAATTCCAAGCAGACTCCAAGCTATCAGCATAGAGCCTGACGTGGAGCTCAAACTCATGAACTGCCAGATCATGACCTGAGGTGAAACCAAGATTTGGATGCTTAATCCAGTTTGCCACCCAGGCTTCCCTATTATACTTTTTTATTATATTATTTAATGGTTTTAGGTCATGAGTAAAGATTCTTCTTTATCATCTTGGTTAATTCAGTGAATTAGTACGTATTGATTTAGTCCTCATAATTATCATCTCTTGCAAATACCAGAGGATATAAATGTAGTCAGAAAATTATGAAGTACTACTCAAAGAAAACTGTTTCTGAAAATCCAATTTCAATAGGAGGACAAAAGGAAGCTTATATTCTCACATAAATACAGCTCTAATGGAAAGCAAGTTTTCGATGAGCTTGGAGTAGGAAGCTACTATCATACGAAAGTGATGGCATCTTTCAGAATCTGTTAAAAGCACCAACATAAGTAATAGAGGGAATTGGAAGTCTCTTCAGATATCCATTCTGTCTAGTCATGAGGAAATCTCTGGGACACTAGGAATGGTAATGATTTTCTTCAAGCAAAATAGTCTTCTCTGTTGCCAAACATTAGTAAGAAACATACCAGGGAAAGAGTGAGGTGGAGAGAGAAGCCAGAAAGAACTTATTTATGATGATTTCAATACTGCTGAGTATAATAGTTATTAATTACAGTAGAAAAGTACTAATTAGACTTGCATTTGGTGTTGAAAGCAGCAACTTTCTCTGTACTTTCTTAAACTCGTATTTAAATGAAAATATGGTCACCCAAGAAAATGATTTGATTAAAACTCTTCGCTTCCGACATGGGTAACTACCACCAGATATTTTTATTGCAGTCTCTTTGAATGTTAGTTATCTATTTAATTTTATGATGCCTGTCACTGACATACCTAACTGCTAGAAGTTGATATGGTGATACTTATCATTAGTGCTTACTGATGTGTGAATTAAACATTGGTATAAAAGATGCTTCTCACAGTTATGGAAATGTTAATTAAATTGGTAAGTATAAAAATGCTTCTTTTGAGCAATTTTTAATTTAAGCAGTTAGAATATGTATATTACACATAGGAGTATTCTGATTCATATATTCTGGGATAGAGGAAAAAATGACTTTGGCAGGTTTCCTCTTAGAGTCATCAAATAGGTGTCTGTTTTTCTAATTAAGTATTTTGACACAAACTTTAAATGTAATAATGTAATATTAAAAGATATTTATAGAAATATAACTCATAAGGCAATAGGATGATGAGGCTGCCAAAAAAGTGTAATTTTCAACCGTTTAAAACTTATGGTATAGAGAATGGTATAGAGCGGTGGTAGTTCTATTGTATTTCCTGTTGGTGGGAGCACATATGTCTTCACCAGTGAGGGCTGTGGCTTTGGGGAGAGGGAGAGAAGAACCGGTACTGGAAGAGGATTTGAAACCATGATAATGAAGTAAGTTCTGAAAGTCACGACAGTGTTTACTCTAGAGAGAGAAAGGCATAGATGGATGTATAGTCATCTTAATTTTTCTTTTATGAGAAAGAAGATTTTGTTAGCTGATGTCTTTGCTATACTGGTTACCAAATATTTTGAATTTCACCACTACCTCTGTCTGCCACATGAGATTTTCCTCAAGTGTGTCAGAGGCCATTATAATGAGTGAGATTTTTTTAAAACAGAACTTCTAAAAGATCTGTCAATTGAAAGGGTCCATCCTCCATTAAAGGCAGTAGGGATTATGAACAATGTTTATAATATATTTTTCTGAATATAAGTATACAGAAAAATATTTTGAATATATACATATATTAAAATCTTTATTTTTGAAACCAGGAACTAAATAGAAGCAGGATTCACTAATATTTGACAATTATGTATGGAGTCATGTATAAAACTTCTTTGACTAGTGCCATATTTTCAATTTATTTAAAGAACTTTTGGTGTTCATTACAGACTGGCATTCTGGCTGTTCAGCCTACTTGCTCCTTAATACAACTTTGTTTGGATGGCATGTATATTGGAAAGCTACATAATAAAATCCAGTGGAACTTAAATATCTGGGATACAGACTCTGAAGTTCATCCCAACCCTAAGATACTATCATAAACTATTAAAGGAAAAGATGGTATTTAGCTACCATCAAAATCAAAAACATCTTGATTGAAACTATTCAGCTAACCAATTCGTCTATTTTTATATGTGTCTTGAAATTAAGACACAATGTAGCTACATACTAATTACCAGAAAGAACAGGCAGTAAAATTCTTGCCCTGTTCTTCCTGTTTGTACTGTCTCTCAAAAGATTAGTGTTAATCCTTGATTATAGAATCTTCCAAAGGAAAATGATTGCATTTTTGACTATTAGAATGAGATATTTTAAAAATTATGAAAGATGATATCCAAGGTGGAGAACCAACATTTTCTTTCATTACTAAAGTTACTTTTGATTTCTAATTAAGACGGAGGCAGTTTGCTGAAGATTGTGTGAAATGTAAATCTGTAAATTTTATAGTCAACATTTTATTTTAAACCATCTAACTATGAAAGTAATATTTTTTTAAAAACAAAATTACTCCTCGTAAAATATTCCAATCAAATCCACGGGGTAAATACTATGTTCTCTCTCTCTCTCTCTCTCTCTCTCTCTCTGTGTGTGTGTGTGTGTGTGTGTGTGTGTGTGTGTGTGTTAGTGGCTGTTTATTTGCTATGGTTAGCTCATACCTTTTGCTAGCCTGATTGTCCCATGGGTCAACAACTGGGATTGCCTTATCATCTTGTCTTTGCTAGTGCAGGAATTTCACTAGCTCAGGTCTTTAATATAATTCTCATTAAGAATTTGGTAATGGCTCATGCTAAGTATCAAAAGAGCTAAAAATTTTAGTTTATGACTTCGGCTTGTTTGCCCTTCACTACCACATTAAGTAGGAAAACTATGAAATTTTAGAGATCAACTTATAAAGAAGAAAACTATACTTATGTGAAGAAAACTATAAAATCTGCTGAAATCCTTTAACTAATATGAAAGACACCAGGCTCTTGGCTGGGAAGACTCAATAATATAAAATGTCAGTAATACCAGATTCATACATACATTTGATAAAACTCCAGCTAGAATCTCAATATTTTTAGAACACTGTGGACAAAATGATACTATTTTAATGTAAAAGAATGAACAACAATGTTAGCCAAAAATGTTAGTGAAAGATGAACAGTAGGAATAAATTTGTTTTAATAGATATAAAAATATTAATCTATTATTGATAAACAATATGGTATTAGTATAATACCAGAAATATATACTGGAAGAAAAAAAGAGCGCTTAAGTTAGTGTATAAGGGATTTAATATATGGAAATTTTATGGGAACAAATTTTTTCTTTAATAAGTAGTGTTCATACAATGGGCTGTACATTTGGAAGAAAATAAAAATGGGCCCTAAGGATTTATGTATTACTAATTCATTGAAATAAGTTAACTCTCTACTTTCTACCAATTAAGTTGGTGAGATTTCCTTCTTCCCTCCCTTCTTTCCTTCCTTTCTTCTTTTCTTTTTTTCTTTTTTTCCTTCCTTCCTCCTTCTTCCCCTCCCTCCCTCTTTCTCTTCCTCCCTTCCTCCCTTCCTCCCTTCCTCACTTCCATCCTTCCTTCTTTCCTTCCCTCCCTCCCTCCTGCCCCCTTCTTCCTTCTTTCCTTTCTTTCTTTCCCTTCCTTTCTTCCTCTTTTTCTTAATTTAAATTCCAGTTAGTTAACATACAGTGTAATATAAGTTTCAGGTGTACAATATGGTGATTCAACACTTCCATACAACATCCAGTGCTCATTACAAGTGCACCCCTCAAATCCCATCACTTATTTCACTCTCCCCCCACTGACCTCCCCTCTGATAACCATCATTTTGTTCTCTATAGTTAAGAATCTATTTCATGGTTTGCCCCTCTCTCTCTTTTTTTCCTTTGCTCATTTGTTTTGTTTCTTAAATTCTATACATGAGTGAAATCACATGGTATTTGTCTTTCTCTGACTGACTTATTTTGCTTCGCATAATACTATAGCTCCATCCATGTCGTTGCAAATACCAAGATTTATTTTTTTATGGCTGAATAATATTCCATTATATATATACACCATACTTTCTTACCCATTTATCGGTTGATGGATACTTGGGCTGTTTCCATAATTTGGCTATTATAGATAAAGCTGGCATAAATATACACTGGGGTACATGTATACCTTTGAATTAATATTTTTGTATCCTTTGGGTAAATACCTAGTAGTGCAATTGCTGTATTATGGGGTAGTTGTATTTTTAACTTTTTGAGGAACCTAGTTGGAGAGATTTTCCAAAAGTAAAGATAAATTATGGTAAACCATGCTAACACACACACACACACACACACACACACACAATGAAAGCCACAGAAAACTAGATTCTAGGTTTCTAACATTGATAATATCAATGGAGATATGATGATTTAAAGAAAGGTAGAGGGAAGACAAGAAAAACAAGCATACAAGTAAAGAAATAAGCAGTTAATAAAAGTTCACAATAAAAATTACCCTGAAATATGTAAAAGTGTGTGTCTGTGTGTGGGTGTACACATTAAAAGAATTGTGGGCACTAAAGTGTTAATAGTGGATGTTGCAGCTTTGAATTTCCAATGATTTGTGCTTCATTTTGCTTTTATGTATTGATTAAATTTCATTTCCAAACAGCACTTATAGTTATATAATCCAAGCAATAACTAATGAAGGATTTCTGACTGGAGGGCAGTCAGACCTGAGGGATAAGAAGAGGAAAGGGGAAGAGCCTTCCATATGCACGAGAAGATACTAAGTGACTACTTATTGCAGCAACTGTTGATAGTTTTTTCTTCCCTAAAATTATTGACATGTTAAATAAAATCACAACTTGTTATGGAATATGAAGGTTCTATTTTTTCTTTTAATTTTTGCAGTGTTTGTACAAAATAGGGATAAGCTTATAACAAAAGGAGGAAAATAATTTCTACTGCTTCTGTAACTATTATCATTTTGCATTGTGTCAACTGCTCTTGGTCTCTTTCCCTCTGTTCTTTTTCCTGTGTGGTTTTGGATTAGGGTTGCAAAAGAGAAATATATATCAATGAGATTTGGGGGGCAAAAATGAAGCAGCAGCCATTACCTTCTGACATATGTACCCAATGAACTTATGAATCTTGCTGGATAGATTCGGGTATTTCCAAATAGGTTTTTGTGTGTGTATGCATGTTTGTTGGTGATAAAACAAAACGAGAAGAGGGAGATGAACTCAAGAAATTGGAGTAGGATTTAGAGAATTTAAGGAATAGTGTTTAAGGAAAATTAGGGGAAATGTATATTAGTCAGGGCTTCTTGTATTAAAAAAAATAGTTTCTCACCTTGAGTGTCTCCCAGCAAGATTCTCAGTCAGTTGTGACTTCTGAGCAAAGATCAAATCTAGGCTAGTACAAATTAAGAACTCTAGAATATGCCTATGAGAACCTTTGTTGTGACCTGAGAAAAATTTAAGAGTGTGTCTACCAGATATTCTAAGAATACTCTAGTATGCTTTCTCTGCTAGAAAATAAAGGCCCTGAAGGGTCTTAAGGGTATGACTTAGATATTTTCAACCAGACAACAAGGCTTCAATATATCTTAAAGTCATTGTCCCATGGGATCTTCACACCTAGACCAAGTATTTTTTGGAAAGAAATTGTGGTGTAACTTTTGCTGAATGAAGTGGATTATGATTTGACACACAAGAAGCCCACAAAGCTTTTAAAGGAATTACATAACCTTGGTGTGAAAAGGATGAGATAGTATGAAATGAAAAGGTTTTGTTCCCTTAACCAGGCTGAATAAAACTACTTAGTTATAAGGATGGCTATTCTCAGGGGCAAAGCATGATCTAGAGATCAGAGACAACATCTTTGAACGAGCAGCCAAAGCTCCAGTGAGTCATTCCCAGGAAGCATGACTATTATCATGAAACTGGCAACACACTCAAATGGATTTCAGAACTGCTGTGGACCTGATATGTGCTTCCCATTTTGTTCATTTGTGAAGGGGAGTATCTATGTCAGTTATTCTCTGCTTTCTCATCAGTGTGTGGGGTGTATATGGTGGCAGCAGTTTGTCCCTTTAGTTAACAGTCTTCAGGTTGACAGCAACCATACTTGAGGAGCTAAACCCAGGGAAACACAGCACAACTGTACCTGGACCTGACTTAGACCACAATATCTTGGGGCCTGAGCCTGATGATACAATGGAACAACAGTGTTGGAGTGTTGAGAGAATGGGTGGGTGAGGCATGAATTTTGGTGGCCCATGGGTAGACTGTGATAAATAGTTAAAAAAAAAAAAAAGGCCCTTCTGAATGCTGTTCCTCTTTAACCAAATACGCATACTCCCACTCATGTAAAGAGTAGAGTCTAATTTCCTTCCCTTTGAATCTGGGCTGAACTTAGTGCTTTTCTTGACGAATAGAATGCACTGAAAATTATTTTTTTTAATTAAAAAAANACCAACTAAGCCACGCAGGCGCCCTTTTTAAATTTTAGAGAGAGATTGAGCATGTGAGTGGGGTAGAGGGGCAGAAAGAAAGAGAAAATCTTATATATATATATTATATTTTTAAAAATTTTTTATAGTTTTTTTTTTTTTTTGAGACAGAGAGAGACAGAGCATGAGTGGGTGAGGGGCAGAGAGAGAGAGGGAGACACAGAATCTGAAACAGGCTGCAGGCTCTGAGCCTGATGCGGGACTCGAACCCACAAACCATGAGATCTGACCTGAGCCGAAGTCGGACACTTAACCGACTGAGCCACCCAGGCACCCCTACATTTATTTATTTTTGAGAGATAGAGTGAGACAGAGCATGAGCTGGGAGGTGCAGAGAGAAGGAGACACAGAATCTGAAGCAAGCTCCAGGTTCTGAGCAAGAGTTCAGCACAGAGCCCGACACCAGGCTCGAACCCAAGAACCATGAGATCATGACCTAAGCCGAAGTCGGACACTTAACGGACTGAGCCATCCAGGCTCCCCAGGACAGAGAAAATCTTAAGCACGCTCCATGTTCAGCATGGACTCCAACTTGAGGCTTGATCCCTCAACCCTGGGATCATGACCTGAACTGGAATGAAGAGTCAGACATTCAACCGACCTAGTCACCCTGCAACATCTGCAGTGAAAATGACTTTATGGGACTTCTGAGGCTAGGTGATATGCTTTCCTGCTTCTGCTTTGTTCTACTGTAATGATTGCTCATAAGTCACGCAGTTTTAGAAGTTAGCTGCTGCTGTATGAAGCCCAGGCAACATGGGAAGGGCACTTACAGGCACTCCACGTGAACACTTCAACTGAGATCTCTCTAAAAGCATCAACTGCCATCCTAATGAGCAACTCAGATGAGCCTTAGTCGTTGTCTTATTCCAGTTGCATTGGAGAACCCAAGTAAGCACCACTAGCAGAGCTCAGTCAATCCATAGAACTGTGTGAGAGTATAATAAATTGCCTTAAGCGTACAAGATTTTATGATGATGGTTTTTTATGTAGCAAAACACTATCATTTTTGCACACTTAGCACACTTATTTCTCTCTGTATGGGATATCTTTAATACTTTTCAAGCCTCCCGAAAGCAAATTTTATATCTGGCCTCTACTTCAAAACTCTAAAATTCACTCTCTTTTTCTTACCAATTCACTTGTGTCTGACTCTCGCTTTTGCAGTTGAGATTTAATTTGTCTCCTGTTAATTTGCACTTAGTTACATTTTGTTTTCAAAAGTCCTTGATTCATTTTCAAGTGGCATATCCTCTGTTTTTTGCATTCAATGGAGATTTCTCGAGACAGACTCAATCTTTTGTTCTTCCTATCCTTTACAGCCCTGAAGTTTATTCTGATCATTCAGTAATTTTAACTACCCAGATCTCTTATAGAATGCTTTTTGGAGTTGGAGGATTCTCTGTTATCCTAGCAGTCCTACTGAACTTGTTTAATAATAAGTATTAATTACTGCATGAAATTTTTGTTCTACCCTACAGTAATGGTTTGAAAATCTGGGGACTGTTTTATTTTTCTCTGGTCCTGTCTTGATTTGGCTCATCTAACAGTCTTCTTCTTTTTATACCCCTGTGATCCTGGTAGTTGTCTTATGCCAAGCTTTTTCTTGCCTTATGACATTTGTCTTCAGGTTTTCTTCAACCCAGAGTTCTCTTTCCTGGTTCCTTAATTCCTTCCTTCTCTCAGCTCACATGACACATGTTCAGAGATCTTTTCTGATCATCTACTCCAAAATACTCCAAACTCTATTCAAATTCCTGTCTCTATACTTTTATTTGACTTTATTTTCATAGCATTTGTCATTAATTGGAATTATCTTTCTCATTTGCTTGTTAATTCTATCGCTCCCCTTAATTTTGTCTTCCTCTCTCCCTAATATGTGAAGTCCAAGAAAGAAGAGCTTTATTTTTTTGGAGGAGGTTAGTTTATTTCAATATTTGCTGTATTCTCAGAGTACGGCAGATTCTTGGTACATCATAGACATTCAATAATTTTTTGTTGAAAGAATGAACTCTCATATTTGTCTTCCCATCAGCATAGGGTGGGCCTCAGGCAACCGGCTCAACTGGGAACTCTTGATCCTGCCCACTGCGATCTGCAGTGACAGCACCTAGCCTGGATGATGGAGATGGAACAGTGTGGAGCTTTAACAAGTTTGAAAAAGGTCAACCCACTCTGCTCTTAAATAGAAATATTGGAATCTTAGATTTCTTATTAGTGTTTGTGTGCTTAAAATCTGTTTTTATGCTTCAATAAGCCAGAATTGGAATGACTGGGCATCAAAATGAAATATTTTATTTTAAATTCTTTTAATTACTTTGCCAATTGGAATAAGGTTAAAAAAATTTAAAGACAAGCACTTTCATTAGCTTAACCTATAGGCAGAGTATCTGCTTTCTCTTATTTAAATACGTATGGCAGTTTAAATAATGGAATCAGTTGTTAATCTTATTTATTGTCACACAGGTCACTTTCTTTGTAAACGCATAACATAAGTTCCGGAGGAAGTAATGTGGCATTCGAGATTCTACAAGGAGAATCAAGGAGGTTGCCTGTAATAAACATGGGCATTTTTCATTCTTTAAAAATATGTAAGTTTTAGACTTCTTAAGCTCATCCATATTGTATTTTCTCCTTCCAGGTACACAGAAGGATTATGTTTTCCCTCAACCTTGCAGTTGGGAAGAGCCAGGTAACTAGTTCTGGCCAATGGGCTATGAGCACAAGAGACTTGTAATTTTGTCATGTAATCACTGGCTCAGGACCTGCAGCTCTCTCTTCTCTTCTGTGGCGTCTCAGGAGGCTGCATATTCCAGATGGTGCACACACAAGATGGTAGAGCTCCCATAAACCGGGCTCCCTCAAGTGACTCTCTGGTGACATATGTGGAGTCTGTAGCATGGGTCTCTGAGCCACCGAGTCCCTAAATGACTGTGGATCTGTTTGGGAAATATAGCATGAGTCAGAAATTATAGTTTTGGCCACTGAGATTTGGTGGTTGATTGTTACAGCATTGTAGCCAATCCTAAATGCATAATATAGTTGAGGAATAGGAGCTGGGGTTGATTTTTATTAGCTGATCTCGAGTTGAAAAGATTTATGAATATTAATAAAATCACTTTAAACTACCTTGCCACTTTTTTTTTTTTAAAGAACAAAGAAATTTGTGGAGTGTATGCTTGCAATTAATAAAGGGGAATACTTTGTGTAATCTTGATTTTTCAGGATAGTGTGGGAGAAATGATCATGTACTGAGGTATGTGGTTTGGTATTACAGATGCCTTGATCATAGGTGGATACAGAGGGGAAAACTCTAGGTCTTCTGTATTTTAATTCACAAAGCCATCTTTTATTTGTACTTAAAAGTAGCTGCAGCTACTAACACTTAAGATATTTTTTCAGCTTTCATTGTGCCATGGAAATTGGCATTTTTATTACCACAAATTATTCTTGTTTGCTAATTCCAAAGATGTCCAAAAGCAAGAACAGCTTCCCGAGCTGTTAGACTTTGGAAGAGCATAGTAAATCAACGGGTAGATAGGACCATATATCATATTAAACACAGGGAATTCACCACAAAATCATTACACTAAAAAGCGACAATTTTGATTGATTAAAATGGTATGGGCTGGATAGTGTTAAATCACTATGAGTGATATGACATTATAATTTTACATAGCATATTTCTGCCAAGACAATGAAGGTAAAAGGCATTGTCATCAGATGATAACAGACAATAAGAAGAATCCTGATGTTAGATTTATTACCTGGTTTAGATTTAGAAAGAAGTAATTCTTGTCCTGTTCCACTTATCAAATGACTGTAAATTCAGTGATGATGTAAAATTCTAAGGCAGAGCCACTTATAGGTTTGACAAAGTGCCAGCTATAAAGTATTTATTGTTCTCAGTGGTTCTGCCTTCCACACTTAAATATTTATCAGAAACATAAGCCCCTCTGATAAATGTTTCTGATCTTTGTGGCTAGATTTTTTTTTAACATTTAGATTTTTCATCAGAAGCCATGTCTATATATTTTTATTATCTTAATAACTTTGAGCTTATAATTTGAAAAGGCAATATGTGAGTTTCAAAATTTTATTTCTCTTAACTTCTGCTTTTAAATGTAACATTTTTGAGGTAGTATTCTAACTTAGAGATGAAGACTTCCTTATTTTGCCATTGCTATAGAGATGGCCCAGCCAAATTTTCTGAATTTTATCCTTACATGTATACCAGATGAGATTTACATTGATGATGGTCTAGGTGTAGTCTGGAAAGATTTATAGCATCCAGGTATATTAGATAATTGTTTTAATGCCACCTGTGTCCATATTTTGTTTCTGAAAGACACAGGCACAGCTGGTTTCTTACCCTTGGCATAGGGGAGACTTTGGGAGCATAGCTGAACTGGACCAGGGATGAGCACCTGCAGCAGAGAAACGCAGCACCATCCTGGCTAGTGATCTGTGCGGAGGTATGTCAGGCACAAGAACCTCAAGAAAGAGGATATTCTGCCTAAGAGATAGGAGACTAGACCTGTTTAAATCTTCTGGAGGCATTCAAAGGCGACACAAATGGTAAAGCAACTCAGAAGCATAGAGACTCAAAAGGAAAGCAATTAGTAGACTCCATGAGGTTGCCAAAGCTGCCATATGCAAGAGCCAACCACTGAAAGAAGAACAAAGTCACTGAGCAGTAGGTACTACAGAAGCTGAAACAGAAAGTAGTGGGGCCATCAGGAATTTAGAACTTGACACTTCAAAAGACTAAAAGTGGTTGGGTTGCTACAGCAAAGCTGTTGAGATTATTATTATTATTACTTTTGTAATTCTTCAATTCATATGGCAAACTAACTTCAACTCTATTAAATTGGGCTTCTCACTCTTCCTCCAACTTCAAAAAAATCTAACACAGCTAAGAAAATATAATAAATTTATAAAATCACAGAATTTCGGCTCTGGAGGAGAATTTAGAGATGTCTTACTGAAATCTTTTTCTATTTATTTTTACTGTGAAGAATTTTGGCACAAGAGAGGATAGTAACAAAGTCCCTTGTTTTGCTTTACCAGCTGATCATACACTGTGATCATAACTTCTTAAGGCCATATACATATCTTAAATGGTTGTTTCTTCCTACCCTGGTACAAAGTAGGAGCTCAATAAATGCTTTTTGAATAGCAAGTCAGCAAAATCTAATGGCATTTGAGAGTTTTGATTTGCTTGCAGAGCTGGTTAGTTGTAAATAGTTAAAACAAGGGATATGGTAAAAAAAAAATAGAGAGACAAGACTTTTATTTAACCCTCTCTATTTTGTTAAGACTTTCTCTTCTGCACCCCACGCATAACACTCTCAGACTTATGCTTAAATAAAGGGGCTATTAGCCTGGTAAGCTGATTAAGGAGGTTTTATATCCATCAAAATTGGTCCTGGAAAATTCATTGCACAAGGCTAGCATTTGGGGTTCAAAATTGCATGGGCAGTGGGGCACTGACAGCATCTGACTAATTTACAGTTAAGTCTGCACATTTGCTTAGATTCATGGATTAAATGAGAAAAAGGTTTTAAGTTTGGAACATTTTTTGATTCAAGGATAAGGAAGGTTAGTGTGAAGCTAGGTTCTCTGACCCTCTGATGATTTACATGGAACTTTCTGTATCAGTGTCATTTTCTTGAATATCAAAGGCTAAAGAGTATTTTGAATAAATCAAATCTTAAAAGAAGTCTCTGGGCAATATTACATATCTGTCGAGCAGGCTGAGAAGGAGACAATTAGTTGAAGTCAGGGACACTTCTTCAATTTTAGCCACCTCTGTGAAGACCAACAGTGAGAGCAATCAAAGTTATACCTGCCACTTTGTTTTAACTTTCGGTTTTGTTTTCCCTTGAGATAAAGCCTTCAGAGCCAGAATAAACAATTCTGCAAAATAACATGTAGCACAGAAAGGATTCTATTTCTCATCTTCATCTGGGGTTCATCTTAGGAGTTACAAAAATAAATCCTTATTTTTGGATAAATTCTGAATTGTGGTCTGTATTGGAGGGTTGTGTTCCTTTTGATAAGAAGCTTTCCTAGTCTACATTTGCTACAAAAGGACTGCTGAGAATTGAGATGATTTATGAGACATTATTAAGGACTTGGGTTTAGCAAAGAGAAAAACCCGGCCATTTCCATACTGCTCTGCCTTGGAGAAGTGGAAAATACTTCAGGTCAAGGGCATATGCAAGGGTAAATTCTAATCGTTCACAAAATTATTTTGCTCACAGTACCAGATGGGGTTGTTTGGATTCTGTATGACACAGCAGTCCTTCTTTAAATTCTAGAACAAAATAAATCCTAAAGAAGGCAAAGTCAGGAAAAGTTCGGAGTCCTTATTTATGTGAAATGAAAGAAAGAATAAAAGGATTAGCTGAAGATCCTATAATTGTGTGAACTTTGTATCCTGCACTGTGTACCAAAAACAATTTCAGGTGTTGAGATGTGTATGCTGAAGGAGATCTTAAAATTGTCCTTCCAATGTTCAGGATTGCTAGCATTTGTGAGGGAAGTCCTATGCTCTCCCAAGGAAATAAATAAGACCATCTTAATATGCTCATAATTTTTTACAGACCTTTGTTTTAAGAATCAATTCTAAAGGACTCTGGGGACTTTGGCTATCTTATCCTAACTTAAACGAAGTCTGGAATTTGAAAATGGCTCTTTCTAGTTTGATACATTCTCATTCTGCATTAGCTGAGGAAATTTTCACTCTCCTTGACCTAGGGTTATTCTTGAGTGTTGGGGGACCGACTTACATGCCGTTTGGAGCTCTTTGAGAGATGTTGGTATTCACACAAGAGATGGGCTATGATTTGAGACCTGCCCTAGTTCCAACAATCAACAGTGGAGGGCAAATAGGATTGGTGAGTACTGAAAATCTAATTGAAAATTACCTCTTTAATTGGTTACTTATGTGGATGCTTGATATCCATTAACTGTTGCTTTTAAAAATTGAGACTATGCATACATCAGTCCATCCTGGTATAGATTCTAATGAGTATCCCTCATCAACCAAGCACTTTAACGTAATGAATGCTAAAATTTAGGGGTTTTTTTTCAGGTAAGGTTAAAGTATGGAATTCTCTTCAGAAGTTTACAGTTTGATGATTTTGGCAAATGCATACTTTAATGTATCCCAAGCACAAATTTCCTTTGCACCCTTTCTCAGGCAGTCCTTGCTCTCACCCCACTGTTCCGAGTTTTTAAAATGTTTATTTCTGAGACAGAGAGCGAGAGCGAGAGCGAGAGAGCGCACATGGTAGAGGGGCAGAGAGAGGGGGACAGAGGATCCGAAGTCGGCTCTGTGCTGAAGTTGGATGCTTAACTGAGCCACCCAGGCCCTCTGTTCTGATTTTTTTCAGGACAGATTAATTGTGCTGTTCTAGAACTTCATGAAAATGGCATCATTCATATCCACACTCTCTGTAAGATTTTTTTTTTTTAAATGTATACTTTAATAAGTATATAAACAATTAGGTAAGCTTGTAGAGAAGCTGACCAACATATATATATTAGGAGATATAAGTGTCCATCTAAATGTTCTATTTCTTTTTTTTTTAAGAGTATTTATTCAAGTTGTTTAATGTATAATTTCTCATGTGCCAGTTTGGAAGTCCTTTATTGTAAAGACTATTCTTTTGTCTGATGACAAACAGCAGCCACATTGTCAGTGATTACTCTGGACCTCCACGTTGGATATATTCAATTTCTTCTTGAGACACAAGCTTCCTTCTGTATTTCTGAGGTAATGTTTTTATAATTTCTGCAGTGTCTGGTGGACCCTGATGCATCAGCAAATCTGGTGATTTACTTCCCTTAGAATGCTGTGAAATTGAAGAAGAGTGAGATGGTAGTCCTGCTGATCTCAAAACTTCTGATACATTGGGTTTAGGATTGTCTCTTCTGTCAGGGAACCTTATTAATGGAGTATGTGGCTTGACTACCTGAACGACCCTGCTGGCAGACGCCATCTTGCTGCCCATCATGACCCCCACTCTGTAAGATTTTCAATGAGCATGTTTTTGAGACTCTGCCATATTGTCATAAGTATCCGTAACTCATTTATTTTTATTGTTGAATACTACCTCAAATGTGATGACTAATTTGTTTGTCCTTTGTTAATGGACACCTGTTTCCAGTTTTTGACCATTATGAATGAAGTCTTTGTGTGGCTGTATGTTTTCATTCCTCTTGCATATATACTTTAGAGTGGAATGGCTAGCTGGTCGTAGCAAAGGTGGATATTTAGTTGTATAAACATTTTGCTGAGTGAAAGGGAATGATACTTTCCTAAATATCATTGCACATTCCCATCTCTAATGGTTTTAATCTTTTAATTTTCCTATGCCCCATTCTACTTCTCTGAAGAAGACCAGTATAGGAATATTGTTTTCATCATAGTATAACAAGTCAGGCATGAGCTGGGGATAGGAGAAGGAAGCAAGTGTCCTGGATTAATTCAGAGCCCTTCGTGCATTACTGTAGTTGCTTCTGGATAGGTGGGAAGGTGGCTGCATTGTCCTGCTGTGACACAGTTGACAGACTAAGCTCTTTCCTAACAAAATGTGTTAGAAGAGGCTAAATGTATAGTAATGGTATTGGTGTTTTCACTAAATCTGTAAGACTTATTGAAGATATTAGTGGCTATCCATGTAGAAAACTGTATATACAGTTCTGTAAGTTAAGTTCATATACCTTGGCTTTCTACTACTTAGGTTCAGCATGTGTTTTGTTCTTTATCGAGTACGTGCTAGTCCTCTATAAATGTCTAAAAAAACACCTGATTTATAAGTTTGTCAATTTTTAAAGCATAGAAACTGGCTAATAAATGGTAAGATTTGAGCCATAGCAAGTCTAATGTATATTATTTTATACACAGGAAAAAACTTTCTAAACATGGTGCATGCCAATGAAGTTTTCACAAGTTAGAAAATTATGTTTTTCTAATTTCTATTGAATAAAAATATGATAATTGGAATTTTCTCGATATAAGTTTTTAATGACCTTACTTATACTTACCTAAGTTACTTCCCCACCTCCCCCTTGACTTTTTAACTCTAGGATTCTTTTCTAACAGGGCTATTCTGAAAGAATCTCTTTGATAATCCGGGAGACTCTTTCTATTTTAAAGTCAGCTGATGAGCAAATCACTTCCGTTGGCAACTGTGCTTGTACTGTTGAGAGCAGAAACTTCAAACCCTGGGTTTGTCATTTTCTAGGGTATCCTCTAGTATATCCCATTTTGTCCTGAACATATTGAAAAAGGGATCCTCCACTGGGTGGGACAATTAGAAAGTGGTGCCAGGATGTACAAGTCGTAGGAAATAAGGGACAGATTTCAGCACCACCTCACCAGCGTACAGCCTGTACACAGCAGTCTCCTGGCAGTTTCTATAGACTGACTCCCATGTTTCTCACTTCTGCCTTAGACTTTACTTGTTCCATCTCTGAGCCACCAGAGGGAGGCCTGTGTCTTACGAAGTTCCCAAGGGCCTATTCAAGCATTGAGAGCAGAGTAAACCCTCTGGACCCTGTTCTGTTGAGATCTGTGGGTGCCAATATAAAACTATTATCTTTAAACAAAATTTGAGCATTTTAAAATACAGAGTTACAGATTTCAAAGTCATTACAAGGAATCTTAGTTTATGGTAATTAAAAAATAAATGAGCCTTTAATCTCTGATGAAACAAGGCCAAGTACCTTATCATCTGTGTAAGCCTAAAGAACCGAGGCCAGAAAGCTTTAAGAGTTTCTCTGTAGCCCCATTAACTCTGAGTTCCAGTTTTCCTGAAGAAAGTAGGTGTCTGACATTTTATGAAGACAAATTTCCTTCAAAGTAGGATTTCTACACTTTTAGCTTTATTAAGCTTCCTGGACACTTTTGGGGGTAAGACTTCTAGATGCCTTGTAGGCATTTTGTTATTCCACAGCTGCTTCTAAAACCAGACATATTAAGGAATGTGTTGAGGCACAATGTCTAGGAGGCATTGATGAAAGTACACAGAGGAATTTGGAAAGAAGTTTTAGGACACTGATGACAAACATCATCTGTTTCCTAACTTTTCTTGGGGCTGGTTTTAAATGAAAAGTTGTGATAGTTTATAGCAATTCCTCATGTGTCAGTCCATTACATATTCTTCCGTTTGTCATGGGATAATTGTTACCTCTCTAGGTAGGAGCATATGCCTTCCTGAAACTGAAGGTTTTAAGCATTAGACCAGCTGAAAGAATTCAGGAAAAAGGTTTGTGCATGCGTGTGTGTGTGTGTGTGTGTGTGTGTGTGGTGGTGGTGGTGGTAATAGACCTTAAAGAACCTTTAATGATGAGATTCTAAAATTGTTCAAGATTCTTTTGGACCTGTGAAAAAAGTTCAATTCAAATGACTTTGGGCAGGAAGGAAATGCGATAGCTCTTACAGTGGGAGTAGCCCACATGCCTGAAGGAATAGCAAAAGGAACTAGAACCTCACATCCTGGAAGGGGCCTTAGAACCTCTGGACTGTCTTTTTCTATCCAGCTTTTATCTCTGCTGGTTTCTGATAGGCTTTTGCACAGAAGCCCTTTTCAAATGATGGAGAAGATGCCCGCCAGCAGGCCCAGAGTCCTACCTCCCAGACTCAGCACTCCCAGCCTAGTAAGAACCCCTTTCTGCCAGTCTAGTTGTAAGGAAGGACTCTGGCACCAAAATCCCTCATCTTGCCAGAGTGAGGGGACACTACAGTGTGGCAGTGCTGGCCCATGTTTCCCTGAGCCTCTCAATTACATGTTGTCAGGAACCCTGAGAAGGTTATAATTGTTAGAATTCAGAGGGGCTGGGAATAGGGTGAGGAGAGCAAGGTAGGGTCATGCAAGTACAGGAGCAGATGCTTTCTTTCTAGAAAATTGTGCTTTGTTCAAAAGTCGGCGGCAAGCAGAAAATAGAAGAGTAAAAGTCACGGGTGTAACTTGATAGGGTTTTAAAAAAGCTAATATTTGATACTCTTCCTCTGCCTGAGTTTAGCTGAGAGCTTGACACTGGTTAGAAAGATAAAGATTTTAAAACATTCCTTTTTTTTCCCCAGATGAAGCTTTTGGAAAAAGTGGTTTAATTTTTTAATATTTATTTATTTTTGAGAGACAGAGAGAGAGAGAGAGAGGGAGAGAGAGAGAAAGGGGCACAGAGAGAGGGAGACACAGAATCTGAAGCAGGCTCCAGGCTCTGAGCTAGCTGTCAGCACAGAGACTGATACGGGGCTCAAAGTCACAAGTCATGAGATCATGACCTGAGCCGAAGTCAGACGCTTAACCGACTGAGCCACCCAGGTGCTACTGGAGAAAGTGGTTTAGAAATAATACATAGACACTTCTCCACATCTGCCCCTCACCCTTTGGATTATAACACATGGACAGCACACTTCAAGGGAGGGAGGTTGTGGTGTTTATGGGAGTTCTATTTGCCTGGATCCCTGGTTTGCATTGATTTGGGGCATCAGGAAAGAAAATCTCTGATCGTCATTCCTTACAGATCTTAATAAATTAACACCACCGGCCAAGTGTGTCAGTTATTACTGATTCATGGAAAGAAAATGCGGCAAGAGTTGAGGCGTGCTACCAGAGGTCTCTACCTGAAACAAGGACAAGTGTCCACTAATAATGACTTGAAAGCTCCTATTCTTCATTTACTCTCAACTATTTGAAAATCCCATTTTCATCAAATAAAACTGGCTCTGTGAGTTGACTCTGGAGTGAAGACTGGCATTTATACTTCTGCTTAAGGAAACACTACACATCTGAACTTATCCACATCCGAACTATCATCAAGGTTGTAAAGGCTAGTGACTACGGACAGCCTATTCCATGAAATTGTTCAGTGACTTCCTCTGATATGGAGTCTTGTCCCAAAGTATCCTAGATTCCAGTGGGTAGGAGGTATTAGTGAAACCAGGTGAGTCATTTCATGAACTCAATCATTGCTCTGAAGCAGAGAAAGGAGAAACTAGAGCAGAAGAGGCAGTATCGAGGGAATCTTCATGAAGGGGATACACTTGAGTTGGCCCTTGAAGCACGAGTATTCCAAAAGCAAAGGGAACAGCATGGGTAAAGTTACACGGCATGGAATATACACAGAATGTTTGGGAATTGTTAGGACATTTGGCTGGTTGTGTATCTAGTAGAAGAAGATTACCAAAGCAAGTTACCAAACATATTAAACACTTTATACAATGCAAACTTTATGGGGCTTTTCATACATCATTTAATTTAATCCCTAGGTTGGGACGAGCTCATTTCTTCAATGAGGAAGCTGAAACTTATGGAGGTTAAACAGTATTTTCTGACCACACAGGTAATATTTGAGACATAGGAATAATTTGCAGATCTACTTGACTTCAATTTTCATGCTCTTAACTTCTGCAATGTGGTGAAGCCAAGGAGAGAAAGGCTGAGTAGAGACAGGTTAAGGAACCTGTCCTTAGGTTTGCTCAGTTGTTCACAAGGAGGGAGAAAGCAAAAGAGATTGTTATTATGCAGGATTGGTGCACATATGTCTTTTAAAAATTTGCTTACACATTGAATATTTATTTTGAATCACCCATGTTGTACATTTGTAACATAAGGTATGGGTAAAGAACATGAATGGAACAAACACAAGCCTTGATCTTTTATTTTTATCATGTAGGCAAGAGAGATGAGCCAGTAATCAGGTGCTAGCCACAATATAAAATTAAGTCTCCTAAAGAACACACAGGGTGGTAGAAGCAGAGTCAGGTGACAGCTTTGGGTGCTTACCCAGAAATAGGGAGATACTCATTGAAATAACCTCTTGTTTACAATGCAGCAATTTCTAGTCTTGTACTTAATAGCAATAGATTAGCCAGTGTTCACCACTAGATGTCACTGTAAGACTAAAATTAAATTACTGCTTGCTGCTCCCCTGAGGCACCCTCCACCCATTTATTTTTCAGCGAATTAGTGGATTAAAAAGTATTAAGAAGGGATACATTTAAAAGGGGGGAATGTTAAAAAATGAATGATAGTATCTTAAATCTATCTTTTATTCTACCACATTACTTTTGGAGAACATTATATCGCAGAAAAATAACGTGACTCCCAATAAGTATCTGTTTAGGGCTAATATTTTAAATTAATTTTGGTTTAAAAATGTATTCATTCACCCCAAAGTAGGATTTTAGTTTTAAACTTAGACTTTGGGTTGTCCATTTGAGATGGTATTTTAAGTTGTGATTTTAATAAAAAGAAAGCAGATGTTAGACATGTCCTGTGACTACTTCTGTCCACATTGATGAAAACAGTGTATCTTCACAGTGATATAGTGTTTGTGAGATGTTCGTCTTCTCCCTTTATATTTAAGTTAGTTAACATACAGTGCAGTATTGGTTTCAGCAGAATTCAGTAATTTGTCACGTCCATACATGTAAGATGTTCTTTTAATTCTGTAGTCTCAGTTAGTTTAATAGAAGGGAGCTCAGCTATTCAAAGATAACTTGCTTTGTTAAATTTCACAGAATTTTATTGCCTAAATTATGTGATGAAAATTTTTTCAAAAGGAACCCAGCTTTGTTTTTTCCCCTCCCCTGTGGTAGCCCTTGCATTAATACATAGATTTTATTTAGGGTAGAATATTCAGGATTTTGGATTTCTGATTTGATTTTTCAGTATTTTAGCATGTTATTTTGTTCTGTCCCTGCTCAGATACATGAGTCCCTTCTCTTCTCCCTTCCATTTCCTGTGATTCTTTGCTCTTCACCTGTCTGGCCTCCTGGCAGGACACTGCCATTGCAGCAGCCTTCTGCTGTATTCATGGCTGGGCATCTCCACATTGGTACTGTCAGTGCTTTCTTTTCCTTATCCACTCTTGTAAATTTGGTTTGTCATGTGGTTTTATCCTTTTCTTTTTTAACTTTTTAAAAAATGTTTATTTATTCTTGAGGGAGAGAGAGAGATGGAGTGTGAGTCGGGGAGGGGCAGAGAGAGAGGGAGACACAGAATCTGAAGCAGCCTCCAGGCTCTGAGCTGTCAGTACAGAGCCCGACTCAGGGCTTAAATTCACAGAGAGATCATGACCTGAGCTGAAGTCGGAAGCTTAACCAACTGAGCCACCCAGGCAGTGGTGATCCTTTTCTTATCAAGTTTTCTTTCTAGCATCTTTCATTAACCTTTGAGAACAATAAAGAAGATAAAAATAACAATAGTTTATTCACCCCATTTACCTTTCGTATCATGTTTGTGACTACGTGACACCAAAATGACTGGTTGACAAACTAATTTAGAGCAGCTGCTAGTCTTTACAACTTCTGATCAAACACGTACGTGGATTGACATTTCTTCCCAGTGAAAAGACTGGGTATTTGGATTCATGTGGAATTAGCCTTTTTTGACAGTTTCCCAATTTTTCATAGTTAGTACCTGCTGGTCGTTCCATACAACTATTTCCGACTGCCTTGCCTGTAGGGGAGTTTCTTCCTTATGGTTCTGACTCTTTGGGAGTACATGAGACATGAGAATAGGGCTTCTCATCAAGGTGATTGCTCAAGTTTACTATTAAACAGAGTTTTCTGTTGTGCAAGCAGACATAGGAAGAAACCAATATACCTGAGATCTAGATATAGGTTAATCCCTCCCCTCTTTTTGTAAAATTTCACTTTGTGCCGAAAGGCTACGTTAAAAAATTTCCATTCATACAGTCTACATACAAAAGTTCTATAGAGATAACACATACAAATTATGCAACTTCTCTTTTCTTAAGGACAGAGTAAATGAATGCTGGCATTTAGCTGTTGTCAGTACTTTTACCCCAGCGATATTTAGCAGGAACAAGAATCAGCACCCCAAATCTGATTTCTGCCACATAAGGATACACTTTTTTTTCTTAGTCCTGGAGACGTCATCTCGCTTAACATTCTGATTTTCTTAGGTGTGGCTGGTGCCAGCTTGTTAGTGAGCTTGCTACTTGATTACCTGATCAGTCAGCTTGAAACCACCTTCTTCCTTCTACACTAGGAGGGAATCGGTTTTGAATGTTTTATCACTAATCAAATAACCAATATGCAGAATATAGAGGAAACAGAAAAGTATGACCAATAGTATACAAAAGAGAAATAATTAAGAAATCACACAGTAAAGCCAGTTATTTTATTTTTTTGAGAGAGTGAGGGAGGGAGGGGCAGAGGAGAGAGAGACTCTTAAGCAGGCTCCGCGTACAGCATGGAGCCCAACACGGGGCTCAGTCTCACATGGAGATCATGACCTGAGCTCACGTGGAGATCATGACCTGAGCTGAAATCAATACTCAGTCGCTTAGCTGACTGAGCCACACAGGTGCTCTTAAAGCCAGTTATTAAATCTTCTTTAGACACCTTAGAGCAGAACAGACCAGTTACAATCTCTGTTCGAATGTATGCATCTAGTAGAGACTCCTGTCAACATGCAGGAGCTCTAGGTCATTGTTGCTCAAGGTGTGGCCCACAGACCAGCAGCTTTAGGGTCACAGAGACCCTTTGAGAAATGTAGACTCTCAAACCCCATTCCAGACCTACTGAGTCCTAAGTTGCAGTGCAGCAATATCTCCAGGTGATTCTCATAACCTGGTGATTCTGTTATGGTTTGAGAAACACTGGTGTAGGCCATGGTTAGAACTAAGACCGCCTCATCTGTTTAATTCAGTTGCTTCAAGTTCTGAATGCTGGAGTTTTTCTTTTTTCCTCCTCCTTTTTCTTTATTTTTATAAAACATTTGGTAGAATATTGTTAAAGAAAGAAGTTTCAAAATTTTTTGAGACAACAGAGAATAAAAAAGCACTTTTTCCAGGTCCAAACTGAGATTCATTGAAAGGGAAAATATAGAATAGCTCCAACGGTTTGAGTAACTAATACATTACTTGAACATTGTTCTGTATCAGACTTTGTTCACCCCAATAAAACAATTATACAAAAACTCCCATTAAATTTATATTTTTAAACTTCTTATTGTGTTTCCTGTCCCTTCCGACTGTGAAATGACTTCTTCAGTCTCTTGCTCCCATGCCTCACCTCTCTCCCCCCGTTCCAGCTGGTAACAGTTTATGGAGCGTGTTGCAGTGTTAATACCTTGTTAAGGTGGTTTCAGCTGTTGGGTCTTTGAGACGTCAATGTCAGGACTATTTTACTATAAACCCTTGATGGGGAGGGTAAATCTGGGACGTGCGGAACTTGTACCTTCTCACACTGCGGGAAGCTGTACAACTACAGACGTCTCTTCCCATGATGCCATGTTACTGGCTGGGTAAGTAATTAGAACTCTTCTGCTCTAGTCAAATAATTAGGACAATTTTTAAATTTATTTAAAATTATTAGTGGGCTAGACATGGCATCAGAGGGATCTGACCGTGTAGTCAGGCATGGGGTTAAAGATGGGATGCATATTATAACCTTTATTTTTAACAAGTAACACATTTTATAGTTTATGACAATGAGAAACAGAAAAGCCTTTTTTCCAGTTTTATCAGACTAACATTGTTTAGAATTGTCTAACTTGATTAGGATGTTTTAGTTTGGCAGCCCATGTTTTAGAGTTTAAAAGTAGCATTTTAAAACATAACAGTAAGGAGTAATACATGAAATTGTGGAATCATTTTGTTGTATACCTGAAACTAATATAAAACTATGTTAATTATACTTGAATTAAAAAGATAAAAAATAACATTTTACATATTAAAAATGTGGCCTAATTTAGTGAAAGCAACTTTTTTCTTCTTTAAAAAACCTCCATTGTTCAGATCATCAATTCAGGAAAGAAGGATAAAAACATTTTGGTGGTTCAGATCTAATATAATACAGTTTCATCCCAAATGCAGCATATTTAATCTTTTTTCTTCCACCAAAGGAAAATGTAGTGTGAAACATGTTTTTCTTTTTTTTCTTTCACACCCTTTTCTGGTTAATTTAAACATGCAATGTAGTCAATTTTTACTCTTGCTTACAAGGTTAACTATAGGTCAGCACTGTTTGTTTCTTTAATATTGACTTAACTCTGACTGCTGTTGACATTTTTTAAGGTCTATTTCTTTTAATACTACATAATTTAAGGGAAAATTCAAGACTAATTAGTTGTTAATGAGAAACACGTATAATGAGAAACAAATGTAACATTAATGTCATATACAATGTATATCTGTGTGGTTTAAAAGGTAGGAACAAGGTCATTATTCAAAATTAGGGAATAAAATCGTTGCAATAATTACTAGCAGATGTGTTGTAACTTGTGTTGCAAGTAAAGGTTTCTTTGATACTATGCATTTGATGTGGTTTTTTGGAAGGGCTTATACATTTTTTAATCAAAATCTTTTTTAGTACAGCTGTCTGGCATCTATAGAAGCTTGGAAAAGATTTAAGCTAATGTTCTGCACAACTTTGTTATTCCCTCAACAGCACAGAGATGTCTCTGATGTCAAGTTTGGCTGTGGCAGCCCATTATTCTACCAGGGTGCCATACGCTCATGGTCTAAGGAGCATCCTATGAATCCCAACTTGCAGGTTTCCAGTTGCGAATTCACTAGCAGAGACTGTTGAACTCCACCTGGGGTGGACTGACCTCATGGCTTCCTGGCACACCTGAGGCTGTCCAACTGGATCCACTGGTTCTTAGCCTCATGTGTGTGCATCCTGTGATGCTAAGCAACGTCTCAGGGTCGAGTGATAGTCTTTCCACTTCTAGATGGAGGCAACTCTGAAATGTCATCCTGTGAAAACATTGCATGAAAAGGACTATGTGACTTGGCTGAGGTGGTGAAAATGTGAGGATGAGGGTGAGGAGGGTGAGGAAGGAAAGACAAATGGTGAAACAACCAAAAAAAAAAAAAACCAAACAAACAATAGCATCAAGTGTGAGGATTTAACCCTTAAACTTTTGAATGGTGTCTACCCCAGTAGGTGGTAGTAATAACAATATTTATAGCCCTGTTCATCCATCCATCCAACCAACCAACAGATATTTATCAAGTATAGTCTGAGTGTTGGAGCACAAGTTAAAGCAGTGAATAAAACATAGGCAGTCTCTACTGTCATGAGACTTATGTTCTAGTGAATAATATCTAGTATTATTCAGGCTTACGATATTCTAAACACACTTCTAATCATTTTAAGTATGGTATCTCATTTAATCCTCATAGATTGTTCTAATTGAACAGATAATAAGAAATTCTTTAAAGTATGCCATCACTAATAGTAAAAATGAAAGCCCATCCTTAGAGAAATATATACTTGTTAGAAAAATGTTTTTGATTGTTTTAATCAAATAAGCATTCAAGTTGCTGGAAGAAATATGTAGATATCAGTTAAAGTGTAAGAAAACATTATGTTACATATAAAATATAAATATATACAAGTATATAAATATAAATGTTATATATAAAGATATATAAATGTATATATGTAAAGAGAAATATTTCCAATATAATAAAATTCTGATAAAACAAATTTAAAGGGAAGGGCAAGCTTCAGAGTCTGTGTAGACAGTATGTTTTACACTTATGTTAGTTACTAATGGGCTCCTAGTAAAGGATACTTTTTTCAAAGTTTTGGTAAATGGACCACTTACATCAGAGTCACCTGGGATGTTTGCTAAAATTGCCAGTTGGGTGGAATTTCTCTATACATAGTGTATACGAATATCAGGAATCTGCATTTTTCACCCAATCTCTAGGTGATTCCTATTCACATTAAAGTTTGAGAACCACTGATAAAGAGTATCATTTACATGGTCTGGTATCTCAGATGATCTCTATTTGACATTCTTGAAAGTTATATTGTCAGCTGGTGAGCAGTTGTCTAGAATTCTAATATGAGCATTAATAGTGCATAATAACATACTATCCATTAATGTTGAACAAGGTGTGTGTTCTCTGGCATTATGAAATCTAGAATATAGCTTTTGTTTTTATGTGTTATGTCTGAACCAGTGCCATGAATTTCATTTTTTGGTCTAAATTTATTTCTGATGGATGTTGTTTCATTTTTTTTTTGCTATCCAGTGCTTTTTGTTGGTTCCTGTTCTCTCAGTATGTCCTCAAACTTCTTTCCAAATTCTTTCTTTAAACTTATTTTGAAAATAATTTTTTTTAAGAGTAAGGACAACTAATTACTAATTGATTTATAATCTGGATCATTCCATTATTAAATATACATATTTTTCTTTTTATTCACGTTAACAGTGGCTGAGCTAAGGTAAATATGTTAAAATCTCAGTGGCTTACCACAGGTGAAACTTCTTTCTCACTTATGCTACTAGCCTAATGAGAGTGTGTGGGGCTTTGCTCCTCATGGTCACAAAGGATCATAGGCTAAAGGAGGCTCTGCTTCTTGGGGCTGCACTGTCTGAAACATGTGGCTTCTTTGACAAAGGTTGAGAGTGGAAAGGTCCCATATAGACTTTTAAATGCTTTGATCCAGAAGGTATCCATAACACTTTTCCATTTCCTTTCATAGACCCATAACCATGGGTCGTGTGGCATTACCTAGTAAGAGGGGGGCAGGGAAATGTGAGGGAGCAGTTGTGTATTGGTGGGCAATAACATGCTTGCTGTACTTTTGTACCTTTAGATTTCTGGTTCAGTTCCACACTATTTGGTATGAATGCAGCATATGAGGGTTTCTGTATTTCATTTAACCAGGATGGAGGCAGAAAGAAGACCCCTTAATTAAAATAGATTGTTATTTATGTCAGTAAAACAGTAAAAACAATTTTTCTTTTTTAAAAGTTTGTGTGTGTATGTGTGTGTGAGAGAGAGAGAGAGAGAGAGGTAGGTAGGTAGGTAGGTAGGTAGGTGGCAGACACAGAATCTGAAACAGGCTCTAGGCTCTGAGCCGTCAACACAGAGCCCAATCTGGGGCTTGAACTTTCAACGGTGAGGCGAGATTATGACATGAGCCACAGTCAGACAGCTTTGACTTGAGCCACCCAGGCACCCCCTGAAAACAGTTTTTGTTAAGCCCCTATGGTAAGGTACTATGAAAAAATACAAATGATGTGTAAGATGCAGGAGAAAAATTATACAAAAAGAATACTTGACCAAATGTGACTCAAGTGATAATTTTTAATCCAACAAAAACTTTTTTTTATTGGAGAGGGAGAGGGGTAGAGGGAAGGAGGGAGGGAGGGAGGGGGAAAGAGAGAGAGAGAGGATAAACAGGGGAGGTGCAGAGAGAGAGGGAGACACAGCTTGGAGCCTGACTCAGAGCTTGATCCCATGACCTTGGGATCATGACCTGAGCTGAAATCAAGAGTTGGGTGCTCAACTGACTGAGCCACCCAGGTGCCCCCAACAAAATCT
>NW_027531026.1:5086596-5088020 GCF_008692635.1 Crocuta crocuta
TTTTGTCCCTCCTTCCCCGATGGTCTTCTGTTCAGTTTCTCAAGATCGACATACGAGTGAAAACATGATACCTGTCCTTCTCTGACTGACCTATTTCACTTAGCATAATACCTTCCAGTTCCATCCTCTTTGCTACAAATATCATGATTACATTCTTTCTCATTGCCAAGTAGTATTCCATTTTGTATATAAACCACATCTTCTTTATCTATTCATCAATTGATTGACATTTAGGCTCTTTCCATTATTCAGCTATTGTTAAAAGTGCTGCTATAAACATTGGGGTACATGTACCCCTATGCATCAGCACTCCTGTGTCCTTTGGGTAAATTCCTAGTAGTGCTTTTAGTGGGTCATAGGGTAGTTCTATTTTTAATTAACAAAAACTTTTTAAAAGCATGACAATGCTAACAAAAAGACACTGGACAGGCACTACAAGAAACTGCATACAATAGTTAATGAGTACTTTTTATAAAAATACCCTGTTGTGTGAGCAGAAGTTACAACAGTGAATAAAACAAAGTCCCTGCTCTCCTGGAACTTAGCTTTAAAGGATAATAATGGCTAACCTATATTTAGGCTTACTGTTAGTACTTTTCTTCTTTACATATTATCATTTCATTTAATCTTTGTAACAATCTCATCAGGTTGTTGTAATTTAAGAGAGGATATTAAGATAAACTTTGAGGAGATAAGCATCTTCTTTTAATGGATTTTTTTTATTCACCTGAATCAGTAGTAGACTTAGAAATGTTCGGTTGGACGATGTGAAATGATCATTTTTACAGGTCATAAATGATCAAATATTGGCAATTTCACACAACTTAACCTCATAGTCAACATTTCTAGAAATTATCAGAACAAAAATAGGCACTATCATCATCCATTATTACCATGTTAACAGCATTTACTGAGTTCTTCAGGTGTCCACCATTGTACTAACATTTCACATGTATTTTTCCATTTAATTCTAGATTAGTTTCTTAAGGCTCATGCAAACAAATTACCACAAACTTAGTGGTTACAATAACCCAACACATTTATTATCTTATAATGGAGGTCAGAAGTCCAAATAGGTTTCACTGGGCTAAAATTAAGTAATGTAGGATTAGGTTTCTTTTCAAAGCTCCAGGGGAGGATTCTTTCCTTTGCCTCTTCCAGCTTCTTGAGGCTGTCTGCATTTTTTGGTGGATGGCCTCTCTCCCCATCTTTTGTTTTTTTTTCTTAAGTCTTTATTTTTTATTCTGAGAGACAGAGAGAAAGTGGGGGAGGGGCAGAGAGAGAGGGAGACAAAGAATCTGAAGCAGGCTCCAGGCTCTGAGCTGTCAGCATAGAGCCAGACCCGGGGCTGGAACCACAGACTGTGAGATCATGACCTGAGCCGAAGTTGGACACTTAACCGACTGAGCCACTCAGGCCCCCCC
>NW_027531026.1:5090900-5091076 GCF_008692635.1 Crocuta crocuta
TATTTTTTAATGTTTATTTTTATTTTTATTTATTTTTTTTTTTTTTACAAAATTTTTTAATGTTTTTATTTATTTCTAGGAGAGGGAGAGAGAGAGAGAGACAGCGTGAGAAGGGGAGGGTCAGAGAGAGAGGGAATCACAGACTGAAACAGGCTCCACGCTCTGAGGTGGGAGTC
>NW_027531026.1:5091093-5102815 GCF_008692635.1 Crocuta crocuta
GCACAGAGCCCGACGCGGGGCTCGAACCCACGAACCGCGAGATCATGACCTAAGCGAAAGTCGGACGCTTAACCGACTAAGCCACCCAGGCGCCCCTAATGTTTATTTTTAAAAGAATTTATTGTCAAATGGCTTACATACAACACTCAGTGCTCATCCCAACAAGTGCCCTCCTCAGTGCCCATCACCCATTTTCCCCTCTCCCTCATCCCCCCGATCCATTCTCAGTTTGTTCTCTGTATTTAAGAGTCCCTTGTGATTTGCCTTCCTCCCTCTCTGTGACTTTTTTTCCCTTCCCTTCCCCCATGGTCTTCTGTTCAGTTTCTCAAGATCGACATACGAGTGAAAACATGATACCTGTCCTTCTCTGACTGACCTATTTCACTTAGCATAATACCTTCCAGTTCCATCCTCTTTGCTACAAATGTCATGATTACATTCTTTCTCATTGCCAAGTAGTATTCCATTTTGTATATAAACCACATCTTCTTTATCTATTCATCAATTGATTGACATTTAGGCTCTTTCCATTATTCAGCTATTGTTAAAAGTGCTGCTATAAACATTGGGGTACATATACCCCTATGCATCAGCACTCCTGTGTCCTTTGGGTAAATTCCTAGTAGTGCTTTTAGTGGGTCATAGGGTAGTTCTATTTTTAATTAACAAAAACTTTTTAAAAGCATGACAATGCTAACAAAAAGACACTGGACAGGCACTACAAGAAACTGCATACAATAGTTAATGAGTACTTTTTATAAAAATACCCTGTTGTGTGAGCAGAAGTTACAACAGTGAATAAAACAAAGTCCCTGCTCTCCTGGAACTTAGCTTTAAAGGATAATAATGGCTAACCTATATTTAGGCTTACTGTTAGTACTTTTCTTCTTTACATATTATCATTTCATTTAATCTTTGTAACAATCTCATCAGGTTGTTGTAATTTAAGAGAGGATATTAAGATAAACTTTGAGGAGATAAGCATCTTCTTTTAATGGATTTTTTTTATTCACCTGAATCAGTAGTAGACTTAGAAATGTTCGGTTGGACGATGTGAAATGATCATTTTTACAGGTCATAAATGATCAAATATTGGCAATTTCACACAACTTAACCTCATAGTCAACATTTCTAGAAATTATCAGAACAAAAATAGGCACTATCATCATCCATTATTACCATGTTAACAGCATTTACTGAGTTCTTCAGGTGTCCACCATTGTACTAACATTTCACATGTATTTTTCCATTTAATTCTAGATTAGTTTCTTAAGGCTCATGCAAACAAATTACCACAAACTTAGTGGTTACAATAACCCAACACATTTATTATCTTATAATGGAGGTCAGAAGTCCAAATAGGTTTCACTGGGCTAAAATTAAGTAATGTAGGATTAGGTTTCTTTTCAAAGCTCCAGGGGAGGATTCTTTCCTTTGCCTCTTCCAGCTTCTTGAGGCTGTCTGCATTTTTTGGTGGATGGCCTCTCTCCCCATCTTTTGTTTTTTTTTCTTAAGTCTTTATTTTTTATTCTGAGAGACAGAGAGAAAGTGGGGGAGGGGCAGAGAGAGAGGGAGACAAAGAATCTGAAGCAGGCTCCAGGCTCTGAGCTGTCAGCATAGAGCCAGACCCGGGGCTGGAACCACAGACTGTGAGATCATGACCTGAGCCGAAGTTGGACACTTAACCGACTGAGCCACTCAGGCCCCCCCACCTCTCCATCTTTAAAGCCAGCGATTCCATTCCTCAGAATTGTGATTCTGTGATCACAGTGCTTTCTTCGATTCTAAAGGACCCCTTGTGATTACTTTGGATCTACCTGGATAATACGAGATAATCTCCCATCTTTAGGGTCCTGAACTTAATTGCATCTAAAAAGTCCATACAAGCTAACATAGTCTTATGTGTCAGGGATAAGGGTGTTGATATCTTTGGTGACCACACCTCCTAATACAATTCTATGTAGTAGGTACTATCATTATCCCTGTTTTACAGATGAGAGAGCTGAGGCTTCGACAGGTCCCATGACCTATCCACAATTTCATTAGGCAACTTACTCTGATGGAGCAAGAGGAAGAATTCGGTCATTCTTCCCACAGTTAATTTTTTATGGCTTGAAATTATTTTTCTTCCATGCTTAAGAGTGTGAAGCTCTGGGGTTTCAAGGTATCTGGGCATTTAAAGAAATTTAAAGTTTTTCTTTGATGATTATTTGACTCTTTTTACAGATACCCTTTGGACCCACATTGACAAAAATTTGAATGCCCTAGTGCCCAGCTGAGAGTACAAGTCAGGCCCATTAATTTCAGAAACCGTATCTACCCTCTGTCTGCTTCCTATCCAAATGGAGTATTTTATACCAGATATCTATATCTACTCATATGTGTCTCTGTCACACACATTGTACCTCACACACACACATACAATTATACTTCAATATGTAGTAATAATTTTTAATTTAAATTAAAATAGAACCTCTGTTTATGAGGCTTAATCTGAAAGCCCTGGCTTAAAATGATCACCATCACACTCCTGTCAAAAGCATGGGTGAAATGCTTGATATTTAAAAAAGACAGGACTACTTAAATTGTTATTTTCTTTGATTCTTTAATCACTATTATTTAAAAATATGAGTGCATTGGTGCACCTGGGTGGCTCAGTCGGTTAAGCAACCCACTTAGGCTTTGGCCATTATCTCACGGTTCTTGGATTCAAGCCCTGTGTTGGGCTCTGTGCTGACAGCTCGGAGCCTGGAGCCTGTTTCGGATTCTGTGTCTCCCTCTCCCTCTGACCCTCCCCTGTTCACTCTGTCTCTCTCTCTCTCTCTCTCTCAGAAACAAATAAAAACATTAAATTTTTTTTTAAAAAGACTGCATCAAACACACACAATAATAAAGCCCTTAGGTGTTATCATATAAAGCAATGGTATTATAAAGAACAGCTCTGCATCTTTTGCAATACTGTTTCTTGAGTACATTCTTCTATTTACTCCTGTCCATGCCCCTTGCCACTGCTCCTCATTTCACCCCAACATCTGGTGCCATGCACTCTGACAGACAGAGTGTATTCTTCATGTAATTGAATGTTCTTAACAAATATTTACAGGAAAATTCCTTAAGGTCAGTAAGATATAAGTGATTCATCTTCTTTCCCTTGATTTCTGTGACTGCCAGGAAACTCAGGGCCTAAATTGGCATTAACTTGTAGGACAGCTTCTATTCTCTTTTTGTGTGAATTCATGTTTTTATATTTCATTATTATCCAAACATATGCGTGTTTCAAATTATTTAACAAACATGGGCATGGTATGTATTTTGAGGCAGGGTATGTATTTAATTTAAATATTAAAGTAATTCGTAAGCTATCAGATAAAGCTTCTGGTGAGTGCTTTCAGGCTAACAATTTCTAAAAGTGATGGATTGGGGAAGAAAAGGTCATCATTCCTCCCAGGCATCTATGGGCAGAAACTAAAAGTGGCAGGTTAGCTTTAATTCTTCAGGCAATTGATAATAGGGCACTATCTGTAGTTCTGCTGGTTACTTCTGTGATTTGGTCTGCCTGAAGCTGAGATAGATGTTTATGTTCAAAGTTTCAGGGAGGTAGAACATAGAAAAAGGAGTCTGGATTGCCAAGTGGCCTGATATACTGACCGCATCTTCTGGGATTGTGGGTAAGCACATAGTCATGTATACTGATTCCAAAACATGCCATTCTAATGTGTCAAGACATACACAAGAGTGGTTTTAACCCTGGAATGCAAGTCAGTGCAGGTCTTCTCACCAGTGCTCTGGCGTAATGCCCACAGATAGTAAATGCTTCATAACTCTTGTTGAATTATTGAGGACAAATTTTAAATAGTCCAAACCTTTGAAAGTAGTTGTGTTTCATAAGTAGTAAAAACAAGATTCAGAATTTGGTTGTTTGTGGAATTGGTGATGTAATAATGCTTTGGGACATTTATTTGCAAAATGCATAGTGTTTCCAGAGGCAGGATTGGGAACTCAAGGGGGACAAAGAAGTGTTATTGTTTGTGGATTCTTGGTAAGAAGAAACCAAGTTGCAGGGAAAAACAAAAAAGAAGAGACCAAGATGATGAAGACCCAATGATAGAATGAAGCCTGTTTCTCTGACTGGTCCGTGGAACTTGTTTTGAGTCCCAAGGAGAGAAGTAGAGGAGAAACCATGTTATGGAGATGTGGTGATACTTTGGGAAGAAGTTAGGCTGATTTAGAGCCTAGGAAACAAAGTGTCACACACTTTTGAGCTCTATAATGCAACTTAGTATGATGAGGGTCTGGGCTGCCATGAGTATGACAGCCCTCTTCCACAGAGCAGCCTTCTCATGGAGGGCATGGGTGGCAGAGTTGGTGCTCAGAAATGAGGTGACTTGTATCTGAACCTAGGAGATACTTTCATTGATTCTCAGACATTACTGGGAGACATACTGAGTACTGTCTTTATGTTCAAGGGCACATTTATTTCCTATTCTTGATTTTTTTTCTTCTTTGCGGAGGGAACTCTTGGTCTGTCTCTTCCCTCTTAATCTGTTAGAGGAGTTTTATTTTTGTATTTTTTTTTTAATATTTTTTATTTATTTCTAGGAGGGAGAGAGAGAGGGAGAGAGAGAGAGAGGGAGGCAGCATGAGCAGGGGAGGGTCAGAGAGAGAGGGAGATATAGACTCCGAAATAGGCTCCAGGCTCTGAGCTGGCAGTCAGCACAGAGCCCGACTCGGGGCTCGAACCCACGAACCGCGAGATCATGACCTAAGCGAAAGTCGGACGCTTAACCGACTAAGCCACCCAGGCGCTCCTGTTAGAGGAGTTTTAAAGGAAGAACTGGGTATTCATGTCAAATATCATTCTCTCTCCCTCCTCCTCCCCCTTCTCAATGGAAAGAACCTGTGCAAGCAGCACAGCTACTGCTTTTCTCTCTGCCTGGCAGTGAGAAGGATCTGTCTTACCTGGACAAGCCTGTGGTTTGCCTCTGCTACCTGTGACTTGGTCGGGGCACCAGTATAATATTCCTGACTTAATCATTTTGAAAGACATAGCTCCCCCTTGGATAGGATATTTCAGCCTTGTCAAAATGTCAGTGTTCTATAAGTTGATTTATAGATCTAATTTGATCTTAATAAATATACCAGCAAGCTTCCTTTTGTGGAGTTAGACATGTTGATAGTGAATTTCTTATTGAAAATAATATGCAAGAATAACTAGAACAGCACTGACAAGACAAAAACGATGAGGAAGGGTAGGACTACCACATTTAAAACATGCCACAAAGCCTCTGTAATTAAAATGGTGTGGTACTGGTGCATGAACAGCAGATAGAACAGTGGCATGGATTAAAAGGTCTAGAAATAGTCCTAAGTGCATGTGGAATTTGGGCATATGAAAAAATTGTTGAGGGGCACCTGGCTGGTTCATTTGGTGGAGCATGTGGCTCTTGATCGTGGGGTCTTGCATTGGAGCCCCATGTTGGATGTAGAGATTACTAAAAAAAAGATTTAAAAAATAGTTGTTGTATCACCAGAGAAAGGACTGATTATTTAATAAATGGTGTTGAGACAACTACATAGTTACTTGAAAACGATAAAATTGAACCTTTTTTTCTTACATTAGTAATCAAAAATAAATTTAAAATGGATTGTAAATCTAAAAGTAAAGAATTAATTCACATAGAACTTAGAAGAAAACAAGTAAATCCTGCTAAAATCTTGATTCAGGGAAGGCATTTCTAAATATTCCAAATCCAGAAGAATTAAAAATTTATAAATATGACTATATAAAAATTCTGCTTCAAAAATAGCACTAAGCAAAGTTGAAAGTTTAACCTTCCTGAAACATAAAGAACTTTGAAATTTCATGGACTACAAATACTCTAGAAAAATTTGGCAAAAATACACAATTTATAAAAAAGTATCAAAGTGCCTTCAATATAGGAAAATACTCAACTTCATTCCTACTAGAGTTATTCAAATAAAAACTAGAATGAGATGCCACTTTTTTCACATGTAAGATTGCAAAAATGCAGGGGTACCTAGGTAGTTCAGTCAGTTAAGAGTTCAACTTTGGCTCAGGTTGTAATTTCATGGTTCATGAGTTTGAGCCCCACATCAGACTCTGCGCTGGTGGCACAGAGCCTGTTTGGGATTCTCTCTCTCTCCCTTTCTCTGTCTCTCCACCACTTGCACTCTCTCCATCTCTCTCAAAGTAATTAAATAAAAAAATAAAAAAGATTGCATGGGGGCTCCTGGGTGGTTCAGTTGGTTAAATGTCCAACTCGGCTCAGGTCACGATCTTGGGGTTCGTGGGTCTGAGCCCCGCATAGGGCTCTGTGCTGACAGCCAGCTCAGAGCCTGGAGCCTGTTTTAGATTCTGTGTCTCCCTCTCTCTCTCTGACCCTCCCCTGCTCACGCTCTCTCTCTCTCTCTCTCTCAGAAATAAAACATTAAAAAAAATTCTTTTTAAAAGATTGCAAAAAATGCAAAAGCTTGGCTGTATCACTCTGTTGACAAAGTTTAGGGGAAGAAGGCGTTAGTATGCATTGCTAGAAGGGATGTGAAATTGTCAAGCCCCAAACATACTACCTGTGCATTTCCTATTTCAGCTAGTGGACAATTTTTGTGTCTGCTTTCTTTGACATCTCTGCATTTAACAGGGTTGACATTCTCCCTGTCCCCCATCCCCTACCTTTTAAAAAATAACCTTTGTTTCCATGGTTTTCCATGTCCTTTCTTTTGTAGAACTTGGACACTTCTGATACCACCTTCTTTTTCATTAACTTAGTCTTATTTCTTTGGAAAGACTAACACAACACATAAGGGATTTCTTCTGGAACAGTCTTTTATTAGCTAATGCTGTAATATTTGATCTACCTGGTTAAATTTTGGTTTTCGTGTTCTTCCTGGATAAGCCCACTTGTGTCCACAACTTCACCCATCACTTACTCGGTTATGGTGTCAAAGTTTATTTTCCAGTACCTCAATAAGTCCAAGTTTATTTTGGCTTCTTGCATATATCCCTTCCAAATTTGCTGTCTTTCCTTTTTTATTAGTAGAATTTCCACTTACTCCATAACCTGAAAACTTTGAGATCTTTGTTGTTCTTTCTTCTTTAACTTCAAGCACATTAAAGGATTAGCACATTCTAGGGATTTCCTTGGTTTAGATATTCATCACTTCTTACCCAAATGAATGATGACTTAACTGTTCCTTTTTTGGTTTTCCCTTGTTAATGCTCTTTTTCAACATTGCCAACCAAGTTATCCTTCTAAAATACAAATCTGATTTTGTCTACATGATATTTCAAACCTTTGAAGAGTTCTATGTTCATATGCACACGCATTTACTTGTTAGTACATTTTTATTTTTAGGTAACTATATGTCAGGAAATGTTCTATGTCGAGTTATAAAGATAACTAACTTTGCTAATTGACATGGCTCCCTTATTAGCATCACGGGAACAAAAGGCAATAATGTTTTTCTCTCCCAAGGCTGCAATTTGAAAACATTAAATTCAGTTATTTTCTTTACTTTAATACCAAGTTTCTCTTGGTATGCAAGAGATGTTTCTCTTGCCCTGCATAACTTGTTCCCTGACATAAATTTTATTCCCTTTTTCCTCCATTCTCTTACCATTTTATGTAATAGGAAATCCCTAAGACAAGAATACTGAAATAATAACAATACAGCTAACATTTATTGAGCACCTACTAAGTGCTAGACAGTGACAACTGTATTACCGAATGCTTAGTTCTCACAATAATTCTTTGGGTTGGGTATTCCTATTATCTCTGTTTTATAAAGGAGAAAATTGAGTCCTGTACACTTTAAAGCATAGTGAGAAACTTTCAGAAATCACACAGGCAAACAGTCAGTTTGCAGAGATTTAAATCCAGATCTGGCTCATTTCATACCCTATGTTATTTATAGTTAGTACTACCTAGTATATAGTAGACACTTAATAAATGTTATATAAATAAATGCATATATAATAATGAAAAGTCCTCAGTATATGAAAAATATTTTACCAGCAGTTTCCTCTATGTTCTCTAGAGCAGATCTTTGGACTAAATTTGGTTTGATTGCAGAGAAAATGTCACAATTAACTGTTTATATACAGTAATAATAGATTAAAACTGCTGTTGTCCAAATTTCTTTTGAAAAAGAACCTCATAACCATGTATAAAACACTTTTTGAGATGATTATTGGGTAGTTGATTTACTCTCTATTGGCTAAATATGCTGCTTAGTACAAGGCTTTCTTAAGACTATAGATAGTCCTTCATCACTAAGTTTTAATTAACCAAAAGTATAGAAATAGTAACAATTAGAACTTAGTAGTAGTTTTTTTATTCTTAAAAATGTAATGTATATGTGTGAATTGGGGAATTATACTATAAATACCATTTTTCTCTCTAAGAACTTAAAAAGGAAATAATACCTACATTGTTAAGGAGGATTACCATAATGGACCATATTGTTTTTATGATAAAATGGAAACATTACAGAAATATATGAAAAGGTAAGTTAAAACAATGTGAAAATCTACAACATACTGAGGCATTCTAAGAGATGGTGCGTCTGAAAGTTGAATTGTCTATATTTCACATGTGTTTTGTCACGGGTTATTCAGTGGCCTTTGAACTTTGGTATTTCAACATAGAGTGCAGCCTCTGAATCAGAATGTTAGAGCATGGCAAAACAGGTGGTAAGGCAATTGGACGGAAGAATTGTTACTAGAAGAAAAAAAGATCAGGAACTATTTTGTTGATATGTAGTGAGATGAGATATAATTGGGAGTGGAAAAATGACCTGGATAGAGCTAGAGAGTATAATGGTAAGTGAAATAAGTCAATCAAGAGAAAGACAAATATCATATGATTTCACTCATATGGGGAATTTAAGAAACAAAACAAAGGAGCAAGGGGGAAAAAGAGAGAAACCAAGAAACAGAATAAACAGATGGTTACAGAAGAGAGTTGGGTGGGGAATGGGTGAAATAGGTGAAGGAGATTAAGAGTACATGTATCTGGCAATGAGAAAGAATGAAATCTGGCCATGTGTAGCAACATGGATGGAACTTGAGGGTGTTATGCTGAGTGAAATAAGTCAGACAGAGAAGGACAGTTACCATATGTTTGCACGTATAGGAGGATTGGGAGGAACTTAATGGAGGACCATGGGGGGGAAGAAGCGGGGGAAATAAAGGGAGAGGGAGGGAGGCAAATCAGGAGAGACTCTTGAATGTTGAACAAACTGAGGACTGATGGGTATGGGGGGAGGGGAAGGGGGGTGATGGTCATGGAGGAGGGCACTTGTGGGGATGAGCACTGGGTGTTATATGGAAACCAACTTGACCACGAACTATTTAAAAAGGAAAAAAAAGACTACATGTATCATGATGAGCACTGAGTGATGGATAGAATTATTGAATCACTATATTGGGCATCTAAAACAAATACAAAACACTATGTTAACTATATAGGAATTAAGATAAAAAATAAAATAAAAATGCATCAGTGGGTTAAAATAGAGGATGGTAGAAGGGTAGAATGACTGAAGCATTATATATGTTGAATGTTTCTCTTCCTATTTTTCTAGACTTACTTGGGGTGATTGGATATGATCCCCTTCTATGTGTTTGCATATAGTTCAAACTCCCTTAACCCAGGAAACCTGCGTACTTGAAAGCACAGAGGCAGCATGCTGCACAGAGCTTCCTGTTCTCGACCTGCCAGCTCCACGTTTGTGTCTGGCCTGATGCCCCTGTATTCCTCTCATATTTTAGGTCTCTCAAAAGAACTCACCCAGTCTTATCTCCCAAAGCTTAATACTGATCCAAAAATTTCTTCCAGCAGTTGAAACCCTGTACTTTTTCTTAGAGAGAGTTTTCAGGGGAAAATAGAAAATCTTTTGTGAGAAAAGAAAGTGGTTTGTGGGTTTGAGCCACGTGTTGGGCTCAGAGCCTGGAGCCTGCTTTGGTTGTTGTGTTTTCCCCTCTCTCTGCCCCTCCCACACTCATGCTATGTTTTTCAGAAATAAACATTAAAGAAATTTTAGTGATTTATTCCTTACATATAACACTCAATGCTCATCCCAACAACTGCCTTCTTTAATTTAGCCCATCCCGTACCCACTGAGCAACCTTCAGTTTATTCTCTATATTAGGAGTCTCCTATGGTTTGCCTCCCTCTCTGTTTTTTTTTTTTTTTTTTTNCTCTTCCCCTTTGTTCATCTTACATTCCACATGATATTTGTCTTCGACTTATTTCACTTATCATAATACACTCTAGTTCCATCCACATTGTTGCAAATGGCAAGATTTCATTCTTTTTGATCACTGAGTAATATTCCGTGTGTGTGTGTGTGTGTGTGTGTGTGTGTGTGTGTATTACATCTTCTTTATTCATCAGTTGATGGACATTTGCTCTCTGTCCATAATTTGGATATTGTTGATAGTGCTCCTATAAATATTGGGGTGCATGTGCCCCTTCAAATCAGCATTTTTTAATTCTTTGGATAACTACCTAGTAGTGCAATGCCTGGGATGTAGGGTATTTCTATTTTTAACTTTTTGAGGAACCTCCATACCATTTTCCAGAGTGGCTGTACCAGTTTGCATTCTTTCTATCAGTATAAGAAGTTTACTCTTTCTCCCTCTTTTCACCATCATCTTTTGTTTCTTGAGTTGTTAATTTTAGCCATTCTGACAGGTGTGAGATGGGTACTCATTGTGTTTTTGATTTGTATTTCCCTGATGATGAGTAATGTTGAGCATCTTCTCCATTTGTCTGTTAGCCATTTGGATGTCTTTGGAAAAGTGTCTGTTCATGTCTTCTACCCATTTCTTAACTGGGTTGTTTGTTTTTTGGGTGTTGAATTTGATAAGTACTTTCTAGATTTGGATACTAACCAATTATCAAATAAGTCATTTGCAAATATCTTCTCCCATTCCATAGGCTACCTTTTAGTTTTGTTGATTATTTCATTTGCTCTGTGGAAGCTTTTTATCTTGATGAGGTCACAATAGTTTATTTTTGCTTTTGTTTCTCTTGCCTCCAGAGGCATGTCTAGCAAGAAGTTGCTCTGGCCAAGGTCAAAGAGGTTGCTACCTGTTTTCTCCTCTAGGATTTTGATGGTTTCCTGTTTTCCATTTGGTCTTTCATCCATTTAGAATTTATTTTTGTGTATGATGTAAGAAGGTGGCCCACTTTAATTCTTTTGCATGCCACTGTCCAGTTTTCCCAACACCATTTGCCAAAGAAACTTTTTTCTATTGGATATTCTTTCCTGCTTTGTTGAAGATTAGTTGGCCATATATTTGTGGGTCCATTTCTGGGTTCTCAATTCCGTTCCACTGATCTGTATGTCTGTTTTTGTGCCGGGACGATACTGTCTTGATGAATACAGCTTTATAATACAACTTGAAGTCTGGAGTTGTGATACCTCCAGCTTTGGTTTTCTCTTTCAAGATTGCTTTGGCTATTCAAGGTCTTTTCTGGTTCCATGCAAATTTGAGAATGGTTTGTTCTAGCTCTGTGAAAAATGCTGGTTTTATTTTGATAGGGATTGCATTGAATGTATAGATTGCTTTGGGTGGTATAGATATTTTAACAATATTTGTCTTCCGGGGTGCCTGGGTGGCTTAGTCGGTTAAGCGTCCGACTTTCGCTTAGGTCATGATCTCGCGGTTCGTGGGTTCGAGCCCCGAGTCGGGCTC
>NW_027531026.1:5102903-5149804 GCF_008692635.1 Crocuta crocuta
TAAAAAAAAAAAAACTATTTGTCTTCCATGAGCATGGAATGTTTTTCCACTTCTTTTTGTCTTCTTCAATTTCTTTCATAACCTTTCTATAGTTTTCAGCATACAGATCTTTAACGTCTTTGGGTAGGTTTATTCCTAGGTACCTTGGGGGTTTTGGTTATAATTAAATGGAAAAAATAAAATGCTTAATAATGTAACATATGTACCTAGTACATAAAAGACTTAAAAGAATATTTAAGATTAATCCTGTCCTGAGTATTCACATCCTTAAGCCTGGTTCTGGCAAGACTTCTTGCTGTGAATTCCCTTTGCTAAACCGTTTTCACCATTGCTGCAAACATCTTTCCATGTCATTCCTTTATCTGCGTCAAAAGTCTGTCAACCCGTTTGGTCCCTACCTAACTTGGTATAAGGTTTCTTTCACAGCTTTAGAATTTCCACTTAAAATGAAGTAAAAATAAAAAGCACATTGCTGTGGACCCTGTGAAAATTATTTTAGTAGTTTTCTGTTTTGTTTTTTAGAGAATCTTAATTATCATTTTTGAAACAATTTATTTTTAATGGATTAAAATTAGTTTAATATAGATAATGGTAGTTCCAGACAACTCACAGAACGGAATAATAATTTATTTCCCTTCTTTAATAAAGGTCTCAGGTAAAACTTAACTTTAAAGTAAAGTCTGAAGTAGTTTTAGGCTCTGCATGAGACTGTTCCTGCAACAAATCAAAGAATAGTGTTTATATTCTTCCAGGAAGATCATTGCCAATTGATCATTGCCAAAATGTACACATGTGAATAGCTGTAGAATAATTGAAATAGAATCCGTATATTTTTGAGAAGTGACCAACAATATTATGTGATGCAATAAGCCATTTAAACACATTGTATCTGGAGCATATGGAAATGTTGAACTTTATTTTGAGTATATATAGGTAAAAATTCATGGTGGAATTTTTTGCCTTGGAAATTTTATTTTATTTTTTGTTTTTTATTAAAAATTTAAAAAAACATTTATTTATTTTTGAGAGAGACTGAGCATGAGAAGGGAGGGGCAAGGAAGAAGGAAACAGAATCTGAAGACACAGACTTTCCAGGCTCTGAACTGTCAGCACAGAGCCTGACATGGGGCTCAAACTCCTGGATCATGAGATCATGACCTGAACTGAAGTTGGACACTTAACTGACTGAGCCACCCAGGCACCCCTTTGAAATTTCATTTTTAATTATGTTTTCCATGGTGAAGTATGCCTGTGCGTGGTAATCCTTGATTCAGGTTAAAGGCAGTTGTTAGAGGAAAAGACTAGGGACTTCATTGATTCAGTCAGCACCCACTGAACCCTAGTGCTTGTGGTAGGTTCTGAGGTTTTAGTGATGGAAGACAGAAATGGTCAATGGACAGAATGATAGAAATGGAGTTACAGCCTGGCAGAGGGGCAGACATGAAACACATAGTTGGAAGAGTAGTTCATTTCAATTGTAATAAACGCTATGAAGGAAAACTAGAGTTAAAAGGTGAAGTGGGTGATTGGAGCATGGTTGCCTTAATATTCCGATTTTATACACTAAAATTTATCCCAATCCTTTCTGAGAGATGGTGTCTGGGAATTTTATTAAAAATTGTTTTATGTTTATTTTTATGTTTGAGAGACAGACACAGAGAGAGAGAGAGAGAGAGAGAGAGAGGGAGAGAGAGAGAGAGAGAGAGAAAGGCAGAGAGAGAGGGAGACAGAATCTGAAGCAGGCTCCAGGCTCTGAGCTGTCACCACAGAGCCCGATGCCACGAACTGTGAGGTCATGACCTGAGCCACCCAGGGACCGTGGTGTCTGGGAATTTTAGATGTGATAGTTGTAATTGGACAAGGGAAGAGAAAAGGGTGTGGATAGAACTGATGTTTTTTTAACCTTTACTGTGTGCCATGCAAATTAAAAACATTGCTTAATTTTGAGAACAGCTTTAAGAGAGAGAAATTATTATTCCCATTTACAGATGAAAAAGCTGAGATAGAGAGAAGTGAAGTTATTTCTCCCTGTACTCTCTGTAACCATGCAGGACTGAGCTCAGACCTTGCTCACCCCAGTATGCTACTTTTAGTTGCTTTAACCCTTCTAGTAGATTTTTCATGTTAATCAATAGCCTTCCTTTGCCTTAGGCTAGTACACCTCATGAATATTTTCTATAAAAATACTACAGAATATTATCACACAAGTCAGAGTTACCTCTTTTTGTTTGAGACGCTCTCAAACCAAACAGAAAACAAATAACTGTGTCCTGAGTAGAAAAAAATTTAACCTCTTCACAATTGTTTGAAATCATTTTATTTGAAAAAAAGTCTATAGATTCAAGAAAACTAAACTTGTAAAAATAGATGTAATTCAGGAAGTATAACTTTTTGGTTTTTATCAGGGAAAATGGTCAATTCCACAAATATTTTTTTAGTTATGTGCTTTTATGTAATTCAGGGCCTTTAAATTAGATTTTATAAAGTCAGGCTTTTAAGGAAATATTAAATGGAAAAATATTTCAAAGTCATGCAGGCATATGGGGCTGAGCTATTACATATATATATGCAAGCTTTTGATTCACATAATATAATCTATAAATGTGGAGATGATTCACAAAGTAGAAAAGAGTGACACAAATACAGGAAAGGAGAAGAAAACTGCTTTCAGGTGCAAAGAATTGAATGCATAATTCAACAGTTAAAAAGAATAAATTTATGGCCAGCTGATCAGTTAACATTATTTGTGGCTTCCTGTGGTTAAGTGATATGGCTAATTCCATTCTCTTTCATAAGCCACAAACAACATTCATTTGCCAGTATGAGAATTAAGCTGACACACTGAGTAAATGGGTCTAAAAACCAACTAATAGAAGTGGAAGTTTGTGAATATTGGGCTATCAGTGTCAATTTTAGGTGTCACACAAAACATTGAGCTTGCTTCCCAGAAATCTCTATTCCATTGCTATTCATTTGGTATAGGACATTAGTTATTTACTTATAAAATATGTGCTCATTACAAAGGTCTGTGAGTGCAGTTGCATTAATTATTCATCCTAAGATTCTGAAACATGGTGGATGTTCCGAAAGGTAATTTAAACTGCTGATGGGAAATGTTTCACATGAGAGCCCATCAGCAAGGTTTCAGGAAGTGGGTCATGGATTTGGAAGGAAGCAACCAATCAGGTACTTCTATCATTTTCCTTAAAGTTCTCTACCATTTAAAGAGATAAATGAGATAAGAAATACCTTGTTTTCCTAAAAAATGAATATATTAGAAATAGGCCAAAAGTATCTGAATTTGTTTTATTAACCTCCTTCTATCCCCACCCAGTTCTTTGAGTGTGTATAGACTAAGAATTACAATATCATAAGATTATGGGAATCAGGTTTGTTTTACTATTTTCATTGTTAAAATGAAATAGAGGTGTACTGTCCTGTTAAGTATGGTCTATACTGATGTAGATACATAGATATAAAGATAAAATTTAGAAAAATTTTATTCATTAATTGTTAATTCATTTTAAGAAATGTCTCATTTTAATGTTAAATATCTTTTCCATGATTTTTGTTTAAATACCAAGCTCCTAGTACATTAAAATAATTTATTTTACTTTCTAAAAAAATTATTTATTTTTTTAATTTCAGAGAGAGAGTGCATAGCAGAGGAGAGAAACAGACAGAATGGGAGAGAGGATCCTAAGCAGGCCCCATGCTCAGTGTGGAGCCTGATGTGGGGCTTGATCCCATGACGCTGGGATCATGACCTGAGCCCAAATTAAGACTTGGATACTTAGCCCCTTGAGCTACTCAGGCACCCCTAGAAATTTTAGTTTTAATTATTCCAAAACCATCGATATCACACAGATGGACAGACACACACACACACACACACACACATACACATGTGTTATTCAAAGCATAAATATATCTCTTTGTTAGAAACTCAGACTACATAGAACTACAGTCAGAAAATCTAGAAATCTTCTTTTCTTATTCCCCACACCTCCATTTTTCTCCTGAGGGGAAACACTGCCAACACTTTTTGAGCACAGTTTCTATTCTCTTTCTTTTCATTTGCATATAAACACATACATACTTATGTATATTTCTTTTTTGCAAAAATGGGATAAAGACTTTTAAAAATTATCTTAATATTTCTAATTAATTTAAGTAATCTCTCACATTAAGAGATTACTTCTACAATCATTATTAACTCATTCTGTCTCCTTTTGGGTTAATTTGTAGCTGTGTGAATTTGTAACTGTCCTCCATTGATGGTCAATCTTGTAATCTTATGTTCCACAAAAGTGCTTGGAATATATTGCTGGTTTAAATTTCTCTTTGCAGTTAACAATGAAGATAGATGTGTACTTTCTGATTAGATCATCTACGAAGGCATGGTCTAAAGTAGAGGCAGGTATATAAATATATAGTATTTGATATTGCAGTGAGAAGAAGTAAAGATGCATAACAAGAAATCTCTAACTTTCTAGGGAGATTTAGTGAACTAAAAATAAAACCTGATATTTCAGGAGAGTTAGAGCCCTTTTGTTGAAGATATAAGATGCTACTTTTACATATAAGAGGGAACTGGTGGGGTGGGGGGCAGGAGTAGGTTTTAACAAATTAGTGTGTATTTTTTTCAGAGGATATTTTGTCTTGTAAATTTTATATTTAAAATTTTAATGATGATTTATAGACATGGATAAAATAATTCAAATAGTCCAGAATGGTACCAACTTCTGCCCCTGCCCCTATGCCCATGATTAATCTTACTCTAAGAGGTACTTTTTAAAGTTTTTTTTTTTTTTACCCCCTCAACCCCCAACCAGAAGTTATTTCTTTTTATTGAAGCTGAATTTGATTAAATCAAGAGAGAGATGCTATTCTCTCACAATAGGGCCCTGTGATACCAAGATATTTGAACCCTCAGACTTTGTTGGGATTTCTCAATCGAACACTTCTGGGGTTCTGACAGTTATAGCTGAGGATGTGCTCACAGTAATGGATGCAGATAACAAAGAGTTACCTAGATCATTCTGCTCGGAGGGCACATCTGTGACAAAGAAGGAAGTGGATAAAATGTTCATTCAACAAATATTTATTGAATACCTGTTACATGAATACCATATAAAGCCATGTTCTAGGTTTAGGGGATACAAATCCGAACTAAACAAAGTGCCCATCTTCAAAGAACTTAAATTTTCATAGGACGTATTGTCATTAAACAAGAACAAATATGTAATGTGAAATAGTGATGAATTCCATAAAAGATAAAATACACAAAAGGATTTATTTTAGATAGAGTGTCAGGGAAGGCCTTTATCAGAAAGATAAGTAGAAACCAGAATGAAACTAGTAACTGAACTTTCAGGAGGAAACCTCCAGGCAGAGGGAAAATCAGGTCAAAGTTCCTTCAGCAGAAATCCAGTATTTTGGGGGAATTTCACAAAGGCCAGTGTCCTGGAGTGAAGTGAGTACAGGGGAGAATAATAGGACTTCAAGAGACCAGAAATGTGATCAGGGGACAAATTAAATGGGGTTTAGAAGACATGGGGTGAACTTTTGATTTGTTAGGTATGATGGGAAGCCATTGGAAGGTTTTGATCAAGACATTTCCATCATCTCTTTTACATTTAAGGGAATTGGGCACCTGAGTGGCTCAGTGGGTACGCATTTGAGTCTAGATTTCAGCTCAGGTCATGATCTCACAGTTCGTGAGTTTGAGCCCCATATTGGGCTCCACACTGACAGAATGGAGCCTATTTGGGATTCTCTGTGTCTCTCTGTCCCTCTCTCTGACCCTCCCCTGCTTGTTCTTTCTCTCTCATCAAAATAAATAAAATTAAAAAATTAAAAAACAAAAAGAGAATTAGTCTGGCTTCTGTGTGTCTGTTTATGTTCTATGGTTGGAAATCTTGGTATAGGGAGCACCTCATAGAGGGTAAATGCAAATGGAAAAGTAGACAATCTCCTGTTGATACTGGAGCTATTCTGTGTGAAACTCTCCTTTTTAAGATTCTCCAGGCTCAGGATGCTTTTGTCAGCTATTAAACCTGGTCAAGGAGGAAGAGAATTAGAAGATAAAGGCAGGATGGGAGAGCTGCAAAACTCTATTCTACAAGGCAAATACTCCCTAACATGTGTAGGGTCAGAGGTGAGAGTTTGAATGGAAGACCACATACAGTATTTGTAAATATTATTGATCAAGCTAAAAATATGTTCTATTCTTACACTTTGATGATTACCCTTCCAAAATTACCTGTAAGACAAAAAATTTAAATTTACATAAGTATGTATGTGTTTATATGCAAATGAAAAGAAAGAGAATAGAAACTGTGCTCAAAAAGTGTTGGCAGTGTTTCCCCTCAGGAGAAAAATGGAGGTGTGGGGAATAAGAAAAGAAGATTCCTTGACTTCTTGGAATTGCTATATCCAACTATGTTAGTAAGATTACTTCATAATAAAATAGGTATCTGTTAAGAAGAGAATGGATGTATGGATGAATGGAGAATCAGTATCCTAGTATTTTCCAATCTTGTAAGTAGTTTCTTCAAAGAGGCTGCATGTGAAGTTAACGTTTTGACTCCTTGCATGTCTGAAAAAGTCTCCTGTCTATTTTCATTGTTGTTTGGTAGTTTTGTAGAGAATTTTAGACTCAAAACATGTTTTTTTACCTCAGAATCTTAGAACTTTTTTTTTTCATTTAGCCTAGCATTCAGAACCAAAAAGTAATAGAGTACAACTCTAATAGTGGTTTGCTTTAGATAACTTTTTTTTTCTTTGAAAGACTGTAAACTTCATTTTTTTTCACCTTAAAGTTCTGAAATTTCTCTGACATATGCCTGAATGAGGTTTTTATATTTTATTTATATATAAATTTTAAATTCAGCCTGTCAGGGTCTATCAGGCTAAAGACTCATTTCTTTCTTCAGCTTAAAATATATCTTCTTGAGAATATCTTTATCTTATGATTTTTGGTTTTTCTCTCTCTCACTCCCTCTCTCGCTCTGATTCTTATATGATGGATATTAGATTTTATGCTTTTATTCTGTCTCAGTTTTTCTCTCATATTTTCTACTTTTGCATTTTATTTCTCTGTTCAATGACCTTCTGTGAGCTTTTCTTCCAGATCATTCATTTGCTTTCCAGTGTTGCCTATTACTTAACCCTTTTATTCAGTTTCTCAATTCATCAATTGTATTTTCTTCTTTTTTATTAATTTTATCTTCATTTTGATTTTTTAATTTGTAAGGATTCTTATTCCTTGATTGCTCCTTTTGCCCAAAGCAGCTTATTCTTGCCTTGTGGATAAAGTAGCTACCTCAAATCTGATAAAAACAATTATACATTTTGTTTATATATCTACTTTTCCAGAGTTATGTCTCGTCAACCATGGGTCATTTTTAAATTTTGTTTGTTCATCTTGATCTTCCTCCTTTTTTGCTATCTGGTTTTTCTGAAATGGTGGATTATTATCCATTCATATTTAGGAATAAAATAAGCCTTTTGGTAAGAAACCTTTTCATAAGCTTCTGGTAAGCTTATGTTGTTTATAAAACATGTAGTTGTTTCTATCTCTAATCAAGGAAGAGAATCAGACTGATGAGTGAGCCTTACAATTATGGGAGGAAAATGTGAATGAATGTAGTAGGATCATAACTAAGAGTTTGGGAAAGATTAGGGTAACTGCGTAGATGAAGAGCCCAGCTTGACATGACTAAAAATGTCAAACATGTTAATTAGAAATAGTTCAGGGGTATCTGCATGGCTCAGTGGTTAAGTGTCTGACTCTTGGTTTTGATTTACGCTATCATCTCCCACTTCGTGAATTTGAGCCCTGCATCAGGCTCTGCACTGACAGCACAGAGCCTGCTTGGGATTCTGTCTCCCTCTCTCTCTCTGCCTTTCCCTTCCCCACACAGTGTCTCTCTCTCAAAATAAATAAATAAACTTAAAAAAAAAAAAAGAGAGAGAGTTCAGCATTGTGTATCAAGAATGATAAAACAGGTACATTTTCTTGAAATGATAGCAACTATATCTCACCAAATCTAGGGTTCTTTTTTATTTTTTATACTGCTGGGAAAAAAGAAATCACTGCCAGTTGTATCCTAACAAAGATCTTTCTTATCAGTTAGAATATTCGGACTTGATTAGACATAATTTTAATCCTGTGCATACATGAAAAGGAAAACATAAAATATTTGGTTAAGGTATAACTAAAATTTTTTAAATTTCTGAGTCTTCTGAACCACATATTAGCTCAAAATTATTAGTATTTCTGTTCTTCTACCTAATTTCATCTTTTTTAGTATTCAGAAGATTGATGCTGCGGCATTTTCTTGAAGTATGCTACACTAATTCTGAGATTTTCTTCCAAACCAAATGACATGCCTTCAGCAAGTTTTGATACTGATGTTTTCATGTTTTTGATAGCCTGTATCATTGGAAAATTTTCAATCAAAAACCAAGTCTCACAGTTTTTCCTTAAAGTATCTTTAAATACATTGTTGTCTGAAATGTCAAAGGCTTGCTGTTGTCTAGTCATGCTTCACGGGATAAAACCAAGTAAACACGTGAGCAACCAGTGACAACACTGTTAGACTTGCTCCTGGTTGACCCAGATGTTCTTGGATGATTCCCTTCATTGTAAGATGTATATGGATTTCAAAGGTGTTAAATGTGGAGAGGAAAAAGAAATGTCTTAGAAATTATGAAATAAGCAGAACTTATTCTCTATCTCTGGAAGACAAAGTTTCTAATATTTATAGCCCCTGTTGATTATAATAAAATAGTGATAACAAATACAGGCATTTTTGATAACCCCAATAGCCAAAGTTGTAGATCATAATTATAAGAAAATTAGTTTTCTTATATAGATAAAGTTGGTTATTTGATCCTTAAAGAACAACTTTTTAAAAAATTATTAAAAGTTTTTTTTAAAGTTTACTTTTTTATTTTGAGAGAGAGTCAGAGTTCACAAGTAAGGGAATAGGCAGAGAGACAGAATCCCAAGTAGGCTCCATGCTGTCATTGCAGAGCCCATTACAGGGCTTGATCCAATGAACCATGAGATCTTGACATGAACTGAAATCAAGAGTTAGGTACTTAACTGATTGAGCCACCCAGGCACCCCTTTAAGAACAACTTATTTCTGGGAACTTTGTCATCAGGCACTATGTTTTACCTCAAGTGTCAACTGTTGACAGTCTAGGTCTACACTTTGTCTTGCCTCAGATTGTATTCTTATGCTTTTGGGTTTAAAATTTATTAAAAGCCTAGGAATTAAAATAAGTAATATCTTGTAGAATCACTGAGCCCTAGAGAGGTGTAAGGAACAGGAGAGAAGAGCAGTTACATTCAATGACATTAACATTTTGTAACTTTTTATTGTAAAGGTGTATGTTTTATAATTACTGTGTTTATGCAAGTTTGTCTTTGTTTAAAAGATTTGAAGTATATAAAAGGTTTAGTCATATTACATTGGTAATTGCATTTTAAATTTGTAAAGAAATTTTAATCAAATTTGGATCCAATGTCAAAATGCTTGAAAAAATTGACTTTCAAAGTGTTTAATATTAGAGAGATGATTTTTAATAAGCTAGGCACTAAACAAGGCACAAATAATAGTGCACTCTGCAAAAAAGTCTCCATGGGCATTACAAACCTATCAGCAGTAGTAGTTCTTTACTTTCAAAAGATCTGGCTTCTCTTCACAAGTGTTCCTTCTCTCCATATGGGTTGGGTATAGAGTTCAGATTTACCTCCATCCCTGCTGTACATCTTTCTCAAAATCTTAGCTCACCCCAGAAGATCCTTCATTTGGTATAGAAAGCATTTCTATGGTTTTATCCTATGGCAAAAGCTGCTGCTTGATACTGTCTGAGATGGAAGAGAAAGGTGTGGAAAAAGACCTCACTTGACTGGTCTGTGCAAAGACCTTTCATTCATCTTCTGGATTACCAGCCCTGCAAATTCTGTTATTCCCTGTTCCTGTTCATTCCAAACCTGGCACCCCTCTGGGACCCTGACAATATAGTAGCTTCCACTCTCTCCAGTCTTCTGTGGCCTGTCAGCCTACACTATCTTTTCTGATTTTTGCCTCTGAGTTGCAGAAATTCTCTGGTTCACTGATGGCCCCTATCCCAGTCTCAGTACTATTCAGCATAGTCCCTATTGTTCATTCCTGTTTTTGTAATGCTAGGAGGGCGGGGCAGTAAATGTATACAGTCTGCTGTCTGAACTAGCAACCCAAAATTTTTACAACATGTCAACAATCAAATTGTACCTTCCATGAAGTTAGGCTTTTTCTTGGGGGTTTAAATGCATCTTAAATTTTAAGGTCTAAATGGTTGGAGCCTGCAGGTAGATAAAATGTTCAGGTTTTTCACACGTCCTACAGCTACTGCAGGGACATGAATCAGTTTTGCAGAAAGGTTTGGAATTACTCTTTAAATTACTCAGTTTAGTTTGGGATATCCCAGTTGTACATCTCAAATTTAGAAACATTTAGAGTTCTTAAGGAACAGATTATGTTTTAATTAATGCATTTCAGAGTCACAAAATATTCAGTCATTTTTACCACTAGAATATGTTCCATAAGGAAATAAAATCTAAACCAAAGTACCGTTCCTTCTGTTGCTAAGAGGAAAATGTTCTTAAAAGGCTTACCTAATAGAGTTGGATTTACAGACTACTTTCTAAGCAGCTCACCTCACAGCCATCACTGACTTCCATAACTTAATATAAAGAAAATCTGTTTCTTCATAGATTATGGTTGTAAGATTTATTAGTGACTAAAGCTTGTAATTCCCATAAATAAGCCAGTTCTGTGTTAGATTCTCCAAGGCCAAAGGGCTCATGTGACATTTTTCATTTGGGTACAGAATGGTCATTTGGGCTTATAGGATCATTGAGCCAACATTTCTAGTAGTTGACAATGATCCATTCAAAGTCTATAAAATATGGGTGATGCCTCAGATGCCTTTAAAGTTTTAAAATAAATAATTCTGATACCTTATAATTTTTTTGCCTGCAGGGTCTCAGAAACAAAATAAAAGCAAACTTGGCCAGTACTTAAATGGGAAATACTCAAATAAAAATGAAGCAGGGGATGTTAAAGTATCAGTAATTTTCTCCCCTATATTAGAATTTTCATGGAGCAATTCGTGGTACAGTGTTAATGTTGTTTTTCTGGGAGTAGTAGTTTTTCAGGTGGGGCTTTTTAGTTCTTAGATCAAAGTACTACAAAATAATGTTGCTTGGACACAAACTATTTTATCTTTATAGTTTGACTAAGATAGGAATTTTTAATTCCTATAATGAAGAATTAATGCCTGCTGGAAATTAATGGAAACATTTCTAAATGTTAATAGAATGACTTTTTTTCCAGAAATTGCATTTCAGTATTTTTCCATTTTTCCCTTCTTCTGTTCATAGGTCTCAGATGAGTAAAAGAGTAGATTAGTGTATATTCTAACCATTTAAAATATAAAAAATTAGTAAATTCTACACTATTTACCTATATGTTTATATTAGGTCCACATACAGGTCTTCACCAGTTGGGTAAAATTTTCATATGTTGCAGAATATAGTGTTTGGGGTCCCTCAAATTGTTTTGCAACATGGTGGATGCAAAGAAATATATATAACAGTATGTGAGCTTTATATTTACTAGGTACTCATAGTAGGGAAAATCAGGTATACATATGTGCCACATGATTGTAGAGTGGAATAAAATAACATGAGCTACTTTCTGTCTAGTTCTTTGTATCTCCTGTATCTGGTCACAGATAATAAACAGTATTATTAGATTTTCCTTGCTGTTGTTTTTCAATATTATTATTCAGTTATATTTTCAGAGTTTCTAAATCTATGTTTAATGTTATAGGAATAATATTAAATAATAATTGGTGCCTTGTAAAGGATTAAATCTGGTATGGTGGCCTAAAGGGAGTTCTCCACTCATTCCCGTGGCTTGAATATGTATTGGTCCTCAGTTCTGTCTCCACACCTGACATTTCTCCTGAACTTCAAAATTTTAAGTCTGGATTTAATTACCTTAATATATGAGAGGTACTTAAGAAAAGATCTGCTTGTTTTAAGATCCAGTTAACAGCAAAGGGCTTAGGGAAGTGGAGTCCACTGGCATGCCTAGGTGGAAGGGGGGCATGGATTTGGTAAACAGTGATTAGTCTTAGACATAATACTCCATTTTTTAAAACCTTAAGTTTAGTTAGTGGTTTCACTTTTGTTATTTAGTTTCTGAAGGTAGAAGTCTTGGATAGATATTTTCAATTATTTCTACTCTTTCCATGTTATTTGAAATTGGTCACCAAATTCCACCAATTCTATCTCTTTAATTCAGTTTCTTTTCATTCTACTGCTATCTCATTATTCCTTGTGTGGCCAGTTAGGTCCTACCTATCTCCCATTCAGCTTGGTCCCCCTTTCCCACTGGTGGAACAGCTATATTACTCCAAAACTAAATATGAAGAGATCATCTTCACTTTTTTAAAGAAAACACCCCATGACTCACTAAGTTTAAACTTCAAACAAAATTACTTTGGGAGCTCCTGGGTGGCTCAGTAGGTTTGGCATCTGACTTTATTTTGGCTCAGGTCATGATCTCATTGGTTCAGGTCATGATCTCATGGTTTATGTTCGTGAGTTTGAGCCACACATTGGGCTCTCTTCTGTCAGCATGGAGCCCACTTCAGACCCTCTGTCCTCCCTCTCTCTGCCCCTACCCTACTCATTCTCTCACTCTTTTTCTCAAAAATAAATTTAAAAAATAAAAACAATTTCTTTGGTATCCATTTCTCCTTGTAGATGCTGATAAAGGTCAGATTGCAAGTTACCTGTCACTTCATACTTGTGATTTAGTAACACTGGACTCATTATTTACCAAATACATTATCCCTTTGTGTCTTTATGAATGTTGTTCTGCCAGCAATGCCCTTCTCTTAGGTTTTTAAAAAGACAAATGCCTACTATCCTTATATATAGTTCAAATGTTAGCAACATTTCTCCTATGCTCCTTTGTAGCCATGCCACCTTTTTCATGAATTTGTGAGGAACATTGATCACCTTATTTGATGATTTGTTAATGTGTGTTAACATTTAGCACAGTACCTGGAACATTATAGACAATGAAAGTTTACAAAACTAATCAATCACCTTAAATTGACATTGCCATCAATTCATCATTAATAGTTATTGTGCACCTATCCCAGGGCTTTCCCACAGAGAATTAAATAGAATTCTCACTTTTTAATACTATAGTTTTGCTCACTTACCCCACTTAATTTAGGATATATGGAATCAACAATATTTAGTGCTATAATATAAAACTGTGACTCAGTTTCAAATCACATGATCTCCTAGATAGGGTGATTATTGAGAAGCCCACAGTTGAGTCAATTGGAGATCTCCTAGTAACCTGGCCATTCTACATTCTCTGTGATTGAAGCAGTATCAGTCAGTGTGGCCTTTAGCCATATCTTCCTGTATACTAGAAATAGGACTGTGTTAAAAGATTTTTTTAAAAATTTGAGGCAATGATCTCATGACTGTTCATGATTAGGATTGACCTTTTTAGGCCACCTGGCCACATCCATCTGAAGCTTGCCAAGCCCGTCTTCTTCCTTTTCTTCAAATAGGATAAAAACACACATGGGGAACCCTATTGATACTTCTGAATGGAAATCTATTTCTAGTTGGTGAGAACTTGTCTTTGAATATTCAGCTTTAAGCAGAAGTTCTAAAAGACTGCAAAAAACATCCTCTTCTTTAGAACCACAGTTTTTTTCCTTCTTACCATGGTCCTTATCAAACCTATGAATTCTAAGATTCTGGATCCTGTCTTTATAGTCCTACCTTCCTGGCTTTATTGACTTCCTGGACTTCTGTTTTTCACTTACTGGGCTTTATCCCTGGCCTCTTATGACCATCCCTGCTACTATGTAAATTTTCAGGATACCTCTATCGTAGTTACCTGTATTTAACTCCCTTTTCCATACCTTTGTAGTAGACTGTCTTTAAAAAATTTTTTAAAAATATATTATTGAGAGAGAGAGAGCAAGCAAGCAAGCACACATGGAGGAGGGGCAGACAGAGGATCCAAAGTGGGCTCTGTGCTGACAGCAGAGAGCCTGACATGAGTCTCAAATCCACAAACTGTGAGATCATGACCTGAGCTGAAGTCAGATGCTTAACCAACAGAGCCACCCAGGCATCCCTTAAAAGAATTGAGTAAGCTACTTGAATCTAAATAAAAGGAAAGAAACAAAGTACATGGAATTGTTCTGGGGCCAACAAACCCTCTTGATTTTGTTAGCAAATGAGAATTGTCATATTTCCCCTTGGCTTAGAGCATCAGCCAGGGCATAAACATGGTTTAGTGCCTGTCCTTACAGATAATACAGTTTTCTGAAATTATGAACTGTTTCATTAAAAATACATGTATGTAGCAACTCAGAAATCCATGAAAATATTTTGTCTGTGGAATGAAAAATACGTATTTTTCTACTCAGTATGTCTTTGCAGGGACTATCCATTCTTCATTCTTGGTCAGTATAACTCAGAAGGACTGAACTCACCATGGTCCCAGGAGTGGGCCAAGTCTTGGCAATCAGTATCACACACTCATGGATGGAACAGTTCAGAAGTGAGAATGTTCCTCAACCTCAATCTAAGTTAGTTTAAGGCTTTTGCAGAAACTATTGGAAGTGAGACACTCCCTTTCCATTTGGGTTACTAAACCGATAGAAAGTCCTCCTGGAGCTATTAGTAGTCATTTTTACCCCCTCTCAGAAACAGTGTATTTGATAATAAAGCCAACATAGAGGGAAATAGAGTTAAGACAGTCTGAGACAGCGGTCTAATGAATTTATTAGAGCAACCGATTCAGCACATGCTTTCGCCATATAAGGTAATAGATTCCCTTTTTGTTTTAAGCTGGTTTGAATTGGGTTTTTATCCTCTGTAATGGAAAGAAGCTTGACTAATTAAGTCAGTAATTGGGATATAGCTTCTAGATGAGAAGTTTAGTAGTACATAGGTAATGATCCTTACAGAATGTACCCAATTTTGTAATTGATATGCTTGTTGAAATAATATAGGACTTTAAAGCCATTTTTCTTGTTTTCCTTATATAATATGATGTCCCTTTGAGGAGGTTCTATGTTGCTAGCAAGGCAGTTGATTACATTGTGCTGATTTTTTTCAAGTTCACTTATTTATTTTAAGAGAGACAGAGTGTGAGTGAGTAAGTGTAGAGAGGGGCAGAGGGAACGGGAGTGAGTCCCAAGCAGGCTCCAAATAAAGGTGTTGTCCATGCAGAACCCAGTCTCACAAATCTTGAGATCATGACTTGAGCTGAAATCAAGAGTCACCTGAGTCACCCAGGTGCCCCCATTGTATTGAATTAAACAATTGAAAACAAAATAGTTCTCAGATGAATTTGACAACAAATTTGTTACCTAGTTTACTATTTGGATGATAAATCCCAGCACTTATTTCCTAAATATTAGGGAGAAAACTTTTCTTTTCCTCTCTGTTTATTTCCTGTGATTGTAGGTAGGTAATGATCCTTACAGAATGTACCCAAACAAGGGAAACGTGATTAAATGAATTTAAAGTTTCACTGGCTTCAGAATAGTGTCTGTCCTCCATCAGTTACAGAAATAGTTAGCTGAAGGATTTTCCCCCTTCTTTAGTTAGGGAATTTTCATTTCACTCTTTGACCCATCACTGAACTTGAGATGGCACAATGGCCATGTTTTACGTCAGATCTTATCTTTTAAGGCTTCGAAGTCTGCCTTTTTCTTTGTTGTCTTATGAATATATGGGCTTGTCTCTGAGTAAATTTCCAGAATGAAGGAGAGCTTGGAAAACATCTCATTATCACAAAAACACGGTTTCTTATGAGCTCTATTCCATATGTAAATACCCACTCATTTGAGTTTCTTTTCAATGTTTGGCATTTCAGTTTGTATACATCTACATATTTATATATAAATTATTCCACACACTTTAGGAGAAACTATTATGGGGGTGGCAAACATTATGTTAAATAATTAACATTTTTACAATTTGAAAAACTTCTTTCCTTTTCTATTTTAAAAACACTATGCTTGATAGCTTATGTGGTAGTGACATTGAAAGTTCTGCAGTTCAGATCCCTTGAATTCAAGTCACATATTTTATTTTTGAATAATTAAAGTTCATTGTAATTGGAGATTTCTGTAGAAACGATTTAACATATTTCCATGGTCTCTCTACCTTGTCTGTTCAATTGATGAGTTACTGTTTCCAAACTTCTCTGAGAGAAATGCACCTAACAGCTTGTAATGCAAATTATGCACATACAGGATTATATATTTATACACACAGTGCAGTATTTGTGGTGGCACTTGTGAATGAAAATGGTGTTTCCGACCTCTGCTCACTGTCGGATCCCATTATACCACTCCTTAAAATTATGAAATGGCGCTCGCTGGTCTGAGAAAAAAGTTCCAGTGCCCTTGCCTGTTGACATGCCTTACCTCTTGCAGTCCCTGATTCCCAGTCACTCACATGTCCCAGGCTCTCATGTGCTTTCAGACTGCTGGGCTTTTGCACAGGCTGTTGTCTCAATCTGCAGTGCTCTCTGCCTGCTTTTGTCCCTGGCAAACTCAAGTCTCCATTTACGTGTAGTGTCTTGGATAAGGACTCTATTGACTGCTCTGAGTAATCTTTTCTTCTTTGATCTGGTGAACTTTTCATATACTATTATCACAGCAATTATAGCATTTGTAATTTGTTAGGATGTAATATTAACATAGTGAGCCAAGAACTGAGGCAAACTTTGTCTACCCTTTGCTGACTCTTAAGGTAGGGTGGCTTTAAGAGTCACTGTTTCTTTGCTCACAACTGGTGGAAATGGAGTAGTTTGTGCAAGAAGCCTACTTCCAAGACTAGACTTCTTTTACAGAAATCACTTGAAACAAGTATACTTTTACAGCTTTACTGATTTGGATCTATTGACCACTTAAAGATTCATTTACATATTCTTCATGGACTTTCCATCCAAGAATATTCTAATTGATCCCTTGATGTGGAACCACAGGATACATGCATTAAATTATCTGTATCTAAGTCCAAGGAATTGGTTTAGATTTAAGACAGAAAAATTCTAAGTGAGATGAGTGGAGGTAGACTCTAGAACTGGTCTTTCTAGGCTATACCCCAAAGCACCCGGACCTAATAGAGCTAATTGCCAACATAGTGCAGAGCAACACTCAGATGAATCCATTCTTTAGTTGAATTACAGCCATATAAAACCTGTTCCCAGGAATTATGATACTCGTCCTACTCATTGGAATAGGTGATGCTCAGTCATGGGAGGCAGCAGCCCTGCATTGTGCCTTATTGTTTCTTATTCTCTAAAGACATTAATCCATTTTGGGTGAATATGGACACATGACTTCTCTTAAAAGACCCGGGACACTAGAAAGTCTAAAGAATGGAGTGTGGGTCTGGGATACAGGGCCCATAGCCTGGACAATGCTGGATCATAGCAAAGATGCTGAATGGGAAAAGGTACCAGTTTTTTTTCTGTTTTTCCAGGTGGATGAAAGTGATCACCAAAGGTCAATAAAACTGAAAATGACGAGATAGGATCAGTTATCTCTCCGTTTAAAGAGCAGTGGTAGCAAGCTATCCTGATAATGTTACCTCTCACTTTTCTTGGCTTTATATGAGTATGTTGAGAGTATGGTGAAATTGTTAGGAGAAGTCATTGTAATTTGAACGTTGGTCTGAAATTGCCCTGTTTGCTAGGTGATGATAATAAAATCTCCTGAGATGATGCAGGCTAAATGTCTCTGCCTTCCATATCTTTAATTCTATTCTCCCAAGATGTAGAGGGCTGAATATAAGAGGAAATGAGTCCTCATTAGCAGTAAAATATTAGTCTGTTACAGGTCTTTTTGAATGTCTCTTCCCCCTTTCCATATGCACATCTTGCAGCATATTCTTAGTCTTTTCATTTCAGTATCTTCTGCATCTAGCCTAATGCCCATGTCTCCATTGAATAAGTGAGTCTGAATGAGTGAATAGGGATGCATGGTTTCCTTTGAGGAATAACATACATTTTTGAGTCTGCTGATGTGCTTATTTACATCAAACTTATGACCCCCAGGAGTATGGCAGTCTGTAATGTTCCTATGTGAATATGTCTGTTGCTAACTTTTGTTTTAAAACACTTTTTGAAGTTGTACACTGACAAGATCAATGCAAAATTCCATGAATGCTATTATTTTCAGCATTCACTCATTTTAGAAGAAAAGGAAACTTCCTTTTCTCACCTCCCACAGCCTGAAGAAAGTTTCCTTTTTAAGAACAAAAATTACCATTTGTTTCAAGCTTTCTCTTCAATTATAGCAATTTCCACATGTTTTAAAAACTATTCTCAGCAAAAGAAAAATCAACATTTGCACTTTTGATGCATAGGCTAATCTAGCAGCTACAGGTTTAAAGGTCTCATAGCTGTGACAAATAATTCAGAAGATTTTTCTCTTTTTGCTCCTGGCTATTGCCCATGCTGCCTGTGAACTCAGAAGCAGGACAATCTAAACTGTTTTTTGAGTGGTGTTAAATGGTCCACATAACGTGGACCTTGATATGCACTATCAAACAGCTCGATCTTTTCTTAAGGATAAGACAGCATACCCAGTTAGCTGCAATTTTCCTCTATATTTTTTCTGTTTCACACACTTTGGTTCAGAGGACAGTAAGGGAGCATCGAGTGCATTCAACCAGCTGTGGGCTGCCAATTCCAGTTCCTGACAGGTAGCAAGCTGGATTCTTGGCTGTAAAGAATCTCAAGCAGTTTCGATATGCTCTAGGGAGGGCAACTGTTTAGCCTAAGCAATTCAAAGAAGCATAATTGTGCTTCACAGTACACAGAAAGTCACCACATCTGTTTCATATTTTTGGCTTTTAGAACTGAACTAGAACAGAGAAATAAACATACAGCTTTGAATATAGAGTAAAAACAAGTTCATGGTGCACAGATGAGCATATTGTATGTAACTCAGTGAAAATTTCCTTAATGAGGGTTTCTTTTGGTAAAGTGAGAAATATTTCTGGTGTTAATCAAGGTTTTTTAAAAAAGATTTAATAGAAAATATTATCTATTTAAATGTCAAGGCAGCCTATCATTCTCCCTTAAATCTATTATAGTCAATTGTTGAGATGCCGCCGCGGCGCCCACGTGACCTATTGCAAATATTTGGGGAGTCATCTGCACTGCATTAGCCTTTCTAGTGGTAGTTATTTAAAAAAATAATTTGGATGTAGTAGGCTAAAAACATTCAAGGCAATGAATTAGAACTTCATTAACCACTTTCATCTTTTATTTTGGTTCAAATGTAAATGCAGTCATTTGATATCTAAGTGTATATAATATGTGATGACTGTCTTTTAAAAATGTAATCTAGCAGAAAATACATCTTAATTTGAATGTAACACTGTTTTAAATATAATTTTAATATCCTTCAGCATCTGGTGTCTCAAAGAATGAGGTCATTTGAGGTTAAGAAACTTTTCCCTGCAATAATAATAATAATAATAATCTTCAGACAAACAGTGAAAAAGGCAAGTACTTAATCTAAACGATCAGATATTATAGGGAAAAGAGAAGAAAGAAACTGACATGCACCCAGGTTTTCCTTTTACTAGGGTCTTTACATTATCATGCTATTATATATCTTCTACAATAGCTATCATGTACATAATATTCTTGAGATCTTCCAGATGAAAAACCTGACATGAAATAATTAGCTCAAATACTAATGAGATCTGCCCTAATCATACTCAGATCCTCAGAGCTTTCTTTCAACTTGCAATTATGTATTTTTATATTATTTTTAAGTGTCTGTCTTTCTAGTAGTTTGTAAGCTCCATGAGGTCAAGGACTATGTCTGTCCTTCATTTTATCCCCAGGGACCTGCTTATAAATAAATAGAGGTTAATTGATATTTATTGACAGTGATGTATACCTGGCCCAGTTCTAAACTACTTAAATATATTAACCCGTTTAATCCTCCCCCCAAACTTTGAATGGATTACTATTGTCCCTACTTTATAGACATGTAAGGTGAAGCACAGAGAAGTCAAGTAACTTGCCAAAGTCATGTAGTTTAGTGGAAGAAGCAAGATTTGGGCCTCGGCAATCTGACTCTGTCTCGGTCTATGGTTTTAATTATGAAATGGACTCTTGGCACAGTCAGAAATAATCTGAAGTTAAGGTCGAAAAAGACCCCATTGACAGAATTACTCACTTACATGTTATGGTAACTTATCATCACCCCTAGACATAGTATTTATTCATTTCACAAAAAAGCATTGTTTCCCTTCCAGTGTGTCAAGCACCTTTTTAAATTTCCTTGCTCAGACCTCACAGGAACCGTGTGTGTGTGTGTGTGTGTGTGTGTGTGTGTGTGTGTCTGTGTGTGTGTGTGTGTGAATATCTTGTTTCTTCTAATTTACAGATGGGAAATTGGGGCTGTAAAAGTTTAAGTAATTTGGGCTGTAATTAGCTCATGCTCCAAGGCAAGACTTGTTCAACTCCAAACTCAGTGTTCTGTATCATTACGCAGCATTGAAATCTTTTTCCCTTTTCTGACTATTAATATGTTAGGGGTAAGTGTTATTAGCCAAAATGACGTGGCACTGAGAAAGATATTAAACTTGTTGATTTTTGGCTTCCTTTCTTCTTACTTAATGATTTGGGCTTTGTGATAACATGGGTCTGTCTTTTCCTGCCTTGAAGGAAAAGCAAGGCGGGGCAGATGCTCACCTTTGTAACTGATTTAGGCTGACAGAAATTTAGTGTAGCCCTGAAGTTATGGACCGAGAGCCTTCATGATTCTGTGCCACAAGCCAGAAAGAATAAATTAAGCTGTTCCCTTCTTCTGTCATTTTAAATCTGTAAAGGAATTGTGTGCTATAAAAACTCAAAACCTGCTCCTCTATTGTTAATGTCTGATTTTTTTAATAGGCTGTCAGAGATTAGAAAGAGAGGCTGTACAGTTCAAGTGTTATTTTCAATCAGGTACCTATCACGCATTTTTATATCAGGAAGCCTACGAGTATTTGTTAATTACAGCGATCATATAATCTTTCAAATGCAAATAGTCTGACTCAGATTTCAGTTTGTTTGGTACCAAGCAATGAGGAAAGAATGGTATAGCCTGATCCTTGTTTTCCTCCCATCTGTGTGCACCAGGCAATCACCACTTACAGATGGTTGTGATTCAGAGACAGGTTGCCACATGCAAAAAAAGTATGTTTCAGTTATTTTAATAAGATTTATTGCAGTAGTCACAGTTAAATGCTTAAACCTTAATGATAATTGCTGCTAATCTTTCAAGAAAATGATTAGAGTTTAATAAACTTGAAGAAGGATATTTTGCTGTAAACTTCAGTGAAATTACAAAGGTAAATTTTATGTTTACTCCCTCATCTCATTAATCAGATGCCATGTATGCCTTTTTCTGTCTTCTGAAATTGGATTTTATATAGACACACACATTTATATTACGTGTATTGGGGACTAACTACGACCGCTAATTTCTATGAAAAACATAATGGATTAAGTGAAAACAAATAATTCTGAACAAGTATAACAAAATGACTCCTAGTAAACTTTGAGGTGTTTTGTGTGTGTGTGTGTGTGTGTGTGTGTGTGTGGTAAAATATACATAGCCCGAAATTTATTTTAGCCATTTTAAGTGTATAATTCAGTGATATTAAGTACACTCACAGTGTCATGCATCGTCACCATCCATTTCTAGAATCCTTTCATCTTCCTAAGCAGATAACTTGTCCCCATTAAATAATAATCTCCCCATCCTCTCTTAGCCCAGCCCCTGATGACTTCCATTCCGCTTTCTGTCTCTATGAATCTGCCTGTTCTATAGACCTCGTATCCATGGAATGATACAATTTCTGCTATTGTATGTCTGGCTTACTTCATTTAGTGTAATTATTTCACTTACCATAATGTTTTTAGGTTTCATCCATATATTAGAATTTTATTCCTTTTTATGGCTGAATAATATTTCATTGTATGTATATACCATATTTTGTTTATCCATTCATCTGTTAGTGGATATTGGTATGGACGTTAATATGGACATAGACTTCGGCTACTGGGAATAATACTGCTGTGAACACTGGTGCACACACATCTGATACCTTGGTGTGAATTCTTTTGAGTATATACCTAAGATTGGAATTGTCGGATCATATGATAATTCTATGTTTAACTTTTTGAGGAGTCGACAAATTGTTTTTCACAGTGGCTGTACCATTTTATATTTTCACTAGCAATGCATGAAGGTTCTAATTTTTCTACATCCTGGCCAAAACATATTCCCCCCCGCCCCTTTAAATAATAACCATCCTGATAGGTGTTGATCTTGAGATAAAAAATTCTTAATGTTATTTCATTTTTGAGAGATGGAATACAAATGGGGGAGGGGCAGAGAGAGAGGGAGACACTGAATCTGAAGCAGGCTCCCGGCTCTGAGCTGTAAGCAGAGACCAGTGTGGGGCTCGAACCATGAACTGTGAGATCATGACCTGAGCTGAAGAGAGATGCTTAACCAACTGAGTCACCCAGGTGCTCCTAACCTTGAGATTTTTAAGTTAAATAGATACTTTGAGTAATCATGTATAAATGTTTTATTTAGTAATTTTATGCAAATTTTACAACGTTGATAATTGACAGTAATTTTCATTTACATCCATTATTTGTATTTGTTAGGTTAATCTCTTTGACTCTTGACTCCGAATAGTACTCTGAATAGGAAAGTTCCTTTACTTAAGGGTGATGCCAAAAAAAACACATGTAAATGGTGTGTAACCATTTGTGAAAGCTTAAATTGATAAGTAGTTTTATTTTGGTGTATAAAATAAGGTAATGCATGTAAGAGATGAAACAATATAGCTTAAAAAATCAGAGCATTTCTGTTGTTCAGGTAGGATGATGTGTGTTTGCTGAGTAGGTTGAGATAGGACACACACACACACACACACACACACACACCTCTGAAATCAGGAAGCTATTGTAAAGGAGATATGAATAGATTAAATGAAATCCTCATAGATATCAAAACTTGGGATACCCTCATTGACCTTAGATTTTAGGATTCGTCTTCAACTGAGGATGGACTGGTATTATGAACCTAGGCTAACAGGCAGGTAGAATCTATTTAGCACATTCCAATTATGGTTTTTTACCTTTTCAAGCCAGGATTTGAATGGAATTTGTGCCTTATTAAAGACAGTGCTGTCATAAGCCTATACTTCTGACTGGGAGAAATGTGGAGACTGGGTGTTGGGTGTGGAGTTCTACATGAGAGAGATCACTAAGAGGGGGACTGGGTTCACGTTTTGGGGGAAAAATCAATGGGCATCAAGTTTTGATTGAAGGTGGCTACAAACCATCTGTTAGATACATTTTAAGGTTTAGTATTTCATTTCTTGTACTAAACACCAACATTTTATCACCATATAATTCTAGGTTATATGGCTTTTGAGCTTCAACTTTGGGTCATGTCTGAAATAAAAGTACTTATTTATTTGTAGTTTTAAGATGAAATAACTTAGTTGTATTTTTTCAGAATCAAGTTCAACACTTTTTATAGAAGTATTATGTAGAAAGACTCATTTAAGAAAGTAGAAACAAATGAAATAATTCTTTGATATCTGAAATGTTGATAGCATTTTCATTGAAACCATAAAATGTTTGTTTATAAGTAAATGAGTTTATAGTAACACTTAAGATATTAATGCTAAAACAAATGTTTTGTAGCTCTGGTCAGGGCACTGTAAAATATGAATCAAATAAATTGTGTCCTTTTCTCAGACAACTTACACTCCAAACTGCATGGAAGTGCATAGGAAGTTAAGATACTGTACACATATTTAAAATGCAATCATAAGTGAGAAATCACATTGTCAGGAACAGACAATATTCTCATTGTACTGGGAAATGCACGTTACCCTGAGTAGTCATGGAAGGAATGAATCATAGCCTCTCTTCCAATGAATGAGTCATGGCTGGCTGAATGGAGGTGGGAGTTTCAAGCACTCTTTCTTTGAGTGATGGAAAGAACTTTTCATCATTTTATACATTATTCAATATCTCTGTCACTATTGCTGTTGATAAATGATATGAAAAATGATCATTTATCATTTAAAATCAATTGAGATATTTACAACTAATACTTTCCTTCCATAGATCTGGAAGTGCTTTCCAAAAATCAATTAATTCACACAATATACTACTGTAAGGTTAGTCTTATTATCACCATTTTATGGACAAATTCAAAGCAAGAGAGGTTAATTAACCCATCACAGAGTCCAAAGGGCCTAGTGGCAAGGCAAAATGGACTGAGCACCAACTTGAAGGCCAAGAACTCTGCTTTTAGCATGGATTTTATTTGATTTAGATCGGTTTCTCCAGCCTAAAAAGCACAAGCAATAATTCTGAATTATCATGCAGCAATATAATGTGGATTAAATAATTAATATTCTGAAGCCCTTTATAAATGTGAATTATTATTACTCATTTTAGCTTTAGACCACTAAGTTGTCCAAACTACCTTCCAGCACTGGTGACTAAAGTGTAAATTAATTGGCTAAGTGAAAAATTCATCTCACACATTTCCTGCTGAGAGATACGAGATTCCTCTGTTCTGATTGGAAATCTATATATACAATGGTGCATTTTACTCTGTTTCCCTTAATGTATGTGTTTGTATCCAATTCCCTGGGAATTCATCTTATACAGGGAGATCCATGTTCAAAATATTAGTGTAAAATGCTCATGTTTCTTTTAGGAAAGCCTATCACCTTTTTTCCAGAGATGGACTTCTGGGAATATTGTCATATGATCAGCCAAAAAAGTTTGCTTTTCTAATCCTTTACACACATGTTGGGAAAGATTACAGTAAATGATATTGTAACCAAAGACACAATGTCCTGCTAATTAAGGTTTGTGCTAATGTTTGGTGATTTTTCAATAAATATATTTAGGGAACATTAGAAATCTTGGGGTTGCTTTATTACATTTTTTCCCCTCTCTAACCATCTAATTAGGAAAGTTACCATTAGAGAGGCAAAGACTCCCTAACTCTTTTAAAGGAAAGGGGGGCTCAGGATTGAAAGACAGGAAGTCTAAAAGTAATTACCAGTTTTATTCCTTTTCAGGAGGATAAGGAATCTATCTATAGAATTCTTAATATATCAATGGATAGGTAATAAGAATGATTTTGCAGATTGTATTAAGATAAGTTTTCACTTATTCATTCAACATTTTTTTTTTACTTTTTAAAATGTTTATTATTTATTTTTTGAGAGACACAGAGACAGAGCATGAATAGGGGAGGGGCATGGACTATCAAGAGCTAGCAGATACGTAGTTTGCAAAGAGCTAGAAGAAGCTTGATTTATTAATTTTAAGGATATTTAGAGAATAATTCTTGATTTTTTCAAAACATACAAAGTGTCTAATTGGGAAGGCAGAAGAGTAAATTTGTACTGAGGAAAGGTATCTAATTTGGGCAATGGCAGATTGGGTCAGAGAGCCCACTGGTTAACCTAGACAAATCAGTAGAGTACACAGTGATTTGTGTAGCAGTAAAGCATAGTTTTGCTTTTAAATTTTTACTGAGATAAAAATCACACACCATAAAATTTACCCTTTTAAAGTATACAAGTATATTTTGTGGTCTTAGTATTATTCACAAAGTTGTACAAACATCACCATTATCTAATTACAGAATGTTTTCATCATGCCATTAGTCATTCTCCTCCCAACCCAGCCACCACCATGGCAACTCCGTAATCTGCCTTCTGTTTTTATGAATGTTAATATTTTGGACATTTTTTTTCAAGAGAGAAAGCACAAGCAGGGGAGGGGCAGAGAGAGAGGAGGAGAGAGAATCTTAAGCAGTCTCCACACTCAGCATGGAGCCTGATGCAGGGCTTAATCTAATGACTGTGAGATCATGACCTGAGCCGAAATCAAGAATTGGATGCTTAACTGACAGAGCCACCCAGTCACCCCTATTTTGGACATTTTATACAGATGGAATCATATAATATGTGGCCTGTTGTGTCTGCCTTCTTTCACATAACATAATGATTTCAATGTTCTTCCATGTGGTAGTAAGAATAAGTACCTGCTTCTTTTTTGTTAATGTTTATTTTTTATTTTTGAGAGAGAGTGAGAGGCAGTGTGAGTGGGGGAGGGGTGGAGAGCGACGGAGACACAGAATCTAAAGCAGGCAACAGGCTCTGGGCTGTCCGCACAGAGCCCAATGCAGGGCTCAAATTCATGAGCTGTGAGATCATGACCTGAGCCAAAGTCAGATGCTTAACCAGCTGAGCCTCAGGAGCCCCAGTACTTGATTTTTTTTTTATGGTTGAATAATATTCTATTATATGGATATATCACATTTTGTCTGTTCTTCTATTGAATAAAATTAGAATTGTTTCCACCTATTGGCTATTATAAAGATATCTGTACAAGTTATTTGTGTGGGTATATATTTCCATTTATCTTGGGTATTTATCTAGAAGTGGAATCATTTGATCATGTGGGAACTGTACGTTGAGCCTTTGGAGGAACTGTCAAACTGCTTTTCAACCTGGCTATAGCATTTTACATTCCTACCAGCAATGTATGAGGGTTTCAGTTTCCCTACATCTTATTTCACAATTGATTTTTGATTATAGATGTTCTAGTATATATGAAGTGGTATCTTGTTGTGGTTTTTATTTGCATGTTTCTAATGACTAACGATGTTGATAATCTCTTCATGGGGTTATTGCCTATTTGTAATCTTTTTTTTGTTGGAGAAATTTTTATTCAAGTCCTTTATCCATTTTTAAATGATGTTGTCAGTTTATTGTTGGATAGAAAGAGTTCCCTATATGTTTTGGATACTGAATCCAGATATTTGGTTTGCCATTATTTTCTCCCATTCTATGGGTTGTCATGTCTTTTCATGCATAAAAGCTTTAAATTTTGATGAAGTCTAATATATCTTCCCCCTACCCCATACTGGATCCCTTGTGTTTCCATATGAACTTTAGGATCAGCTCATGAATTTCTGTTAAAAAAAATCAGGTGGGAATTTGATACAGATTGCACTGAATCTGTAGATGTATTTGGGGAATGACATAGTCATACTATATATTTCCATATATATAGTCATACTATATATTTCCATATATATATATATGTCTTCTTTAATTTTCCACAATGCTTTATAGTTTTTAGTTCCTATCAAGCACTTCATAAGTTTATTCCTAAGAGTTTTTTTATACTGCTAAATGGCATTGTTTTCATAACTTAATTTTCAGATTCTTTATTTCTAGCATATAGAAATATCGTTGATTGTGGTATACTGACTTTGTATCCTAAAACATTGCTGAAATAGTTACCTCTAGCAGATTTTTAGTGGATCTATTAGTATTTTCTATATGCAGGATCATATCATCTGCAGATATAGCTTATCTTCTTCTCCATTCTTTTTCTTTGTAATTTAAAATTACTTTGTTTCCTCACAAGGGGAATGTTAGAATAAATTTTACTGGTAGTCAATTATACCTTGTTCAAACTGGGCAGACATCAAATCTAGCATTATAGGAGTTTTATTTATTTGGAAGTGAACTTTTAACCATCAACACAGATGCCAAGATACTACACCAAACATCCACAGGAACTTTTTTCATCACTTTTTGAATTTTTCACAAACATTTCCTACACAATTCAACATGCAACAAAGAAATGGCACATCTTTTTCCTTCAATTTGAATACAATGTGGAAAAAAGAATATATATATATATACATACATATATTTACAAAGTTTAACTAAAAGACACTGTCATTCTGACAGTTTGACTATAGAAAAGAAAATTATCTAATAAAAATAATTTACTTAGCATCAATCACTTCCACAACCAAGTATTATACTGAATAATAAAACTTGCTGCCATTAGGCTTCTGGCAAATGTTTACACCATCACTGATTTTGTGGAATTGCTCTTCACTTTGGTTCTCCTTCACAATTAGTAACATAGAAAGTTGCTGCAGAGCAGAGGAAGAATTTTCAAAAACAAAAACCGTGTCCCCAGCTTACTATAAGCATGAATGTGTATGACAGAATTACTCTCAAGCAATGGATATTTTAAATAAAATTTTTTAATGTTTATTTGAGAGAGAGACAGCGTGAGAGCTGGAGAGGGGTAAAGAGACAGAGACAGAATCTGAGGCAGGTTCTAGGCTCTGAGCTGTCAGCACAGAGCCCGAGGTGGGGCTCTAACTCACAAGCCATGAGATCATGACGTGAGCCGAAGGCAGATGCTTAACTGACTGAACCACCCAGGCGCTCCACAGCAATGGACTTTCAAATTATCAAGAAATCACCAGAAAGAAATTTGCCAAGATACTATGCTTATGTCTAAGAAGAGGTGTATTTATTTATATTGAACAGAGGAGCTAAAAATCAAACTTAGTGTTTAGTTTGGGGTGGGTTAGGGAGTCCAGCCATTTAAAAAATGGTGGACTTAAAAATGAACACCAAAAATAGGCTTATTAAATTTATTTTAAAAAACCAGAACACTTTTTACGAAAGAGCATTACATTCTGCACACTGCTCTGAATAGATGCCGGGAACATATGGACTATTGTTACTTTTTCTACCTGTTTCATTCCCCAAAATGTTACAATGACCACAAAGTGAAGTGTTCACAATAATTATGTGGGAGGATTTTTTTCTTTGAAACCACCAACAATGAGCACAAATTAAAATTCACTCACTCTGCTGCTGTTTCAAAATTTTAATGTTAATTTTGTACACCCTTCCCCGCCTCCCTTCCCTTTTGTAAAAAACTAAAACATTTCATCTGGTGAACACCAAAGACTTCACTACACCTCAAATGCAGAATACCTATGAAGCAGTAATGTTGGCTCCTTAAACAGAAGCAAATAAAAAAACAAGATGTAGGATTCCTCTAGTTCTTCACTGGTCTTAGAAAACCTTTCTAAAATCCTGCTTCACATTATAAAAAAGAAAAAAATATCTTGCATCAGAATCTTTCAACATCTGCACACTGCTTCACGCTGTTCTGCTGCCAATACTTGCGCATTCTGTATCGGGTCCTGTGTTCCTGTAATTGTAATGGTCTGATCTTCAGATCCTTCTAAAGGTTCTTCAATTTTGATCGAAGCTCCTGTCTCACAACAGATTTGTTTAATCCTCTGACCACCTTTGCCAATAATAGATCCAGGCAAATCTTTGGGAATAGTTACTTGTGTAGTAACAATAGGTCCACCAAGATTACTGTATGAGCCACAACCCCTGCATAGGAGTAATCCTTCCCAGAGCGACCCTGTGGTTCATAAACCACCTTGCATTCTGAAGGGCTCCATGGAGCAGAGTGGATGCAACAATTAGGTATTATATATCCTTATAGAGCTGAGCTGAACTGTTCTGGGTTGGACCAGCTGACACCCTAGTCCTGCAGTAACCCCTCTCTCCCCCAGNAGCCATTTAAAAAATGGTGGACTTAAAAATGAACACCAAAAATAGGCTTATTAAATTTATTTTAAAAAACCAGAACACTTTTTACGAAAGAGCATTACATTCTGCTCTGAATAGATGCCAGGAACATATGGACTATTGTTACTTTTTCTACCTGTTTCATTCCCCAAAATGTTACAATGACCACAAAGTGAAGTGTTCACAATAATTATGTGGGAGGATTTTTTTCTTTGAAACCACCAACAATGAGCACAAATTAAAATTCACTCACTCTGCTGCTGTTTCAAAATTTTAATGTTAATTTTGTACACCCTTCCCCGCCTCCCTTCCCTTTTGTAAAAAACTAAAACATTTCATCTGGTGAACACCAAAGACTTCACTACACCTCAAATGCAGAATACCTATGAAGCAGTAATGTTGGCTCCTTAAACAGAAGCAAATAAAAAAACAAGATGTAGGATTCCTCTAGTTCTTCACTGGTCTTAGAAAACCTTTCTAAAATCCTGCTTCACATTATAAAAAAGAAAAAAATATCTTGCATCAGAATCTTTCAACATCTGCACACTGCTTCACGCTGTTCTGCTGCCAATACTTGCGCATTCTGTATCGGGTCCTGTGTTCCTGTAATTGTAATGGTCTGATCTTCAGATCCTTCTAAAGGTTCTTCAATTTTGATCGAAGCTCCTGTCTCACAACAGATTTGTTTAATCCTCTGACCACCTTTGCCAATAATAGATCCAGGCAAATCTTTGGGAATAGTTACTTGTGTAGTAACAATAGGTCCACCAAGATTACTGTATGAGCCACAACCCCTGCATAGGAGTAATCCTTCCCAGAGCGACCCTGTGGTTCATAAACCACCTTGCATTCTGAAGGGCTCCATGGAGCAGAGTGGATGCAACAATTAGGTATTATATATCCTTATAGAGCTGAGCTGAACTGTTCTGGGTTGGACCAGCTGACACCCTAGTCCTGCAGTAACCCCTCTCTCCCCCAGGCCAACATCCCTGTTGCCGCTGTGCTGCACTTAGCTTGTCACAGCTAGACATGGTCTTCTTTTACTTTCTTAATGCCTTTTATTTAGTTGTTGTTTTTTTTTTTTAGGCAAGAAATTGCCTTAGAACTTTCATACAATGTTGAATAGAAGTGCTTGAGTGGATTCCTTGTCTTGTTTGTGATCTTAGGAGAAAGGTGTTCACTTTTCATTGTGAAGTATTAAGTTAACTATGGATTTTTTTTTTTTTGTAGATAATGGTCAAAGAGTTTCTATTCTATTCCTAGATTCTTGAGTGTTTTTTATCCTGACAGGTGTTGGATTTGTCAAATGCTTTTCCTGAAGTGATCATTTTTTGTACCTTAATCTATTTCTGTGGTGTATTATATTAATTTTAATATATTGAATGCATCTTTGCATTTCTCAAACCCTACTTGATTATATTGTTTAATCATTTTATAAGTTGCAAGATTTGATTTGCTAGTATTTTGTTGAGGATTCTTGTGCTTATATTTAGAGGTCTGAAGTTTTATTTTCTTATAATCTCTTTGTATAGGGTAATTCTGGCCTGATAGAATGAATTGAGAAGTGTTCTCTTAATATTTTTATTTTCATTTTTATGGAAAAATGTGTTAAAGGTTGGTCATTAGTTATTTTTTCTTTAAACATTTGATAGAATCACCAATGAAGATACCTTGTCCTTAGAGATTCTTTTTGGTGAGAAGTGTTTTGATTACTAATTCAGATTCTTGTCATAGGTATATTAAGATTTTCCATTGTTTATTTTTTTTGGTTAAAAAAATTTTTTTTGGTTATTGTCAAGTTGGTTTCCATATAACACCCAGTGCTCATCCCAACAAGTGCCCTCCTTCATGCCCATCACCTCTTTTCCCCTCTCCCCCACCCCCATCAGCCCTCAGTTCTCAGCATTCAAGAGTCTCTCATGGTTTGTCTCCCTCCCTCCAATTATTTTTCCCCTTCCCATTCGTCATGGTCCTCTGTTAGGTTTCTCCTGTTTCACATATGAGTGAAAACATATGGTATCTGTCCTTCTCTGCCTGACTAATTTCACTCAGCGTGACATCCTCTGGTTCCATCCATGTTGCTTCAAATGGCCAGACTTCATTCTTTCTCATTGCCATGTAGTATTCCATTGTATAGACAAACCACATCTCCTTGATCCATTTATCACTTGATAGACATTTAGGCTCTTTCCATGATTAGGGTGTTGTTGAGAGTGCTGCTATGAACATTGGGGTACATGTGTCCCTATGCATCAGCATTCCTGTATCCCTTGGGTAAATTCCTAGCAGTGCTACTGCCAAGTCATAGGTGAGTTTTATTGTTAATTTTTTGAGGAACCTCCACACTATTTTCCAGAGGGGCTGCACCAGCTTATATTCCCACCAACAGTGTAGGAGGGTGCCCGTTTCTCCACATCCTCGCCAGCATCTAGAGTCCTCTGATTTGTTCATTTTAGCCACTCTGACTGGCATGAGGTGGTATCTCAGTGTGGTTTTGATTTGTATTTCCCTGATGAGGAGGGACGCCGAGCAACATTTCATGTGTCTGTTGGCCATCTGGATGTCCTCTTTGGAGAAGTGTCTGTTCGTGTCTTCTGCCCATTTCTTCATTGGATTATTAGTTTTTTGGGTGTGCAGTTTGATGAGTTCCTTATAGATTTTGGATACTAGCCCTTTATCCGATATGTCGTTTGCAACTATTTTTTCCCATTCTGTCAGTTGCCTATTAGTCTTATTGATTGTATCCTTTGACTTGCAGAGCTTTTAATCTTGATGAGGTCCCAATAGTTCATTTTTGCTCTTGATTCTCTTGCCTTTGAAGATGTATCGAGTAAGAAATTGCTGCGGTTGAGGTCGAGGAGGTTTTTTCCTGCTTTCTCTTCTAGGGTTTTGATGGTTTCCTCACATTCAGGTCCTTCATCTGTTTCGAGTTTATTTTTGTGTATGGTGTAAGAAAGTGGTCCAGTTTCATTCTTCTGCATGTTGTTGTCCAGTTCTCCCAGCACCATCTTTTACAGAGGCTTTTTTTCCATTGGATACTCTTTCCTGTTTTGTCAAAGATTAGTTGGCCATACATTTGTGGGTCCAATTCTGAGTTCTCTTATCTATTCCATTGGTCTATGTGTCTGTTTTTGTGCCAGTACCATACTGTCTTGATGATTACAGCTTTGTAGTAGAGGCTAAAGTCTGGGATTGTGATACGTCCCGTTTTGGTTTTTGTCTTCAATATTTGGCTATTCAGGGTCTTTTGTGGTTCCATATAAATGTTAGGATTGTTTGTTCTAGTTTTGAGAAGAATGCTGGTGCAATTTTGATTGGAATTGCATCGAATGTGTAGATGCTTTGGGTAGTAATGACATTTTAACAATACTTCTTCTTCCTACCCATGAGCATGGAATGTTTTCCCATTTCTTTGTGTCTTCTTCAATTTCCTTCATAAGTTTTCTATAGTTTTCATCATACAGATCTTTTACGTCTTTGAGTTTATTCCTAGGTATCTTATGGTTTTTGTGTGTTTAATTGTGAGTGGGATCAGTTTCTTTCTTTCTTTTTTTTTTCAAATAGTTTATTGTCAAGTAGTTTCCATATAACACCCAGTGCTCATCCCCACAAGTGCCCTCCTCCATGCCCATCACTCTCCTCTCCCCCCAACACCCATCAGTCCTCAGTTTCTTCTCAACATTCAAGAGTCTCTCATGGTTTGCCTCTCTCCCTCTTCCCAGCTATTTCCCCCCTTCTTCTTCCCCATGGTCCTCTGTTAAGTTCCTCCTAATCTTCCTATACGTGCAAACATATGGTATTTGTCCTTCTCTGCCTGACTTATTTCGCTGAGCATAACACCGTCAAGGTCCATCCATGTTGCTATACATGGCCAGATTTCATTCTTTCTCATTGCCATATAGTATTCCATCATATAGATAAACCACATCTTCTTGATCCATTCGTCTGTTGATGGACACTTAGGCTCTTTCCATGATTAGGCTATTGTTGAGAGTGCTGCTATGAACACTGGGATACATGTGTTCCTATGCATCAGCACTCCTATATCCCTTGGGTAAATTCCTAGCAGTGCTATTGCTGGGTCATAGGGGAGTTCTACTGTTAATTTTTTTAGGAACTTACACACTGTTTTCCAGAGGGGCTGCACCAGTTTACATTCCCACCAACAGTGTAGGAGGGTGCCCATTTCTCCACATCCTCGCCAGCATCTAGAGTCCTCTGATTTGTTCATTTTAGCCACTCTGACTGGCATGAGGTGGTATCTCAGTGTGGTTTTGATTTGTATTTGAATGGGTTCAGTTTCTTGATTTTTCTTTCTGTTGCTTCATTATTGGTGTATAAAAATTGCAAGCGATTTCTGTATGTTGATTTTGTACCCTGCGACTTTGCTGAATTCATGGATCAGTTCTAGTAGGTTTCTGGTGGAGTCTGTCAGGTTTTCCATGTAGAGTATCATGTCATATGCAAAAAGTGAAAGTTTGACTTCTTTGCCAATTCTGATGCCTTTTATTTCCTTTTGTTGTCTGATCGCTGATGCTAGGACTTCTAGCACTATGTTTTTTTTTTTTTAATGTTTTATTTATTTCTGAGAGAGAGAGAGAGAGATCAGGGAAGGGTCAGAGAGAGTGGGAAATACAGAATCTGAAGCAGGCTCCAGGCTCTGAGCTGGCTGTTAACACAGAGCCCAGTGTGGCTCTGAAACCCACAAGCTGTGAGATCATGACCTGAGCAGAAGTTGGAAGCTTAACCAAATGAGCCACCCAGATGCCCCCTTCTAGCAGTATGTTCAGCAACAGTGGTGAGAGTGGACATCCCTGTCGTGTTCTTGATCTCAGGGAAAAAGCTCTCAGTTTTTCTCCATTGAGGATGATATTAGCTGTGGGTTTTTCATAAATGGCTTTTATGATGTTTAAGTACGTTCCTTCTATTCCGACTTTCTCGAGGGTCTTTATTAAGAAAGGAAGCTGTATTTTGTCAAATGCTTTTTCTGCATCTATCAACAGGATCATATGGTTTTTTTTAATCTTTTCTTTTGTTAGTGTGATGTATCACATTGATTGATTCGTGCATGTTGAACCAGCCCTGTATCCCAGGAATGAATCCCACATGATCATGATGGATAATACTTTTTATATGCTGTTGAATTTGATTTGCTAGTATCTTGTTGAGGATTTTTGCATCGTATTCATCAAGGATATTGACCTGTAGTTCTCTTTTTCTGTTGAGTTTCTGTCTAGTTTGGGAATCAAAGTGATGCTGGCTTCATAGAATGAGTCCAGAGTTTTCCTTCCATTTCTACACTTTGGAATAGCTTGAGCAGAATAGGTATTAACTCTGATTTAAATGTCTGGTAGAACTGCCCAGGGGTCTTACTTGTTGGGAGATTTTTGATAACTGATTCAATTTGTTCACTAGTTTTGGGTCTGTTCAGATTTTCTGTCTCTTCTTGTTTGAGTTTTGGTAGTGTTTGTGGTTAGAAATTTGTCCATTTCTTCTAAGTTGTCAAGTTTGTTGGCATATAGTTTTTCGTAGTATTCCCTGATAATTGCTTGTATTTCTGAGGGGTTAGTTGTAATAAATCCATTTTCATTCGTGATTTTGTCTATTTGGATGCTCTCTCTTTTCTTTTTGAGAAGCCTGGCTAGATAGAGGTTTATCAGTTTTGTTTATTTTTTCAAAAAACCAACTCTTGATTTCATTGATCTTTTCAACTGTTTTTGTTTTTGTTTTGATTCTGTATTGTTTATTTTTGCCCTGATTTTTATTATTTCTTTTCTTCTGCTGGATTTGGGGTGCTCTTACTGCTCTGCTTCTAGCTCCTTTAGGTGCACTGTTAGATTTTGTATTTGTGCTTTTTTTCCCATTGCTTCTTGATTAGGTTTTGGTAAGCGTATCTTTTATTCCTGATTTTAGGAATTTAAAACTTCTATTTTTTCTTGGTCAGGCTAGATACAGAGCTGTCATTAAAAAAAAAACTTTTCAAAGAACCAGCTTTAAGTTTTATTGATTCTCTCTTTTTTTTTTTTTTTTTCCTGTCCTCTACCTACTTCCCTCTCTAATCTTTATTATCTTTTAAATTTTTTGCTTTGGACTTAGTTTACTCTCTTTCTAGTCTACAGTGGAAGATTCGGTTTTTGATTTGAGATTTTTCTTTTTTCTTAATATAGGTGTGTAGAACCATAAATGTTTTTATATTTAGTGCTTTATCTGATTCATAGCATAAGGTTTGGCTTATTATATTTCCATTTTTTTAAATGTTTTTTTCATTTTTATTCATCTCAAAGTATTTTTTAATTTCTTTTGTGATTTCTTTGATACCTTGAATATTATAGGTTTATTTCTACATGTTTATGGATTTCCAAACTTACCTCTGTTACTGAGTTCTCATTTATTTCATCCCTTCAGAGTATACTTTGTTTTATTTAATCATTTTAAATTATATGAAGCTTGTTTCATGGCCAGTATATGATGTATCCTGTAGAATGTTTCATGGACACTTGATCCTGAGGTTTTGTGTAGTGTTGTAGCTGTCTGTTAGGTATAATTGGTTTAAATTCTGTTCAAGTCTTATATTTCCTACCTGATCTTCCATCTAGTTCTATCCACTGCTGAAAGTGGGATATAACGTCTTCATTCTACCAGTTTTTGGTTCATGTACTTGTTCTATTGTTAGCTGCATGGATGTTTATAATAAGTGTACTTCTTGATACGTTGATACTTTTTTCACTATAAACTGTCCTTTGTCTTTAGTGACAACTTTTGTGTTTCAAAGTCTATTTTGTTTGAAATTAATATAGCCATTCTAGTTATTTTCTGGTTATTGTTTGCATGGTGTATCCTTTTCTATTCTTTCGTTTTTAGCCTATTTGTGTTTGTAAATCTGAAGTGTACAGAAAGCATCTGGTTGAATTCTTTTTAAAATTCGTTCTGCCAGTTTCTGCCTTTTAATTGGAGAATTCAATCCATTTATTTTTTAATTTAATTACTAGATTACATTTGCCATTTTGCTATTTGTTTTACATGTCTTTGGTTTTCTTAGTTCCTCTATTCCTCCATTACTAACTTATTTTGTATTAAGTAGATATTTTCTGCTGTGCCATTTAAATATTCTTATTTCTTTTACCATATTTCTGAGTTTTTATTTTCAGTAAGTAGAGATTACCATTAACATCTTCATTTATTACAATCTAATTCAGATTAATACCAATTTAATTAAAATAGTATAAAACATTTGCTTCTTGTGGCTCCATTTTCTCTGCTTTCTTTGTGCTGTTATTGTCCTACAGATAATATGCTCAAGGATATAGATATATAATCATTGCTTTGTGCTTTTAAATCATATAAGAGGAAACTAGAGTTATAAATAAAAAATACATTTATATTGTCTTTTAAAAAGTATTTTGTTTATCTGGGAATGTGTTAATTTGTCCTACATTTTTGAATGATAAATCTATTAAATACAGAACTCTTGGTTGTCTAGGAGTGGAACTTTGAAAGCATTCCAACTATGTCTTGCTCCTTTCAGTGGCTGCTAGGCTGATGATTGCCATGATGAATGCAGGCTTTGGATTTTTAAGACTATCATGGATCTGTAGAGGAAGGAATGAGAATAAAGCAAGTTAAAATGTCAGAAGCTCACTGCTGTTACCAATTCAGCTGTTTTTCTTTTACTTTTCATTTTTTAATAAGCACTCCTCAGATTGCTGCAAGCTTTAGTTATTTTCAGAGTTCTAAAAAAGCTAAATCTGACATTTTTTGCCAGTATTTTTATTGCTTTTATGGAAGAGAGACTTTTCAGAGGTCCATGCTTGTTCTTTTTACTGATGTCACTAGAACACTTAGGGTGAATCATTTTAACATCTCACCATTTGTTATAGTGTTCCAAATTAAAGCTGGTTGTTTTAGACTGAGTTTCACTGGATACAGAACATGAAATAAAGACCTGTATACAGATCGTTTGTTTGGAAGGTAATTCTAGGGAGCAGAAGTGAAAAAGCCAAAAGAATGAGGATGAGAAGGAGGACAAGTCAATATCAGTCTGTGTTAATCATGTCACTGCTACAAACAATGGAGGCTTGGCTGTACCAGGACGTCCATGGAAGCACACAGAATGCCTTCCAAACCAGAGGTGAATGCATATATTCATCAGCTCTTATTTTCCATTGGCTGTGGACCACCCATAAGGTTCTTAACTTTCCCATACTCCCATGTCTCAAGTGCCATGATCAGAGAAAGTTCCTGTATTATCCACACATTGAGGGAAATGGGTAGTACCTGCTGTAGACACTGGTGGCAAAAAATGAATGAAAAGTCTCACTGTACTTGTTTTCCCTAGCTGAGACTGCAATCAGACATGAATGTATATATATATATTCACACACATATATATATAAATATGTACCATTATTTATATATTATATATATGTACCATTATTTTTTAAGAATTTATTTTTATTTTGAGAGAGAGAGAGATTGAGAGCATGTGCAAAGGAGGGGCAGAGAGAGGGGGAGAGAGAAAGAATCTTAAGCAGGCTCAGTGCTGTCAGCAAGGAGCCCAGTGTGGGGCTCAAATCCATAAACTCTAAGATCCTAAGCCAAAAACCTAGAGTTGGACACTCAACCACGTAAGCCATCCAGGCACCCCTATGTGCACCATTATAATAATATATACAATATATTATGATATATGATAAGGAATTGGCTCACACAGTTATGGAGGCTGGCAAGTTCCAAGATTTGTAGGATTAGTCTGCAAAATGGAAATGCAGAAGAGCTGATGGTGTAGTTCTATTCTGAGTTCAAAGGCACAATAACCAGGACAGTTGGTAATGTCTGAAGTCCAGCAGGATTGCAACCCAGAAAGAGCTGATACTTCAGATTGAGTTTGAAAGCTGGAAGAGCCCATATCCCAGAGAAAAAGCAGTCAATCAAGAAAAACAAAACAAAACAAAACAAAACCTCTGTTACTTAGGGAGTAGTCAGTCCCTTTGTTCTATTTAGGCTTTCAGCCGACTGGATGAGGCCCAGTACTTTAGGGAGAACAATCTACTAAATCTGCTGAAGTTAATCTCATTCAGTACTCTCATAGAAACTCCCAGAATAATGTTTGACCAAATATCTGAGAACCTTGTGGCTTATTCAGGTTGACACATAAAGTTGACCTTTATGTTATCACATTTATTAAATCAATCTACAGGTCAGACATTAATACCTGGAACTAACTAGTTATTGATTGCTTTACATAGCAGTCTAGTATAGTATACTGTTAGGCAATTATAAGCTTTGTCTAATCAACCCTTATGGATAGGAACAGAAAAGTACTCAGCTACAAATATTACATTCCCAAAGTAATATAATGTGTTGGAGAAAAAATTAGCATTAAAATATTCTATTTCAGTTATAATGACTTCTTTGTAGCTATAAAGTTAATCTATGAAATAAATCCTAATAAAAGCAACATAAATTTTTTTCTTTTTGAGTTTTTATTAAATTCCAGTTAATTAACATTTAGTGTAATATTCGTTTTATGTGTAGAATTTAGTGACTCATCACTTACATACACCCATTTAATCCATTCTCCCTCATCTGTCCTCCAGCAACCCTAAGTTTGCTCTCCATAGTTAATAGTCTGTTTTATGGTTGGCCTCTTTCCCCTCCATATTCATTTGTTCTGTTTCTTAAATTCATATGGTATTTGTCTTTCTCTGATGATTTAATATGCTTAGCATAATACTCTCTTGCTCCATTCATGTGTTTGCAAATGGCAAGAATTCACTCTTTTTTTTATGGCTGAATAATATTCCATTATACATTTAAACCACCTTTTCTTTATCCATTCATCAGTTGATGGACATTTGGACTTTTTCCATAGATTGGCTGCTGTTGATAATGATGCCATAAACATTGGGGTGCATGTGCTCCTTCCAATCAGTCTTTTTGTATCCTTTGGGTAAATACCTAGTAGTGCAATTGCTGGATCATGCAGTAGTCTATTTTTAACTTTTTGAGGAGCCTCCATAATGGTTTCCAGAGAGCCTACACCAGTTAGCATTTCTTCTAACAGTATAAAAGGTTTTCCCTTTCTTCAAATCCTCACCAACAACTGTTGGTTCCTGTGTTGTTAATTTCAGCAATTCTGACAGGTATAGGGTGATATCTCATTATAGTTTTCATTTGTATTTCCATGATGATGAGTGATGTTGAACATTCTTTCATGTGTCTGTTAGCCATCTGGATATCTTCTTTGGAAAAATGTCTATTCATGTCTTCTGCCCTATTTTTTACATGGATTATTTGTTTTATGTTGAGTTTGGTAAGTTATTTACAGACTTTGGATACTAATCCTTTCTTGGAAATGTCATTTACAAATATCTTCTCCCATTCTATAGGCTCTCTTTTACTTTTGTTATTGTTTGCTTCACTGTGCAGAAGCTTTTTATCTTGATGAAGTCCCAATAGTGTATTTTTGCTTTTCTTTCCTTTGCCTCAGGAAACCTATCTAATAAGAAGTTGCTACAGCTGATATTAGGGAAGTTACTGCCTGAGTTCCTTTCTAGGATTCTGATGGTTGCATATCTTACATTTAGGTCTTTCATCCATTTTGAGTTTATTTTAGTGTATGGTGTAAGAAAGTTGTCTACTTTGGTTCTTTTGTGTGTTGCTGTCCAGTTTTCTCAACATCATTTGTTGAAGAGATTGTCTTTTTGCCTTTGGATATTCTTTCCTGCTTTGTCAAAGATTAGCTAGCCATACATTTATGGGTCAATTTGTGGGCCTTTTATTCTGTTCCACTGATCTATGTGTGTGTTTTTGGCCAGTACCATACAGTCTTTTTTTTTAAAGGCTTTTAAAAAAAATTTTTAAATTTTTTAAATTTTTATTTATTTATTTTTTAAAATAGTTTATTGTCACATTGTAGTCTTGATCACTGCAGCTTTGTTAGTTTTTTAATGTTTATTTTTGATAGAGACAGAGAGCTAGTGGGGAAGGGGCAGAGAGAGAGAGGGAAATATAGAATTTGAAACAGGCTCCAGGCTATCAGCACAGAGCCTGATGTGGGCCTTGTATTCAGGAATGGTGAGATCATGACCTGAGCCAAAGTTGGACACTTAACTGACTGAACCACTCCTGCACTCTGGCAACCATTGAAGCTTTGTAATATAATTTGAAGTTCAGAATTGTGATGCCTGCAGTTTTGCTTTTCTTTTTTAAGATTGCTTTGGCTATTTTGGGTCTTTTGTGGTTCCATACAAATTTTAGAATTGTTTGTTCTAGCTCTGTGAAAAATGCTGGTATTATTTTGATAGGGATTGCACTGAATGTGTAGATTGCTTTGGGTGGTATAGACATTTTAACAATATTTATCTTCCAATCCATGAGCGTGAAATGTTTTCCCATTTTTTTGTGTCTTCCTCAATTTCTTTCATCAGTGTTCTATATTTTTCAGAGTACAGATATTTTACCTCTTGGTTAGGTTTATTCCTATATAGCTTACAGTTTTTGGTGTAACTATAAATGGGATCAGTTCCTTGCTTTCTATTTCTGCTGCTTCATACTTGGTATATAGAAATGCAACAGATTTCTGTATGTTGATTTTGTATCCTGTGATTTTAGTGAATTCATGTATCAGTTCTAGCAGTTTTTTGTGGAGTCCTTTGGGTTTTCTACATATAGTATCATGTCATCTGCAAAGAGTCAGAGTTTGAATTCTTTCTTGTTGATCTGAATGCCTTTTATTTCTTTTGTTTGATTGCTGAGGCTAAGACTTCCAGTACTATGTTAAATAACAGTTGTGAGAGTGGGCATCCCTGTCTTCTTCCTGACTGCGGAGAAAAAGCTCAGTTTTTCCCCACTGAGGATGACATTAGCTGTGAGTCTTTTGTATATAGCCTTTATGATATTGAGGTATGTTCCCTCTATCTCTATTTGTTGAGCTTTTTTAAAAAATCAAGAATGGATGTTGTACTTTGTCATATGCTTTTTCTCTACCTCTTGAGAGGATCATATGATACTTTCTTTTAATAATATGGTGTATCATGTTTATTGATTTGCAAATATTGAACTACACTTGCAGTCTAGGAACAAATCTCATTTATTTTTGTTGAATGATTCTTGTAATGTACTGTTGGATTTGTTTTGCTAGTATTTTGTTGAGAAGTTTTGAATACATGTTTGCATCCATCTCTTTTTTTTTAATTCAAATTTTTTTTTTTTTAAATTTCTGAGAGAGACAGCATGAGCAGGGGGTGATCAGAGAGAGAGGGAGATACAGAATCTGAAGCAGGCTCCAGGCTCTGAGCTAGCTGTCAGCACAGCCAGACACAGGACTCAAACCCACAAACCGTGAGATCATGACCTGAGCCGAAGTCGGATGCTTAACCGACTGAGCCACCCAGGCGCACCATGCATCATCTCTTTTTTAGTGGCATCTTTTTCTGGTTTTGGAATCATGATAATGCTGGCTTCATGAAATGAATTTAGAAGTTTTCTTTCTATTTCTGTTTTTTGGAAAATTTTGAGAAGAACAGGTATTAAATCTTCTTTAAATGTTTAAATGTTTAATTCACTAGGAAAGACATCTGGCCCTGGGCTTTTGTTTGTTGGGAGATTTTTAATTCCTGATTGAATCTTTGCTGATTATAGGTCTATTTAAGTTTTCTATTTCTTCCTGTTTTCATTTTGGTATTTTATATGTTTCTAGGAATGTATCCATTTCTTCCAAATTGTTTGATTGTTAGTAAATAATTTTTTATAATATTTACTTTTAATGGTTTGTGTTTCTGTGGTGTTTGGTTGTTATTTCTTCTCTCTCATATGTGATTTTATTGATTTGGGTGCTTTATCTTTACTTTTTGAGAAATCTGGCTCGGGGTTTATCAATTTTTTTTCAAAGAATAAGCTCTGGATTTCATTGATCTGTTGTATTGTTTTTTGCTTGTTTATTTCTATATCTTTTATTTCTGCTCTAAACTTTATTATTTTCCTCCTTCTTCCGGCTTTAGGCTTCATTTGTTTTCTGTTTTGTTTTGTTTTGTTTTTTTAGCTCCTTTAGGCATAATGTTAATTTTCTTATTTGAGATTTTTCTTGTTTCTTGAGGTAGGCTTCTATTGCTATATACTTCACTCTCAGGACTGCTTTTGCTGTATCCCAGTGGTTTTGGACCATTGTGTTTTCATCTGCATTTGTTTCCGTGTAGTTTTAAATTTCTTTTTTAATTTTCTGGCTGATCCATTCATTCTTTAGTAGGATGTTCTTTTTTTTTTTATGTTTATTCATTTTTGAGAGAAAGACAGAGTACTAGTGAGGTAGGGGCAGATAGAGAGGGTAATACAGAATCCGACACAAGCTCCAGGCTGCGAGCTGTCAGCCCAGAGCCTGATGTGGGACCTGAACTCAGGAATGGTGAGATCATGTCCTGAGTTGAAGTCAGACCCCCAACTGACTGAGCCACTCAGGGACTCTAAGCAAGATGTTTTTTAACCTCTATGTATTTGTCATCTTTCCAACTTTTTTTCTTTGTGGTTAACTACAAATTTAATAGCATTAGCGTCAGAAAATATGTGTGGTATGATTTTATTCTTTTTGTACTAATTGAGGCCTGATTTGTGACCCAGTGTGTGATCTCTTCTGGAGATTGTTTCATGTGCACTCGAAAGAATGTGTATTCTGCTGCTTTAGGGTGAAATGTTCTGAATATATCTCTTAAATCCATCCAATCCAGTGTGTCATTCAAAGCTATTGTTTCCTTACTGATTTTCTGCTTAGATATATGTATGTAGTCCTTTATGTATGTTTATTGTTTTATATACTTGGGTGCTTCCAAGTAGGTAGTATAAATAATTACAATTGTTAGATCTTCTTGTTGGATAGTCCCCTTTATTATGATATAGTGCCCTTCTCATCTCTTATTACAGTCTTTGGTTTAAAATCTAGTATGTTTAATAAAAAGCACTGCTACTATGGCTTTCTTTTGACATTCATTTGCCTGATAAATATTTCTCCATCCTCTCACTTTGAATTTGCAAGTGTCTTTTGATATCTAAGCAGAATATTGATGGGTCTTGTTTTTTTTTTTAATCTATTCTGACACCCAGTATATTTTTATCAGAGCATTTAGTCCATTTACATTTAGAGTGGTTATTGGTATGTATTTAGTGCCTTTTTTAAAAAATGTGTTTTGTTGTTATTTCTGGAGATTTTCTCAGATCCTTTTTAGTTTTTGTTACCTTTGGTCTTTCCCACTCAAAGTGTCCCCTTTAATATTTCTTGCAGAACTGGTTTAGTGGTCATGAATTCCTTTAGTTTTTGTTAGTCTGGGAAACTTTTTATCTCTCCTTCTATTCTGAATGATAGCCTTGCTGGATAGATATTCTTTGCTGCATATTTTCTTAGTCATTACATTGAGGATATCATATCACTCCCTTCTAGGTTGCCAAGTTTCTGTGGAGAGATCTGCTGCTAACCTCACTATATTTTGCAAATTTAGCTATTATGTCTTTGTGTTGTGCTGTTTTTGTTGATTTTGATGGGAGTTTTCTATGTTTCTTGGATTTGGATGTCTGGTTTCCTTTCCCAGATTAGGGAAGTTTTCAGCTATAGTTTCCTCAAAAAAACCTTATGCCACCTTTTCTCTTCTTCTTCTGGGACTCCTATGATATGAACGTTACTATGCTTAATGGAGTCACTGATTTCCCTAAGTCTACTTAGGATGCTTAACCGACTGAGCCACCCAGGTGATCCTACATTTTTCATTTCATATTGGTTTTTAAGTCTCTTACCTTTGTGGTAAGGGTCTCTCTGATGACCTCTATGCTTTTCTCAACCCCAGCTAGTATCTTTAGGATTGTTGCTTTAAATTCTGGATCAGGCACATTACTTAGATCTGTTTTTATTAGATCCTGGCCATGACCTTTTCTTGTTCTTTCTTTTGGTATTAATTCTTCCATCTGGGCATTTTGTGTAGGTCACAGTCTCTGTCTTCTTCTTTGTGTTAGGAAGGCTGTTAGGTTTCCCTTTCCTGAGAGTAATGGCTTTATAAAGAAGAGGTCATATAATGTTCAGGGTCTGAAACTTCAGGAAGTGTCTCTGGTGTGTGCTGCATGCACTCTGCTGCTGTGTTGTGGCTGCTCTTTCCCATAGGTCAGTCCTCTGTAGCATTTCTACTTGTTTGCAGTGGGGAGTGTTTGTACTTTGGCCAGAGCGTGGAGAGTTTTAACTAGGTTTGCTCTGGTTGACTTGCTAAAAGAGACCTGATGCTATTTCCACTAGAATGGAAGCTTTGCAGAACTCTGTGATCAGTAGATGTGGTTCCTGTGGGCATCTCTTCTGGTCTTCTGGGGGAAGGGGCCCACTATGTTGATCCATAGGCACACTTGCCTGAAAAAAGCAGTACCAGCAGTGTCAAGGGTATAAACTAGAGGGTGAGGCTTGGCGTAAGCACATTAAGCAGCCTGTGCTGTTTATTGAAATTAGTTTATGCTGAGGGGCCAGAGAAGAAAATGGCCCCAGGCAGCTCCTTTGTCTCTGAAAGGAGAAAGTGGAATCTGTACTTGCTTTTCTCAGGGAAGCCCTCCCACAAGAGCAAATAACTTCCCCTTGGGCACCCTAGGCATTTTTCAGATTGTTCTTTTCACACTGTCTCTCTTTGCATAGTTTGCCTGCCTGAATCAGTGCTGTGCACTTTGGACTCTAACCCAGCCAAACCTGCTAACTTATAAAATTCTAAACATTAGGCACCTGATGTGGTGAGGACTGGAGCTGCTCTTCTGGGGATGGGTCTCACTCTGCTGGGACTGATGCAGATTTGACCAAGATGGGTAGTTTCGCCAGAGCTCATGGGTGTGGGATTTGGAGCAAAACATCTTAAACAGCCAGTGTCCAGGATGACTGCCCTCAGTAGATGTCTCTGTGGGGGAAACGCTGGCTGTTTTGTTTCCACAGAGGCCATGCCACCTCTCTCAGATGTGCTCTAAGAAAAGGGGACAGTGTCTCTCTGTGAGTCTTAGGCGATTATCAGATTGTACTATAGGCTGCCTCCCCCAACTCCCACCCCACCCTTCACCTCTGGATATCTTGCCTGCCTCTTCTCCATGAGTAGGGCAGCACTCTCAGGGCTCTATCACAGTCACGCCCCAGACCTCTAAAACTTCAATCTTCAAGTCTCCCCACTGGTTGCAAAAACTCAAGAGAATCAGCCCCTCTAGTTTTCCCAGTCAGTGGCTTTGCGCAAGTGTTCTCCTAGTGCAGTCCCCTGTGCGCTCATCCCTCCCTCCCTCTCTTCCTCTCTCTCTCTCATCTTTCCGTGACCAGGGCTCCCTCCCCTCCACAGCACCCATGTTCCATTTCTCCACTAAACCGTGCCTCAGCACTTCCTATCTTCCTGGATGTGGCCTCTTCTCTTCCTCTAGTTATACAGTTTGTTGTGTCAGTCCTCAGGTTGATTTCTTTGCAATATAAAACTTTTATCGAATAAATCACATACTATATTTAATGTCTCCATTTAAGTATATTCTCTAGTAATGTTAAGGAATGCTTTCTTTAAGTTTGTTACTTTTTATTTATTTTAATTTTTAAAGATTTTTAAAAATAGTTTATTGTCAAGTTGGTTTACATGTAACACTCAGTGCTCCTCCCAAAAAGTGCCCTCCCCCATGCTCATCAACCCTCTTCCCCTTGCCCCCCATCAACCCTGAGTTTGTTCTTGGCATTCAAGAGTCTCTCATGGTTTGCCTCCCTCCCTCCAATTATTTTTCCCCTTCCCATTTCTCATGGTCTTCTGTTAAGTTTCTGTTGTTTCACATATGAGTGAAAACATATGGTATCTGTCCTTCTCTGCCTGACTAATTTCGCTCAGCGTGACATCCTCTGGTTCCATCCATGTTGCTTCAAATGGCCAGACTTCATTCTTTCTCATTGCCACGTAGTATTCCATTGTATAAATATACCATGTCTTCTAGATCCATTTATCAGTTGTTGGACATTTAGGTTCTTTCCATATTTTGGCTATTGTTGAGAGTGCTGCTATGAACATTGGGTACATGTGTCCCTATGCATCAGCATTCCTGTATCCTTTGGGTAAATTCCTAGCAGTGCTACTGCCAAGTCATAGGTGAGTTTTATTGTTAATTTTTTGAGGAACCTCCACACTATTTTCCAGAAGGGCTGCACCAGCTTACATTCCCACCAACAGTGTAGGAGGGTGCCCGTTTCTCCACATCCTCGCCAGCATCTAGAGTCCTCTGATTTGTTCATTTTAGCCACTCTGACTGGC
>NW_027531026.1:5149906-5209906 GCF_008692635.1 Crocuta crocuta
TTGTTGGCATATAATTTTTCATAGTATTCCCTGATAATTGCTTGTATTTCTGAGGTGTTGGTTGTAATAAGTCCATTTTCATTCATGATTTTGTCTATTTGGGTGCTCTCTCTTTTCTTTTTGAGAAGCCTGGCTAGAGGTTTGTCAATTTTGTATATTTTTTCAAAAAACCAACTCTTGATTTCATTGATCTGTTTAACGGTTTTTCTGGTTTCTATGTTGTTTATTTCTGCCCTGATTTTTATTATTTCTCTTCTCCTACTGGGTTTGGGGTGCTCTTGTTGCCCTCCCTCTAGTTCCTTTAGGTGCGCTCTTAGACTCTGTATTTGTGCATTTTCTACTTTCTTGAAATAGGCCTGCATGCAATGTACTTTCTTCTTAGGACTGCCTCTGCCACATCCCATAAAGTTTGGATGGTTTTGTTTTCATTTTCATTTGTTTCCATATATTTTTAAATTTCTTCTCTAATTGTCTGATTGGCTCATTCGTTGTTTAGTAGGGTGTTCTTTAACTTCCATGTATTTGGAGGTTTTCCAGACTTCTCCTGTGATTGATTTCAAGTTTCATAGCATTGTGGTCTGAAAGTGTGCATGGTATGATCTCAATTCTTTTATATTTATTGAGGCCTGCTCTATGTCCCAGTATGTGATCTATCTTGGAGAATGTGCCATGTGCACTTGAGAAGAAATTGAATTCTATGGCCTCAGGATGTAGAATTCTAAATATATCTGTCAGATCCATCATGTCCAATGTGTCATTCAAGTCTATTGTTTCTTTAGTGATTTTATGTCTAGTTGATCTGTCCTTTGCTGGAAGTGGAGTATTAAAGTCCCCTGCTATTAGCACATTCTTATCCATAAGATTTTTTCTGTTTTTGATTAATTGTTTTATATATTTAGGTGTTTTCATATTCGGTGTGTAGACATTTATAATTTTTTTTTCAATGTTTTATTTATTTCTAGGAGAGAGAGAGAGACAGCGTGAGCAGGGGAGGGTTAGAGAGACAGGAGTCACAGACTGAAACAGGCTCCAGGCTCTGAGCTGGTAGTCAGCACAGAGCCCAACGTGGGGCCCGAGCCCACGAACCGCGAGATCATGACCTAAGCGAAAGTCGGACGCTTAACCGACTAAGCCACCCAGGCGCCCCTGTAGACATTTATAATTGTTAGCTCTTCCTGTTGGGTAGACCCTGTAATTATTATATAATGTCCTTCTTCATCCCTTGTTACTGCCTTTACTTTAAAGTCCAGTTTGTCTATATAAGTATAGCTACTCCAGCTTTCTTTTGACTTCCATTAGCATGATACACATTTCTCCATCCCCTTACTTTCAATCTGGAGGTGTCCACAGGTCTAAAATGAGTTTCTTGTAGACAGCAAATAGATGGATTTTGTTTTTTTATCCATTCTTCTACCCTATGTCTTTTGATTAGAGCATTCAGCCCATTTACATTCACTGTTATTATTGAAAAATATGGGTTTAGAGTCATTGTATCCTTTGTAGGATTCATGCTTGTGATGGTGTCTCTGGTGCCTTGCTTTCCTTGCAGTATTTCCCTCAGAGAGTCCCCCTCAGGATTTCTTATAGGGCTGGTTTAGTGGTGACAAATTCTTTCAGTTTTTGTTTATTTGGAAAGACTTTTATCTCTCCTTCTATTCTGAATGACAGCCTTGCTTGATAGAGTATTCTTGGCTGCATATTTTTTCTGTCCATTACATTGAAGTTCTCCTGCCATTCCTTTCTGGCCTGCCAAGTTTCAGTAGATAGGTCTTTCACCACTCTGATAAGTTTCCCTTTGTATGTTAGGGCCCTTTTCTCCCTAGGTGCTTTCAGAATTCTCTCTTTGTCCTTAGGTTTGCCAGTTTCACTATATGTCTTGCAGAAGATCGATTCAAGTTACGTCTGAGGGGAGTTCTCTGTACCTCTTGGATTTCAAGGTCTGTTTCCTTCCCCAGATTGGGGATGTTCTCTGCTATAATTTGCTCAAGAACTCCAGCACCTTTCCCTCTCTCTTCCTCTTCTGGAATTCCTATGATACAGATATTGTTCCGTTTGATAGTATCACTGAGCTCTCGAACTCTCCTTTCATGTTCCTAGATCAGTTTATCTCTCTTTTTCTCAGCTTTCTCTTTTTCTATAATTCTGTCTCCTAAATCACTTATTCTCCTTTCTGCCTCTTCAGTCCGTGCATTGGATGCCTCCATTTTATTATGTATCTCATTTATAGCATGTTTCAATTCATCACAACTATTTTTAAGCTCCATAATCTTTGTAGCAATAGTTTCTCTGATGTCTTCCATGCCTTTTTCAAGCCCATAGGAATGCTTTTTAAGGAATACATGTAGTATATCAGTGTTTATGACTCAAATTTTTCTAAGAGCTTTAAATAAGTTATTTCCATTTCATTTGATGCTATTATTTTAGGTGCTATTTTATATTAATGCTTCAGTTCATTAAATTTGTCCTTAACAATATAAGGTTCTCCTATTCTAGTGCTAGGTGACACAATTATATTTTTAGTCCCAGGGTATTGAAAGGTGACAGCAAGGTTCTGTTATATTTTTGTAATTTATTAAATGTGTTTGCAAAAGAGATACTAGATACTTAGATGAAGATTTGGGTTTTTCCCAGTTTTTTATAATACTAAGCATAAGAGAAGAAATCTATGTATTATTGTAGAAGATTCAACTTGCCAAGTGTTTTTATAGTTTTCTTCTTATTTTAAATAACAAAAAATTTATAGAGAAATAAATTATATTACATTGTTCTGAATTTGGTAAGGTAAATCCGATATTTATTTTATGCAAATGAATTTTTCATATTTTTAAAATTATCATCTCTTTGAAAATCTTTATCTGTGATTGAAAAATGACTTCCAAATTAATGATCAAAGTTTTCCTGGAGGGCCCAGTGGAAAAAAGCATCAAAACAAAATTACTTGCAGGCCTTAAAGCCAAATAAGATTTTCTCTGCTGGAGTTTAGACTTCTTTTGGAGATTGACACCTTTTGGAATGAAAATATCTCTCTTAGGCTTGTCTCATCATTGTATTTTAGAAGAGGATAGCTTTGTTTTTACATTTCATAGGTTCACAGATGGAGGGAAATGTTGCTTCAGGATGGGCAATACTCGGAGTCTCACCTGTAGCTGATTCAGATGATTTATTGATACATATATATATATATATTTTTTATTTGAGAGAGAGTGAGTGGTAGAGGGGCAGAGGAAGAGAGAGAGAATTTCAAGGAGGCTCCACGCTCAGCACAGAGCATGGTGCACAACGCATTCCCATGACCTTATGATTATGACCTGAGCTGAAATCGAGAGTCGGAAGCTCACATGACTGAGCCACCCAAGCATTCCTGATTCAGATAATTTAGTTGAACAGATATGGAATTCTTTGTTTCCATTTTTAGATGAAATTTTGTATTTAGAGTTAATACTAGGATGGTTTAAGACTTCTGAAGGTATTGAAATGAGGTGAGTGGTTTTTTCTTACAGGACAGATACAACTAGGGGGGACCAAAGGTGGACTATACTGGATTGCATGGTGTCCCTCCAAATCCATGTCTACCTAGAACCTCCTAATGTGACCACTTGGAAATAGGGTCTTTGCAGATGTAATTTGTTAAAATGGGGTCATACTGAGTTAGGATGGACTCTTAGTCCAATGACTGGTATTGTCGTAAAATGACCATTTAAAGATACAGAAACACACAAACACACAGAAGAGAAGGTCCTGTGAAGGAGGTGGACATTGGAGGGAAAAATCTATAAGCCAGGGAATGCTAGGGTTTCCTAGAAACCACCAATAGCATGGAGAGACAAAGAAGGATTTTTCCCTAGTGTCTTTAGAGGGAGCCTAGCCCAAATGATATTTTCACTTTAGACTTTTAGATTCGATAACCTTGGAAGAATAAACTTATTTTAAAATACCCAGTTTGTAGTATTTTGTCATGGCAGTCCTCTAGAACTAATGCAGTTTTGTACTCAGACAAATCAGGAGTGACCAGGTAGACAGAAGTTGGAGCTACTAATTTCTTTAGAAGACATAGATATTAGACAATCATGCACTTATATGCTATATGCAGCATCATTGCCTAAATTCATACTATAGTATTCCTAGCAAGTTTCTAGGTTTACATATAAGGGGTACTTAGGACCCAGGACCTAATGTAAAAAAATTTCCCCAGGGACCTTTAAGAAATATATAGTCATCAGGTAACCTGTAAAGGCATCCTCAGGTATCTGCTGTATGTATGCCTAAATGTGTCTTCTCAACTTACTGCTGCTAAATCCACTAGACACTAAATATTTTCTGTTATATTTTATATAGTCTATGCGTAGTTTATTATCATGTATACTTTATGGATAGGCAAAAACACTTAGACTGAAGTGGCATTTGGCTGACTCAGTTGGTTAAGTGTCCAACTCTTGGTTTTGGATCAGGTCATTATCTCACAGTTTTGTGGGTTCAAGCCCCACATCGGGTTCTGCATTGATAGCATGGAGACTCCTTGGGATTCTCTCTCTCCTCTCACTCTCTGCCCCTCCCCTACTTGTGCTTTCTCTGTCTCTCTCAAAATAAATCATCTTTAATTTAAAAAATTTAAAAAAACCACTGAAATCTAAAACTATAACAGAGGATAAATATATATGTGCAAAGGACAAAAGTAGTTGAACATTTCTTATAAGTAGATTTTATGGAGCAGATAAGATAAAAAAAATTTGTTTAATAGTACTCTGATGCTAACCAACCAACAGAAATTAAGTTTGAGAGGGCTCATTCTTCATTTTCTGTTTGTTGTTATGAGATACATTGTCATCTCGCTTCAGGATTTACCAGAGGTATTGTTTCTTCTAGGATGCTATCTCTGAACTCCAAGTCCAGGTATTTGTCCACAGCTAGTTGCTAGATCCCCAGTGCTTTTTCAAATCTCTTAATTGTAGTGCAATCATTTGTTATGTGATTGTCTTCTCTACTTGACTATCAGCCCCTAAAGAAAGTTCATTGGACTAGATAGGTTGTACTTTCTCCAGGACTGAACAGTCTTTAACTTTAAAAACAGCTTTGACAGTTTAATGGACATACAGTAAAATGCACATATTTAAACTGTGTGCTCTGATAAGTTTTGATATATATGTATGCCCAGTGGGCCATCACCATAACAAGAGAGCGAATTCGGCCATCACCCCTCTTCCCCAAGTTTCCTAGTGTAGATGACATGGATTTAAATGAAACTTTAGAAGAGATACTGATTCTAGAGAACTTAAAATATTCTGGATAAAAATGTTGGTGAGGGGAAGTTTATGTAATTTGTAGCAGTTAGATCAGAAACTCCCAGGCAGGATATGGAGATAGCTTTTTTATTTATTAATTTCTTTCTTTTTTAGAGACAGAAAAAGAGACCACAAGTGTGGTATAGAGGCAGAGGGAGAATGCCGGGAGCTGCACTGGCCTCTCTGGATGGCCTTCACAGCAAGGATATGGTAGTGTTTGCATAGCTCCTGCCATGAGAAATGAAAACTGCTTTCTCCTTCTGCTACTACTGGCTCATGTTGGAAATGAGGCGCTGGTATTGACCAGGCCTCACAATATTCCAGATCAGACCGATATTCCCCACACAAACTGCACATAAGGAAAAGCATATCCCTGCCTTTTCCAAAGAGATTTCAGATAAAGGCTCTTCCTGAGGGCCTTGCAGATCCAAGACTTAACATAATAAAAGGGGCCTGAGTCTGGCCCTGAGGCAAAGAGCCTAATTTAGAGTTAAGGGCAAATATCTACCCCCACCCATTTGTTTCTGCCTGGAGCATTTTCTGGCCTTGCATATGCTGATTACTCCCTGTGAAGGAACCTATTGAGGAACTTCTTCTTTTTGTGATTATGAGAGCATAGGTATCTCCTCTGAAAGACCTATTTTTGACCCCTGCTCACAGAGAAGTAACTTCACCCTCTTGTGCTAAAAACATTGTCTGGTATGCTAAAGATGCCTTCCTTCCCCATAAGATAAGCATCTAAATCCCCTACCTCAATCGCTATTGATAAAGGTTATGCATGAGTCTTCTACAAATTTATGTTCTGGGAAATTCTTACATATCAAAGAAGTTTGTTGTCAGAAATCATTGTCTAAGGCAAATGCCCCTTCTGTGCAGCCTCCAAAACACTTAAAATAAAGTTGAGCCCCAGTCAGAGCAGAGATGCCTACCCGGTGATCAGAAAGAATCTCCGGGGCTCTCTCACTCTCTCTCTTGCCGACACCGTCCATCCTTCAGGGACCCCTTGGACCTGCCGGATCCGGTCTCCGACAAGAAATTCTTATCCCCCTTTTTTATTATATATTTTTAAAGACTGGAAGAGACAAAGGAAAATTAATGTGGCTCCAAGGATCAGACCGATATTTATAAGAAAAGGAAGCTAGATTACTGAAAAAAATTATGCAGTCCATCTAGAAAGGACACTGCTACCTGAGAAGGAAAGACAAAAGGTAGTAGAACAAGGGAAATATCAAGGAGAACAAGACCTGCTGGAGACAGAGGTCTGTTCCTATAATCACAAAGGGAGAGGTTCCTATAATAATTTCTTTCACAGAGTGCAATCATCATACCAGGGCCAGAATAAGGGGACAGTTACTTCCGATATCGATTAACAAGATACCTTAGAGGTCACTGCTCAAGCAGAAATAATTGAGTGGGGGGTGGATATTGGTCGCCATCTGACGGCAAGAGACTGTGCAAACTTACCTTAACCTTACAAGGAGTGTTCTCAACTTATGAACATTTCTCCCCGTTTCTCATTTTGTAAATGAAGGTCATGCAGCTCAACGTTTACCCTGTGAAGCCCTCGATTAGTTATTTTGAAGATACAGGGCACAAGGCACCATATGAGCACCAACACTCCAGCCACCATGCCAATAGTTGTCAGGAGTGAATTTAGTCCCCAGGCGCTAAAGAAATTTTGTAGCCCTTGTAGAAATGAGGTTGCAACCTGCGAAGGAGAGACAAAGGTAGAAGATGCATTAATACCCTGAATCTGTTCATGAAGGGTCTGGACATCAATGCTAAAATTAGAATGACTCCAAATACCAAGTAGATGATTTTGGTTATTCTTCCAAGTGTGGATGGTATCATTATGTTGGAGGGGAGTAACACAGATCCAACTATACTCCTTGTGACATCGAAGAGCCAAACGAGATTTTAGAAAACTTAATTCTTTTCCGATAAACAGTACTGCCTCTTCTAAGGTATTAACCTTAGTGTCCAATTTCCTATCAATTATTTTCTTGAGTGGCCAATGCAAAAGAGACATTTCTAGTTAATTGGTCAACGCGTTGGGCTGTATGTACCTCCTGGACAAGGGAGACAGTGGAAGCAGCCACAGACCCTATGATGGCGATTAGTGCAATAATGCCCAATATTAGAGCTCCAATGAATTGCTTTGGGCGTGGGAGAGCATAATCGATCTCCTGTAAGACCTGCAACTCCTAATCATCATACCAAGGAAGGGTTAGTTTAACATTGAAGGTGCCCTGCTCTTACAAATCGGGTCTAGATTAGAGACAATTAATACCAACAGAACGTAAGAGAAAAGTGAGTATAAAGAGGAATTTTTTTGCTGTTTCCCTAGCTTTCTGAATAAAGAGTAAGGACAGTTTATCTTATCAGACCAGTGATTCCTCAAGCATCTTCTGTGCGTAGACCAGCCAGCTTCCTGGGTGTAGCTGAAGCAGGGCTAGAGATCTCAGGGGTCAGTGTCTTTTTGAGTGTCAGTTTAAGCTGGTTGACTGGATCTGGATTATCTCGCCAGGCTGAGGTTCTTCGGAGTTGGCCTTCTTAACTCCAGAGTGATGGGTCCATGGGGTGATGCCTGAAACTTTAAGAGCTGGATCCTTTCATTATATATCTGTGAAGTACACCTCTAAGTTTTTGAAAGGGGTGAGTGATCCCCATCCTTCAAATCAGATATCCTGGGTTTATTTGGGGTGAGTTTAGGGAGGACATGGTTTGCTTATTTAAAGATCCACCCTGTTTTCCTGTTGTTTCATACATTCCATTTGGAAACAGGAGGGGGAGGGGAAGGCAGAAGAGGCAAGGTGACAGGAGGAGGCAGAGAGAGAATTAGCAGTTTTAAATTTTGGGAGCTCAGACAGAGGAGTAGACTTGAGGTTTGTTAGGCAGTCTATATTAGTCTGGAGAAGACAAGGAATTTCCCCGAAACAAAAGGAGTTTCAGCAGCTGCTTGGGAATATTCCTTAAAGTCCCCATCCTGAGGTAGACCAGCCACGGTTGGCTCCAATTATAGCCATTAATCTGGGAAATGAGTGAGTGAGAATCCCTCACATCTACTAGAAGGAGGAACAGAGAGAGTTAATGTCCCCTTCAGTCTGAATTTACCTCAGCCAGACCAATAAGGTCCTCTTCATGAGGTTTCTCCTGATATCGGCTGGGTTTGGGGGGCCCTTCCCAATCAGGCACTCTTTCCGGTGAGGCAGTGTCACAAAGACAGACAAAGGGTTGGGGGTGTCCCCTTTAATGAGGAGACCAGTCAGATGCCAGTTTGGCCGTGTCCCAAAAGAACTTAAGGGACGCTTAGCTGTAGCGGTCTCAGCTTTGTGATGTAAGATTGGAAACTATTCCGATGCTGTCATAGACTGTATGCCATTCACCACAGAATCGCAGACAGGCACGCTCAAGATCCGTAGGATTTTTGGGACCATAAGGGTGCCCACCCGTAGAGCCACAGAATCGAACCCAGCAGGCAAGCCAGACCGAATTCCACATTCACACTTACACACCAGAGGTTACTATATTCCCTCCCACACAAATCCTACAGATAAGACTAACAACAACAATGACAATGACAAACAGGACAAAACAGATACAGAAGTGGCCACAAAACAGATTTATGAGTTTGCTGAAGGGTTAACCAACGGCTCGGTGTGCCCTGGGGGAGGGAAGTAGCTGCATCCAGCCTTCCATTTAATCCCCCAGACAGAAGCACATGTGCATTTAGAATCCAGATGATAAGCTGATTTACCTCACTTTTTCCTAATAACAAAAATGGGAGTATTCCATGGACTATTGGAAGGCTCGGTATGTCCTTCTTTAAGCTGTTCCATAAATTGTATTGCTGCTATTTTTTGAGAAGGGCCATTGTTCTACCCAAACAGAAGTATCTGACTTTCAAGTTATTGGGTCAGCAGCAACAGGAACAATGGCCCCTTCTACAAGTGTGACTAGCCAATCCCTTTTTTGGGTTTTATATTTATGGGAGTTATTATACCCCGTTGTGTCTGGTCCAACCTTTTGTTGGGATGAAGCCACATTTGTAACATCTGATTAGTGACCTTGTCATCTTGGGTGTAAAGTAACATTCCCATTTGGGATAAAATGTCTTGTCCCCATAACGAAAAAGGGATGGAAGGAATAACATAAGGACAAAAAGTTCCTGAATTGTGTGCTCCTCATCTGACCAGTTTAGGATTTGAGAGCTTTTTGTCACATTAGAAGCTTGTCCTATACCCACAAGAGTAGCAGGAGCATTCTGAGTTGGCCAAGCTGAGGGCCAGTCTTTTCCTGCAATGCAGGAGACATCTGCTCCAGTGTCGAGGAGTCCTTGAATAGGAATTCCCTGAATCTGCAATACTTCCATGGGCCTAGAGGCTTTAATCTTCTGAATCCAAAAGGCCATAACGCTAGAGCCAAAGGCTCCTTCTCCTCTGGGGGCATTAGTGGCATCCTTTCCTGTGCTATAATAAGGCAATAATAATAACCGGGCAATTCTCTGGTCCTTAAAAATTTGCTTGGTGGAAGAAGGAGGAGAGACCAGCACCTTGATCTCTCCCTGATAATCAGCATCAACCACCCCAGGGATTATAGTGATCCCCTGAAGAGAGATGGAGCTCCTTCCCAATATTAATCCCACTACCCCAGGGGGCAGGGGCCCGTTTACACCGGTGGGAATAGTCATAGGAGGTGAATCAGGCTTTAGTATTGTGCTGGTGGTGGAACAGAGGTCCAGTCCTGCACTGCCTGGGGTTGCTCTATAGAGCTCAGAGACTGACTGAAATTGGCGAACGGATGGAGAGGGTGGAGGGATGTTGCCTCAATTAGTGTCGGGGCCTGGGGCTGGCCCCTCAATCCGTTTCCCTGGTCCTGAGATTTTTGGAGATTGGTTCCCAGTGGCTGGCCATTTTTGTGAAATTTAGATTTACAGTCTCTGGCCCAATGAAAGCCCCTTTGACACCTAGGACATAGAGTCCTGGGCCTGTTGTTATTGCTTATCACCTGATCAGCACTCATCACTTGATAAGGACAGAATCATAAAGGTTAATTGTGTGATAAATAACAGAAACAGAGTGCAAAAATTACTGGTTGAGGGCACCCTCTCTCTATGGCATGCTCTTCAAAACCAATCGCTAGTATTTAAGCTTCTTTTATCTGTGGTTCAAAATTGACCATCTCTGTACTTTGTATTTCCGCAGTTTTATTTAGGCTGCTGTATAATTGGTTATGTTTCAAGTTGACTCAGTTATCATTATATACTTAATTGCTATGTCTATGTACCAAACTCTCCATCATATATCACAGACAGTGTCTGTCTGAATTAATATTTTGATTTACTCTTGCATTTGAATAACTACTTCTACTTTGTGCATTTGTGACTATGTAGGTTTACAGGCTTGTATGTATTTAAGTATTTAATATTGTATCATTTAGATTATGATCTAATTCTTTTTTTTAAAATTTTTAATGTTTATTTATTTTTGAAAAAGAGAGAGAGAGAGAGCGCACAGAAGCAGGGGAGGGACAGAGAGAGAGGGAGACACAGAATCCAAAGCAGACTTCTGAGCTATCNCAGTGTAGAGCCTGTTTTGGATTCTGTGTCTCCCTCTCTGTCTAACCCTCCCCTGCTCACGCTGTCTCTCTCTCTCTCTCAGAAATAAATAAAACATTTTTAAAAAATTAAAAAAATATAAGCTGCAATAACTTGAAATACATGTATATGCCTTTAACATATGCACTTTTTAATGTTATAATGACCATTAAAAATGGGGCACCTGGGTGGCTCAGTCAGTTAAGCTTCTGACTTCGGCTCAGGTCATGATCTCACAGTTCATGGGTTTGAGCCCTGTGTTGAGCTCTGTGCTGACAGCACAGAACCTGGAGCCTGCTTTAGATTCTGTGTCTCCTTCTCTCTCTGCCCCTCCCCAACTTGTGCTTTCTCTATCTCTCTCTCTTTCTCTGTCAAAAATGGAAATAAACATTAAAAAAGATTCCACAAGTATTGAAGTGATGCCCTTATAACTGTGTCATCATCTTAATGTTTTCCTAGATATTTGTCTTTGTAACATGTGTGATGGTGTGGTCATTTTGCTTTCATGTACATGCTGTTATGAATTTCTTTGAATTATTTTTTAGTTTATTTTTATCAGAAAAGGATTATAAAAGAATTATAAAGTTTGTATAAAGTCAAATAGATTGTTTTCTGATTCTTTTATTTTTCCCCATTTTCCTTTGTAACTTTAACATGAGAATTGTCTTCCTTATCAAAAATGTGTCAGAAATTTTGATCTCTTTAGTCTCAGTGATGTCATCTCTTTTATTTGTTTACCAATAGACATCAGGCACAGCTTGATTCTTTTACTTGTTCAGTGGGACACCCTGAAATCCATTCCAGCAGCTTTTGTTGAACTTTTTCCCACACACTTGTTTCCTTTTAGAGACGTGCAGGTAAGGATTGTGGAGATGTCATGTAGGTCCTGTCTTTAGGACCACTTACTGGAGAAGTTTGGAAATGCAAAGCTGAGGAGCAAGCTGCAATGCTCTGCTAAAAAGCCATGTAGACTATCAAGAAGTTTGAGTGGAAGGGAGTGAGGTCAGGCACAAGGAAGTAGAAGGCAGAGAAGGTTGATTAAAAAGGAAAGCATCTCTTAAGTGGGAAAACTGTAGAATTAGAAAGTGTTCACCCTGAAGAAAGAGAGAATTAATGGGTACATAATAGCTACTTTCAAATACTTTGTGAATGTTTTGTAGAACACGTATTAATTCTTTCTGCTGCTGAGAAGAGGTAATTAGAAACATTGGGTGTAAGTTTGAGGTAGAGTAATTTTGAACAAATAGAAGAAAGTGTTTTCTGGAAATTAGTGGTTACTGTCCCACTGCTGGAAGTAGTGAGACATAATTTAGATTACTAGCAGTAAGCAGTGTTGTGGACGGAGTTACTATTTAGTGAGAGGCTGTACTATATGACATTTGGTGTCTTTTCTAGTTCTTGGATTCTGTGATTTCATGAGGAATAGAAGACATGCAGTTAAAAATTAATAAAAAACAAGGACAATCACCACATACTCACTTATTCTTACTCTCCCCACAAAAGGTTAATCTGACTAAACCACTTATAAGAGGAGCCTGGTTAATCTCTGTAATTTAATGTTGTATGAATAATACTATTCATGGTAGACTATACAACATAAAGAGAGAATAAGGAATGACAGGATAAATATATATGCATATATATTTAATGTTTGTTTAGTTTTGAGAGAGTCAGAACACAAACAGTAGAAGGACCAAAAGAGAGAGAGACACAGAATCTGAGGCAGGCTCCAGGTTCTGAGCTATCTGCACAGAGCTGATGTGGGGTTTGAAATAACAAACTGCAAGATCATGACCTAAGGTGAAGTTGGATCCTTAACTCAGGTGACTCAGGATGAATATTTTTGATTGAAATATCACAAATGAAGGACAATATATTCAACTCAATTGTAATCATGAATATTTTTTAAACATTTAATTATAAACATAAATTTTCCCTCAAACATACCATGTGCTCATGATGGGCTTCAATATTAGATTATTTCACTTTACCAAAATTGTTAGCAAAAGTGACTCAGTGGTATTAAAAGATATTTTAAAGGAGCTATAAAAACTGATTTAAGATTAAGATTGGTTGAGAGAAAAATTTTCCATAAGAATTCATTGGGGATGGTTATTTTTATGTTGTTCTGATCACAAAGCATATATTCATGTTCCTTTGTGTTTGAAATGCTGGATTTGGTATAGATATTTATTATGCTAGTGGGAATTTTAGTCCTCAATTTGTGTTAAGCAGAGTATTTACTAAGAGGAAGGCATAAAATATATCTGTAATTATAAAGACAGTCACTGGTAAATTGTGGAGTATTTATCCATTAAGAGGGACCAGTGAAACCCAATAGAGTAAGGGTGTATAAATTTCTAAGTAATTCTTTTGATTTGATTTGACAAGGAATAAGTATTTGTAAATAAAGTTTGGGGAAATCAAGAAGGCTTATTATTAAGATGCTCTTGTCCTTAATTCTTTTTCCACATGATAGTATTTGAGTTATTAAAAGAAATATCAGGGGCTAGGCTAATCCTAGAAATATTGAGAAACAGGTTATCACTGGTTCAAGCCCATCCTCCTCCCTCTGCACTTTTCTAGGAGTTAAGAGCCCAACATCCTAACTACCTAATGTATAGATAAGCTAGACTTGTGACACATGTTTTAAACCCATTCCCCCAGTTATCTCTGGGTTTAGTTTCTCAGAAACTTTTTCTGTGAAACTTAGTTGATAAATTAGCTCATGTGAAGATACTAAGATGTTCCAGGTACAATTCCTGGTCTTGTGATAAAATTCTAAAATAGGTTTTCTTACATTGATTCATATATTTTTTAAATTTGCAGAGGGGTCATAATGTATTTCAGATACTGTTTCACAGATGAATAACTTAAGGACCGGATACTTTAAAAAGTCAGCCTAACTAATCTTTCTGTTTTTCTTTCAAGATATTGTCCTCTGATAATCAAATCTGTTAGTCGTCAGATATTCAAAATCATTCTGTATGTTCACAATAGAGGGGATTGTTGAAAAGTAAAATAAAATCTATTGACTGGAATATAATATGTATATGTAATATATATATATTAGTCATCTGCCATGTTGGAAATTTATATCATTACACATGTTTTAAAAGTCATCTGAAATGTATTAAAAGAAAAAATATGTGTATCTTTTACATAGTAGTCCCACTTATAGTGATCTAGCCCATAGAAATGAAAGTTTCAGTATATAAGGGTCTACAAGCTATTTATTGTAACATTATTTATAGTGACAAAAATCTAGAGATAAGTGAATGTTTTTGGTAGGACAATAGTTAAATTCATTCATTCAACAAATATTAATCACTAACTATGAGCTAGAACTACTTTAGATACTTGGACTATATTAGTGTACAAAACAGTTGAGAGTGGAGCTTACGTTATAAGATGGGGGAGAAAAACCCAAGAGATCATATGGTGATATAAGTATGTGTATAGTTTGATTAAATGAAATTGTAGTGACACAGGTTGATGATTTAAATAGCATCTTATGATTGCCTATTTGAAAAGGTGATATTTTAGCAAGGAATTGAAAAGAATTATCAGAAAAATAGTCCAGACGGGTACCCGGGTGGCCCAGTTGGTTGAGCATCTAACTCTTCTCATTTTGGCTCAGGTCACAGTCTCATGGCTTGTGAGATTGAGTCCAGTGTTGATCTCTGCACTGATACTGCAGACCCTGCTTGGGATTCTCTCTCTCCCCTTCTCTCTCTCTGTCTCTTCCCTGCTTGCATGCATACTTGTTCTCAAAATAAATAGATAAACATTAAAAAAAAAAACAAAAAGAAAAATATTCTAGACAGAGGGATCAAGTTGAGCAAATGCCCCAAGGAAGAAACATCTCTGATATGTTTTGTGTGAGGAAGTGTTCTGAACAAAGAGGAGAAGACCAAGAGATACATCTGGCATCACAGTAGATGACACAACCCATGAGACTGGGTGGTGTTGCCAGTGGAATGAGAAGGTCTGGAGAACTGGGTCCCAGACTTCGATCCTGGAGTACTTAAATATTAAGAATTTGGGGAGAAGTGTAGGAACCAGCAAAGGAAACTGAATAAGAGCAACCAGGAAAGTAGAAGGGAAAACCAAACTAAGTGAAGAAGGAAAACTTGGGGGGAAAACAGTAAAAATCTAACAAAGAGAAGGAATTAATAAATAGGATTAAGTGCTATTGATAGAGTAAGCAGGATGGGGACTGATGTAATGATGTGGAGATCATTGGTAACCTAGATGAGAGCAATTTTAGCAGAGATATGGAGGCAAAAGTCTGATTAGAATGAAACTGTCTTGGTTAACTTTGGCTGCTATAACAAAATGCTATGAACTGGGTGGCTTAAACAACAAACATTTGTTTCTCACAGTTCAGGAGGCTTAAAATCTGGGATCAGAGTGCCAGGAGATTAGAATTGTTGATGGGGGCCCTGTTCCTGGTATACAGACAGCAATCTTGCAGTGTCTGCACATGGCAGAAAGAGAACTAGCTACGTCTCTAGCTTCTTATTATAAGGTTACTAATTTCATTCACAAGGATTCCACCCTCATGATATAATTATATCCCAAACATTCTACCTTCAGGTATAATTGCATTGGGATTAGGGTTTCAACATGAATTTTGGGGAATACCAATATTTACCTCACTGCATTCCTGCCCTGTGCACCACCCCCATTCATGTTAATGCCAAATACATATATTCCATGCCAGCAGCTCCCAAGTCTTAACTCATGCCAGCATCAACTCTAAAGTCTAATGTCCTAAGTCATTTAAATATCTAAATCAGGTATGAATGAGACTTGAGGTATGATTCATCTTGGAGCAAGTTGCTTTCCAGCAGTGAACCAAACATGTTACATGCTTGCAAAATACAATGGTGGGCCAGGCATAGGATAGACAATTCCATTCAGAAAGGAAGAAATAGGAAAGAAGGAAGGAGTGATGGGTCCCAAGCAAGTCCAAAGTCTGACAAGATAAACTCCAAGAGATTTTAAGTCTTGAGAATAATCCTTTTTGGTTTGATGCTTTGCCTTCCAGACCCACTGGGGTAGCAGTACTGCTTTTTGGAACCACTATAGTGGAGGTCCTGCCCCAGTAACTCTGCCAGGCAGGGTCCCTAGGCCTCTGCCAACCAGTTCTTCCCCCACTACTTTGGGTTGGCTTCTGTCCTCATCTTTTGGGCAGAGGTCATCTGGTCTATTGAGAGTGAGGTAATTGTCCTGGCTTTGCAAAGTGAGGAGGCAGCCTTGATCTCTGAATTGCCTTCAGGGCCATTCTTCCTTTGTTTTGAAGAACAGTGCCTATATTCAGCTGAACACCTCTGTATTTCTGTCCCATAAAGTCCATGAAGTCTGTAAGTTGCACTTCTTCCCATCTCTTTCCCATTCAGTTCAATTAAATATATTAAGAGATCTATATTTACTGACTTATAGAGATGTTCAGGATATATTATGGATAAAAACATGTATGTTTCAGGTAGTTAATGGTTCTATTTCAATATAAATAATGAAACAAACAAAAAACCCCTCCTAGCATCATGTATGTGCTTGTATATGTAAATATCTATTTACCTATGTCTGTGAACAGGAAGAAATGGATGAAAGTTGCCACACTGTTAATGCCAGCTGCTTGTTATGATAAGGGGGGTGATGAAATTAGTACATGGGGATCATTGGGAAGGGATGTGGTTTAGCTTTCTCTTTAAACACCTTGTATTTATCATTTTGTTTGCCATAGAGAGCATGAATTAGAGTAAAAATCTGAATTCCATTTATAGAGATAAATTAAGGTTACGCCAAAGAGTTTAGCAATTATCACGGATTTGAGAAATTGTTTTATAATCCAGATCAAGGAATTACAGTATATAATTGAGAATTTGCAATAAAACTGGACACTAACAAAATGATTCTTCTAGTAGAAGTTGATATAAGAAAACAACTATTCATATTTGTAAGTGCTCAACCTGAATTGACACAGAAAATAATGAATGCATGTTCTCTCTCCAGTGACGGAGTCTTAGGGTCTACACTTCCTCCGATCTCATATCTCTCCTGAGACCTCACAAAGGAGAAAGCCACCAATACCAACAAATCCAGGATAATTGTAGGTCTCTTGTCTATGGACTCTGGAGACTGAACCATCACAAAATTATCTATAAAAATACTCATTTTTTGAAATGATTAAAATTGCAAATTATTTAAGAATATGTTGCCTATTTGTTTTTCCTCCTGAGTTCTAACGGGGAAAAAGACATGCTCAGTATTTCAAGATCTGTGATTGAAACACATGTCCAGAACTAAAAGAATTTTAGAGAAGTGTACAATTTACCCAACTTGGATGGAGACACTCATTTACATTGGTGTACAGTGATCAGAATTTAGAGGTTGTCAACTTTTATTAAGTGCCTCTAGAGGAGACTGACAGGTAACTGAGTCACAAAGATAGGTTGAAGAAAAATAGAGTGACAATGTTTGTCATCTTGGAGCAAATATACTCCACTCAGATTTATTTTAACACTTTGAAAGCTAAATAACCCATTATAGACTGAGACTGGGTAAAATTATTCTATCTTTTAATTTTAGGTGCATGTGGTGTTTTGAACTGGGTGCTGTTGACATTTTTGGTGGGCAATTCTTCCTTGTAAGGGAATTCTTATATCTTTCAAGATAGCTATCATTATGTACCCCCTAAACCTCTGCAATTAGTTGCACATAGCACCCCCTGTCTACCTCTACTCTCCCACCATTGTCCTCCACATTTTAGTGTGTCTGCTAGGAAGAGAGCTCCACTTGGTTATGGGCCCAGCTTCAGGGTTAAGGAATAGGAGGAATCTTTTTTTGGATGAAAGTCTATTAAAGTGTTAGTTTATTCCTTTATCAAAATATTAATTATGTTTCTATATTTCTTATATGTTTGAAAATGTTCCAACAATTCATTAAAGGTTGATAGTTTGTCCCTCAATGAGGCACTCAAAAAAACCTTACTGATTAATTTTTTAAAAAGCTAATAAATCACAGAACTGTTTAAGGAACAGGAAATGAACTAAATCTATGACCTTTCTGGCACAGGCTTCACTCCCATCAACAGAGTTATACATTTATGATACTATATAAATAATAAATAACAGTGGGTGACAAACCTAGAGGGAGAAAAAAGCAGGAGGTGAGGCATTCTGCAGTCTCTCTGTGCATTATCTTCAACACATTTGTTGCATTGTGGTTTTTGAGGACTGGGCTTACAGAGTGTTGCTTGCTAATGGATACTACCTAGAAGGTGAGAAATCTCCCTGTCATTTACTATGGTCAGAGAAGGAAAAGATAGTCATTGAATGGTTAGACACACATCCAGTAGTCAACTGACTGTGTAATACACAATTTCTTGGATGGAGTTGAACCTTTCCCACTGGACAGAACTTGATTTCAAGCATGTGTTGATACTGTTGCTAAACCAAAAAGTAGATGGCAGGAGAGGGTATCCTGGGGATAAGGAAAGGCATGCTTTTGCATTCAGCAAAGACCTGGATTTAAATACCAATTATGTTATACATTTACTTTGGGAAAGATAATATTTCCATGGAGGCTTTTTCATATATTTCTCCCTCATTTCTTAGGACAGTCAGTGGAACTAATGTGTGAAGAATACTCACTTTTTTTCCAGCCTTTTCTTTGTCTCTTTTCCTTCCTTTCCTTCAATTTCCTTCCAAAAGTTACATGTTGGATTTCACTGTAATACACTAATGTATTCCTGTACAAGTAACAAAGTTACTAGTGGAAGTAGAAATGATTTTCCACATCAGCCACACATTTTTTAGCAATATTAATACATGGTAGTGTGTCTCAGCTTGTGGCAATATGGAAGTGTACTCCATTCTTAGGAATAGCTCCCTAGATTAACTTAATTTCTTAGCATCAGTTTCTTCATATTATTGTACATATTGATATAAGAGGTTTCTCTCTTGAGAAACTTCTCTAGTGATCATAATAGCTTGTGCAGGGCTGTATATAATAACCCTTTACAAATAGCAACTTAATGGATTGACTATAAAAAGAAATAGAGGAAATTTAAAACCTTTTCTTTTTTTTTTTTTTTGAGCCTGCTATCCAGATGTTCTGCAAGAAAGAATTCTATTGTTTGTACTTTGCCACAGAGTCCCTCAGATATCCTAGACCTCTAGTTTAAAGTATATTATTACCTTTCTATTTTTATTTCTGGTTTTTGAAGTTTTGGAAATACTTAGCTTTGAGTCCTTTAGATCACATTAGATCTTTCCAGGCCTGTACTGTGCTCTCTAGGGTACAAGATGAATGTCAAAATACCAAAGTCACTAAAAGGCAGTGAAATTCTGATAATGCAAATTTCTAACCTGCTTCTTTCTATAAAGCAGATGACAAATATATGTATATATATTTTATATATAAATGTTTACACTCTGTAAAGTTGAATCAGCTCATTTTCAATAATTTTCTATAAAGTTATCAAGAGCAAATCAGTGTTGTTGAACGATTTAAGTGGCAAAGAGATAGTATATAGTTAAGGGAGAATGTCCTAGAATATTACTGACTTATGAACATAAGTGTATGTCAGGAGCTCCTTTTTATTAAGAAAACTTAGTCCATTTGAAAGAGGCGTCATATTTTGTGTAAAAAATCTGAATCTTTCTTATTCCTTAACTATAGGTTGATAGTTCATAGATTTGAGTTTGATAGACATGTGTTTTTGCCTTAATACCATGCATTCTGTCCCTAGTGCCTCTGTCTCTATTGATCCAGGACTGGCAGGTACAGCATTATGCAGCATGATATGCAGTATGATATGCAGTACTATATGTAGTACGATATGCAGCACTATATGCAGTACGATATGCAGTATGATATTTAAGTTAGGTGCTGATGAGCAATAGTACTTCCTGCAATTGCATGCATTTTAAAAATAAACTAAATTTTCTTTGGTCTTCTTAACAAATATATTTTATGTTTTAACTATGAAATATTTGCTAAAATTTAGGGAAAGTCTTGATACTTGGAATCAAGTTGGAGGGTAGAGAATAAATTTCAATAATTACAGAAAGGAGATTTTATCCATTTCTAGCAATAAGTTATGCCTATGACAGCATGCTTGCTGCCCCGTATCAGGCCAAGGGTGCCATTCATGAATAAGTCATGCCCTATTCATGTTTTTTCCCATGCAGTGTATGCAAGTTTTATAGAGTCAAGTAATGTGTCTTTTAAAAAAAGAACATAGAATATAAAAAGAAATATAAAAAGTTCCAGTATTATGTGGTATCTATATCTGTATACCAAAATTTTCAAGCTCTTTGCCATTCTAGGAAAACAGCATTCAATTTGTTTTATTTATTTATTTTTTTTCAATTTGTTTTAATATAACAACTTTATTAAGCTTACTTTTAAATACAATAGCTTTACTCATTTTTAAATTTTTTATTTTTAAAACTAATTAATTTTTAATTTTATTTCTAAATAGACTTTATTATTTTAGAGAAATTTTAGGTTCACAGAAAAATTGAGGGCAGGGCACAAATGTTCCCATGCACCTCTTCCACACATGTGCCTCTTCCCCTCTATCAACATCCTCCCCAAGAATGGTACATTTACTACCGTTGATGAACCTGGGTTAACACATTATAATTACCCAAAGACTATATAGTTTATATTAAGATTCATTATCAAATCAATATATATAGCATTTTTATAGATTTCAGTGTGAATATTACAGAGATGACATATATATTTAAATCTGTATATATATATTTTAATTTTTAAAAAATACTCATTTTTGAGAGAGAGAGAAAGAGAGAGAGAGAGAGAGAGAATGAGAATGAGCTAGGGAGGGACAGAGAGAGAGACACAGAACCTGAAGCAGGCTCCCGGCTCTGAGCCATCAGCACAGAGCCCCACATGGGCCTCAAACTCACGAGCCGTGAGATCATGACCTGAGCTAAAGTCTGATGCTTAACTGCCTGAACCACCCAGGCACTCAAAACTTATACATTTTTAAATTTTCCTGGAATTTTTTTCTTTGACCTGTGGGTTATTTAGAAGTGTGTTGCTTCTAAATATTTAGGGATTNAATTATACACAAATTTATTATCTTTCAGTTCAGTATTTGAGAATTATGAAGTGGTTTCCCTGGGTGTAAATAGATGTATAAATCACACACACACATATATATATGTATATATATATACATATATATATATGTGTGTGTGTATATATATATATATATATGTGTGTGTGTATATATATATATGTGTATGTAATTTCTGTAACATATACATACACACACACACACACACACACACACACACACCATGGACTGTTATTTAGCCATAAAAAAGAATGAAATCTTGCCATTTGTAATAACCTGGTTGGAGCTAAGGAATAGAGTGCTAAGCTAAATGAGTGAGTCAGAGAAAGACAAATATCATATGATTTCACTTATATGTGAAATTTAGGAAACAAAACAAATGAGCAAAAGAAAAAGAGAGACAAACCAAGAAACAGACTCTTAGCTATACAGGACAAACTGTTCGTTACCAGAAGGGAAGTGGATAGGGATATTGGTGAAATAGGTAATTGGGAGTAAGGTTGTGATGAATTAAAAATCCCCAAACCATTTTATTGTAATGAAAGATGTTACTTGAAGGAAGGCTTATATTCAGTATAGTTTGAAGCAGTAAGCATATGACTTTTTCTTTTCTTTTCTTTCCTTTTTTTTTTTTTTACAGCTTGCTTATTTATTGAACAAATACTACTAAAATACCTAAAACACAGGGGCTACTTATGTAAAAACCACAGTTTTTACAGTAAAAACCACATTGTAATGAAAGCCTGCATTTTCACCAGTGCACAACTGCAACACTACATAAATGCCACAGGTGTATTTTCTTGCCCTGTTTACACAGCTTATATACCTATTCTCACAAAGGAGTGTGGGGAGGAAGACGCACAAGAAACTAAGGCCAGTAGAGCCAAGAGGAGAATAAAGTGCAGTGCATGCATCATTGGTGTTAATAGAAGCAGAACAGTATGGAACAAAGCCTGCTCTGTCAAAGGAAGAGCTATAGGATAGTTACATAAAGATTAAGGTGGACTTTCAGACTAGCTCACTGGACAACAATCCATGAATAGATGGTATTGTCTGATGTTATCTTTGTTGGTCCATTTCACTGGGAATCAGGACAGAAAAGTAAACTCTATAACTTGTTTATTAAAATTGCTAAAAAAGAGTGTTCTGCCTTTGAAAAAAATTTTTATAAAGACATTTTTTCCAACTTAATATTTAGGAAAGATATAATTTTCATATTCCTACTCAGATGCCAGTTTTTTGGATTTTTTTTCCAGGGGACATTTATTTTAAAAGTTTGCCCTCCCACACAAATATCTCTTCAAACAGAAAGAACCAGGAGAGACCCCTAAAAATGTTTGACAAATTATTGCTTTTCTTTCTCTAAGCTAGGCAGGCAAGGATTCCGAAAAGAAGTAAGTAAATTATAGTCTTGTGATTGCTCTCATTCCACTGACTGCATGTCCATATGCACCAGCCAATGAGACATGAGTCTCTTACTCTCTCTGGTAGCATTTGCTCAACCTACAACGTTGAAGAAGAAAGCCACACTGATGTCATGAGGAAACAAGTCAATCCAGTCTAGAGAACAACATTCAGGGAAATAATACCAATACCTTCTTAGAACCTGGAAATAAAACATCAGAGCTGCCTCGCCAAGGAACATGTTAAAAGTCCAAAATAGCACCATTCGTCAGTGCTTCAGGTCCTGTGGTAGCACCTCAGCCACTTACGATGGATGAAATACAGAAATATACAGACAACTGATGAACATACACTATTAGGGCTATTAGATCTAAATTTTAAAAATGGGGACACTGAGCCTCTGCAAGAAGTAGAGTGAGCTTCTTCAGGAGCTGTATTACAGAAAAGGCAGGAGTGGATGTGTTGTTTGAGAGCAGAGGGAATCTGAGTTGTGCAAGACGTCATTGTCGAGAGCCAGGCCTGAAGGCCCACCCCTAAGGATTATAAATATGGATTCACAGTGTGAAATTATGAGGATTTTCGCTTGATTCAGGATGATTAAAAGCTGGTTTGATGACACCCATTTTTTCCCACTGCAGATTCTCTAAAGCAAGGCTCAGAGTCCCATACTTTCTTCTTATACTTGATGATTTACACAGAAAAATGCCCATATGCGATATCATGACCTCATCAATACCAACACACTGTATGTAATACAAATAGAGGTGATATGATTAAAAAGATTAGAGGTAACTGATGCCTAGGGAGCAGAGTTCCTTGCTGCCAAGAGGAATCAGGGAGCCAGCATCAATCTCTTCATCTTTTTGCAGTTCACTTCCTTTGGGACAGGAAGTCTTTCCACAGGAAGCTTTCCTTCAATTTCCTTATTTAGAAATGGTCCTTGACTGACCCAGACAGAGAGTTCTGAGTAATAAACCATTTTGAGAGTTGTAACAGTCTTGCCTTTGGACCCTCTCTCTCTCCTCAGTCCAGGGAGACCAACACACAAAAGTTCACTCTTTCTTCTCTCCACCTGAGACACAAATGTGGATGATAAAGGACATAATGCTACAAAAGATAGCTGGAGTGGGGGAGAGAGGCACATGACTTTTCCCATATGTTTCTACACATAAGTTTAAAAACACTGACATATTAATGAAAGAAGATGTTGCTTGAAGGATAGCTCATACACAGTGTAGTTTCAAGGATTTAAACTCATGGCTTGTTTAAATATGCTTCTGCACATAAGTTTACCAGCAATTATGTCTTCATGAAAGGAAATGTTAGTGGGAAGATGCATTATACACACTGTTTCAAAAAAATTCAAGATGAAACCAAAGCTGCATTTTTTTTCTGGAGTCTATAGGGGAGAATCCATTTCCTTGATCTTTCCAGCTTTTAGAGGCTGCCCATAATCCTTGGCTCATGGGCTTCTTCCTCCATCTTCAGAGTTGGCCGTGTTGTATGGAGTCCTCATGTTGCTATTTTTCTTCTCCCTCTTCTGTATCCTTCTACTTTTAAGGACTTGTAGATAACACTGGGTTCATCTGAAAATTCCAGGATGCCACCTGTATTTTAAGGTCACTAAATTAGCAGTCTTAATTTCATTGGTGACCCTAATTCCTGTTTTCCATGTAACTTAATATGTTTACAGGCTTTAGGATTAGTACCCAATTTTATGGGTCCATCATTTTGTCTGCCACATTCAGAAAACATATGTTGTGTGATATCAATCCTTAAAAAATTTTGAGATTTGTTTTTTGGCCAGAAATATGGTGGTTCTTGTTGAATGCTCCATGTGTGCTTGAAAAGAATGTGTTTTCTGTTGTCTTAAAGATGGAATGTCAATTAGGTCAAGTAGAATATATCCTTAATTGACTTATCTGTCTACTTATTACCAAGAGAGGAATGTTGAAATTTACAACTAAAATTGAGAATTCTTGATTTCTACTTTTAGTTCTATCAGTTTTTGCTTCATATACTTTGAAGCTCCAATTTTAGCTACATACATGATTGGAGTTATTGTGTTCTCTTGATGAATTAACTTTTTGTCATTATGTAATATTCTTCTTTATATCTGGCAATATGTCATGTTTTGAAAACCACTTTGAGAATAACATAGCTCCTGTAGCTTTCCTATGATTCATTTCAATTCTGTTATCTGTGTCATTATTTTTAAAGTAGATTTCTTGTATGGAGTATATAGTTGGTTTATCCTTTTTTAAATCTATAATTTGACAACTTTGCCTTTTAATTGAGGCTTTTAAGCCATTTGTATTCAATAGAATTTTCTATATGCTCACACTGAAATGTATTATCTTATTTTCAAAGTAGACTTTTTTTTAAATTTAAATTCAAGTTAAATAATATACAGTGTAGTCTTGGCTTCAGGAGTAGAACCCCGTGGTTGATCTTTTACTTGTGAAACCCAGTGCTCATCCTGAAAAGTGCCCTCCTTAATGCTCATCACCTTTGGGGGATAATGGTATGTCAGTGTAAGTTTATTAATTGTAATAAAAACAGCACTCCAGTGTGGGATGTTGATAGTAAGGGAGGTTGGGGCAGAGATGCGGGGATAGGTAGTTTCTGCCCTATTTTGTTGTGAGTCTAAAACTGCTCAAAAAAAGTAAGTCAACTTTGGCAACAAAATGGAGCAGAAACTCTCTCCTAACCTCTCTCCCAACCCCTGGTATAACCATTGGTCCCCTCATCATCTCTTTTTATCAGAATGTCAAATAGTTATAATCATACAGTATGTACCCTTTTCACTTAGTAAAATGTACTTAAGATTCCTCCATGTCATTTCATGACTTGTTTGCTCTTTTTTTTTTTAATTGCTGAATCAGATTAGTTTGTTTTTTTTTTAAATTTTTTTTTGTTTTATTTATTTCTAGGAGAGAGAGAGAGAGACAGCGCGAGCAGGGGAGGGTCAGAGAGAGAGGGAGTCACAGACTGAAACAGGCTCCAGGCTCTGAGCTGGCAGTCAGCACAGAGCCCGACGCGGGGCTCGAACCCACGAACCGCGAGATCATGACCCAAGCAAAAGTCGGACGCTTAACCGACTAAGCCACCCAGGCGCCCCTGAATAAGATTAGTTTGGATATGCCACAGTTTACTTACCTGTTTACCTCCTGAAGGACATCTTGATTGCTTCCAGGTTTTTGGCAATTATGAATAAAGCTTCTATAAACATTAGTGTGCAGGTTTTTGTGTGGAGATGTTCTTAGCTCCTTTGGCTAAAAACCAGTATGCATGATGATTGGATCATAAGGTAGGTGTATGTTTAGTTTTGTAAGAACTGCCAAACTATCTTCCAAAGGGACTGTGCAATTTTTCATTTTCACCATCAGTGAATGAGAATTCTTGTTGCTCCAGAGCATGGCTGGCATTTGGTGTTGTCGGTGTTCTGGATTTTGCCCATTTTAATAGATCTGCACTGATACCTCATTGTTGTTTTAGTTTGTATTTATATGATGACATATAATATGGAGCATATTTTCATATGTTTGTTATCTGTAGAAGATATATCTGTTGTGTCTTCCTTGATGAGGTGTCTGTTCAGTTTTTTAATCTATTTCTTGTTGAATTTTAAGAGTTCTTTGTATATTTTGGATAACAGTCCTTTATCAGATGTGTCTTTTGCGAATATTTTCTCCTAGTTTGTAAACTATCTTCTTGCTCTCTTGGCAGTGTCTTTTGCAGAGCCAAAGTTTTTAAATTTAATGAAGTCCAGTTTACTATTTCTTCCATAGGTTGTGCCTGTAATGTTATATTTAATGTCATTGCCATATATTTAAAAAGTCACTAGATTTTTTCCTGTTTTTCTCAGTTTTATAGTTTTGTGTTTGCATTTAGGTCTGTGATCCATTTTGAGTTAATTTTTATGGAAGGCATAAGGGCTATTTTTTATACATTCCATGTTTTCTTTTTCTACACTCTTTTGAGTTAGCTCAATATTATTATTTCATTTTATCTATATTATTGGTTTATAAACTATATGTTTCTGTTTCATCTTAGTGGTTGCTCGAGGGTTTAAAATATAAATCTTTAATGTATCAAGTACCCTCAAATAATATTATACATCTTTTCAGTGAAAGAACATTTTATTTTATTAAAAAAATTTTTATGTTTTATTTATTTCTGAGAGAGAGAGAGAGAGAGAGACAGTGTGAGCAGGGGAGAGTCAGAGAGAGAGGGAGACACAAAGTCTGAAGCAGGCTTCAGGCTCTGAGCTAGCTGTCAGCACAGAGCCCGACATGGGGCTTGAACACATGAACCATGAGATCATGACCTGAGCTGAAGTCGGACACTTAACTGACTGAGCCACCCAGGCATCCCTGAAAGAACGTTTTCATAAGATATTTTCATTTGTTCAATCCTTTGTGTGATTTTTTTCATATATTTTGTTTTGATGTATTTTATAAACGCTACTATATGATACTATATTTTTTTCTCTAAAAAGTGACTTATTTTTAAAGAGATTGAAAAAACAAGAAAAATAGTTTTTATATATGCTTATATAGTCACAGATCTGGTGCTCTTTATTCCTTTGTGATTCCATATTTTCATCTGGTGTCACTTTCCTTCTTAGAAACGTCCTTTAAGCATTCTTGCAGCCAAGATCTAATGGCAATTGACTCTCTCAACTTTTGTTTGTTTGAAAATCCTCATTAATTTACCTTCATTTTGGAAGATAGTGTCACTGGGTATAGAATTCTAGTTTTCTTCCAGCATTTTATTCTCTTTTCCTTTCTTGGAGAGTTTCTAATGAGAAATCGGTTTAATTATTGTTTTTGTTCCTCTGTATGTCATGTTCTTTTCCTCACCCCTCAAATGCTTTAAAGATCATCTCCTTATCACAGGTCTTAGCAATTAAATTATGGTGTTCCTTGTTATATTTCTTTCTGTTTATTATTTTGGGCTACACTGAGACTTTTTGACCTGCTTTTATAATTTTTATCAAATTTGGAAAGTGTGTGGCTACACTTCCTTTAAACCTATTCTGTCTTTTCCCTTCATTGTGAGACTGCGGTTACAATTATGAGAGCACTTGATATTGTTCCACAAGTCAGGAGCTCAGTGTTTCTTCATTATCTTTTCCTTTGTGTGTTTTATATCTAATAGTTTTTCTTGTTATATCTTCAAGTTCACAGATCTTTTCTTCTGAAGTCCATAATCTGTTAATCTCATCTGGTATATTTTGTATTTTGGGCCCTTCATTTATTTTTGTTTTGTTTAATTTTGATAGTGTCATTTATGTCTCCTCATTATGCTCATGTTTTCCTCTATATCCTTTTCTTTCTTTTTTTTAAATTAAAGTATGATTGACATACAATATTATATTAGTTTCATTTGTACAACCTGACAGTGTGAACAGGGGAGGGTCAGAGAGAGAGGGAGATACAGAATCTGAAACAGGCTTCAGGCTCTGAGCTAGCTGTAGGAACAGAGGCTGATTCGGGGTGGGGGGGATGGGGAGGGGAGGAGGAGGCTCAAACCCACAAACCTTAACATCATGACCTGAGCCAAAGTCAGACGCTTAACCAACTGAGCCACCCAGGTGCCCCTAGTTTCAGGTGAACAATGTTTATATGCATTATGGAGTTGTGACCACCATATATCTAGCTTCCATCTGTCACCATATAATGTTGTTACATATTATTAACCATATTCCCAATGTTGTACATTGTATCCCTGGCTTATTTATTTTCTAACTGGAAGTTTATACCTTTAATCTCCTTCTCCTATTTCACCCATTTTGTCCTTCCCTCCCTATGGCAACCACCAGATTGTTCTCTTTACCTATGTCTATTTTTGTTTAGTTTCATTTATTCCTTTTTTTTTTGTTTTGTTTTTAGATTCCACATATAAGCGAAATCATATGGTATTTGTCTTTCTCTGCCTGACTTATTTCACTTAGCATAATACACTCTAGGTCCACCCATATTGTTTCAAATGGCAAGATTTCATTCTTTTTTAATGCATGAGTGATTTTCCATTGTATACATACATTATATATATATATATCTTTTTTACCTATTTATGTATCAGTAGACACTTAAGTTGCTTCCGTATTTTGGCTTTTATAAATAATACTGCAATAAACATAGGGGTACTTATATCTTTTTAATTAGTATTTTTATACTTTGGATAAATCCCCAGAAGTGGAGTGGTTGGATCACATGGTAGTTCTGCTATTTAATTTTTTTTTATATTTTTATTTATTTCTAGGAGAGAGAGAGAGACAGCAAGAACAGGGGAGGGCCAGATAGAGAGGGAGACACAGACCTTGAGACAGGCTCCAGGCTCCGAGGCGGCAGTCAGCACAGAGCCCGACGCGGGGCTCGAACCCACGAACCGGGAGATCATGACCCAAGGGAAAGTCGGACGCTCAACCGACCAAGCCACCCAGGCGCCCCTCTGCTCTTGAATTTTTAAAGGAACTTCTGGGGGCACCTGAGTGGCTCAATCAGTTAAGCATCCAACCTCAGCTCCGGTCGTGCTTTCACAGTAGTGAGTTTGGGTACCACACTGGGCTCTCTGCTGTCACCACAGAGCCTGCTGACGATCTTCTCTCACTCTCTCCTCCCCTGCCCTCCCTTCCCCTCCACTTCCCTCCCCTCCCCTCCCTTCCTCTCCCCCCCAGGCCGCTCCCTCTTCTCTCCTTCCCTCCCCTCCCATTTCTCTTCTCTTTTGTCTCTCTCTCCCTCAAAATAAATAAATAAATAAATAAATACACAAACAAACAAACAAACAAACCTAAAAAAAAGGGATGTCCATACTGTCTTCCATAGTGGTTGAACCAATTTACATTCCCACCAATAGTGCGCAAGTGTTTCTTTTTCTCCAAATCTTTAGGAACAATTGATTTTTTCCTCATTTTTTTTTAATATTAGCCATTATGACAGGTATGAGATAATGTTGAATTGTGTTTTGATTTGCATTTCAAGAGAAATGCCATTTTCATTTTCTTATTGATTAGTAATGTTGAGCATCTTTTGGCATTTCTGTTAGCCATCTGTATACATGTCTTCTTTGGAGAAATGTCTATTCAGATCCTCTGCCTATTTTTTAATTGGTTTGTTTGGTTTTTGATATTGAGTTGTGTGAGTTCTTTGTGTATTTTGGAATATTAACCCCTTATCAATTACATCATTTACAAATATCTTCTCTCATTTAGTATGTTGCCTTTTTCATTTTGGTGATGGTTTCCTTCACTGTGCAAAAGCTTTTTTGTTTGATATAGTCCCATTTTCTTATTTCTCTATATGTTTTAACAGCTGAGGATACTTATAATAGCTATTTTAAGAGCTTTGTTCATTTTATTATTATTTTCATCTGGATCTGTTTTTACTGATCATGAGTCATATTTTCTAGCTTCTGTATATAGCTTATAATTTTGATTTGGTGGCTGACAGTCACCCTCCTCACTTACTGTGAATTTTTTGTTGGAGAGTGTAAAATTTTGCTATGTTCTTTTCAGTGTTGGATTTAAAAATGTCATGCAGTTAAATTTTGGGGGATCAGTATGATTGATTTGAAGCTTGCTTTTATGCTTTGTTAGTGAGGATATTGAGCATCTTTTAGTCTAGGGCTAATGGAGTTCCATTTCTAGGAGATACACTTTTGAGTATTTCACTAAGAATTATGAGGTGTTTCCACTCTGACTGAATATAAACTTGGCCTAGCCCTGTGAAATCTCTGAAAATTATCTACTCATCTGGGGTTGGAGTTGAGTAGAGTTTAGGCCCTATTACTCTATCATGGTCAGGAATAGAGGTCCTATAGGATATTTTTCAATGATGAATTCATTGTCTTCAATGAGTTTAATGCTATTCAGATTTTTTAAATTTACTGTGTCAATTTATGTATGTTTTTTGAAAGAATTAGTTCATTTCCTCTAAGTGATCACATTTATTTGCATATGATTGTTCACAATATCTCATTATTATTCTTTAATATCACTAGGATCTGTAATATCTCATCTTTGCTTTCCAGTATTGATGAATGTGGGGCCGAGAATGCCTAGAAAATTTCTCTCAGTTCTCCTCCTCTGTCATGCTCCCAGACTTCTGCAGGTCCTGTACACTTGTGCCTCAGTGAGGTGGGTCTCTCTCATCCCTTCTGCTTTTCTCCTAATATTCCTCATGGGCAAATTTATCCAGTTTTATTTAAGAAATAATTGACATACATCATAGTATAAGTTCTAGGCATAAAGTATGATGGTTTAATTTACATATGTTGCAAAAACAGTTACCCCATCATTTAACATCTATCATCTCATATAAATGAAACAAAAAGAGAGAAGAAAAGGAACAAGAAAATAATTTTTTCTTGTGTTAAGAACTCTTAGTGTTTATTCTCAGCAACTTGCCAGTATATCATACAGCAGTGTTACTACAGTCATCATGTTGTACTTTACATCCTTTGTACTTCTTCATCTTATAACTGGAAGTGGATACTTTCTGATCACCTTATCCACCTCCCCACACTTCTTATAACCAAAATCTGATATATTTTCCTATATTTTTTAAAAGATTCCATTTATAAGTGAGGCTATACAGTATTTGTCTTTCTCTGACTTATTTTGCTTAGCATATAACTTCAAGGTCCATCCATATTGTTTAAAATGGTAGGATTTCCTCATTTTTTTGTAGCTGATATTCCATTGTAGATATGCAGCACATTTTCTTTATCCATTGTTATTTTTCTGGACATTTAGATTGCTTTCATGTCTTGGCTACTGTAAATGATGCTGCAATAAACATGGGGGTGCAGGTATCTTCTCAAGCTTGGGTTTATCACCAGATGGAACTCCTGAACATTTGATGAAGGCCTTTGGGAAAGGAGCAGATTTTTCTTGTTTAGTTCTCCTAGGGGTTCTAAAGTCTCATGTCATCCCTTAATTGGTATTTAAAGTTTAGTTAAAATTGTAGCTGCTTTTTTCTTAACCTGTGTCCAAGGTGGCTTCCTTCTACTCTCATATCTATACCAAAGACACAAGCAGCCAAGAAGGTCAGCATTTTCTGGATTATGGTTCTTTGGGTTTCTTCACATTCTCAGCACACTAATGGAATAAAACCATATGTGACTTTATAGGTAATCTGCTTCGTTATTGTTAGAATGTAAGTGACATTCTTCTCTAGTTTCTGAATTTTCTTTGACTGCTGGTGCTGAAGGTTGCTGCTAATAGAGACCATTGCTGGTGCTGAGGAAATAGAGCAGAGATGATTGGAATGGTTCTCCCCTAGGGGTACTTCTCACTGCCAATTGCAACACTGAATCAAGGTCTCCCTGTTTCAAGTGCTTACCTGTTGTTTTATCTGGAGGCTTTTGCAGAGCTCTCTGTCCTGTGCCCTATAACCTGCTATTTTAATAATTTTATTTTCTGCTTAGATGATTTTTCCTGCCTATAATTAAGTACCTTGATGACATGAGTGTTTTTAAGATGAGTGTAAAAATAAATGAATGTGACACTGAATATATTTCCCTATGCTACTTCAGCTGTGTTTATGTTTTGTCCTTCATTCCCTTGTGTATTACTAAAAATTAATATTCAGGTGAGGTGTTTTTCTCCCTCACCTTGTAGCTTAGACCAAGGATGACAATAGCAGTTATTTAAGATATATTGATGTTTGTACTATGATAACTTCATATTCAGAATGTTGTAAGAAGGCTTCAGGTCACTTATGGGGTATATTTATTCTGGTCTTATACCACTGACAAATGTAGAGTTTTCTTTAGGGATTCTCAAATATCACTTGCTTACCTCCTGCACTTGTGCTAAAATGTACTACTGAAAAATCATTGTAAACTTAATCGTTCCTTTTCTGAAAAATTTTATTTGTTTACTTATTTTGAGAGAGAGAGCCAGAGAGGCAGAGAGAGACAGAATCCCAAGAAGGCTCTGCACTGTCAGCACCAAGCTTGATGCAGTGCTCAATCTCATGACCATGAGATCATGACCTGAGCCAAAATCAAGAGTTGGCTGCCTAACTGAGGCACCCAGGTGCCCTAAAACTTAATTGTTTTCTTATTGTTGCATTTTAATTAATACAGAAAAAATAAGCTTGGTTCATGAAGTTTATAAAGCCTATACATTTCCCTTGTTTCTTCATCTTGACTATTGAATTTTTATGCAATGAATTAGTCACTCAAACCAGTTATTCATGACTCTTGCCTCATTCTCCAAATTCAGTTGCCATGAAGTCCTATCTTGGTAATATATCATCTCCACCCCATCACCTCTCCATGGCACTATCCTAGACTAAGCCTGCATGGTTTCTCATTTTACTTTTATTGGCTGCAACAAGGCTGCTACATGGTTTTGTAGGTTTCAAAAAGACTGTCATTACTGATATTTCCTTTGATTCAGCTTTGTATTATAAAGAAGGCTATTTTCAAAAGTTAAGTGAAAAAGGCACACATGAATATCAGCAGCCATTGGTACAAAACCACTTTTAGCTCTAGCTATTATTTACAAAGAGAGTAGTCTAGAGGAATAGCATGTTTTAATAGGCAACTCAGATTTTCAGAAAGCTATTGACAATATGCTATTTCTGGACAAAGGCAGGATTAGAAATGGGATTCCTGAATCATAGGCTGTCTGGGACCCTAGAAACCTGGAAGACTGAGTTGAACTTGGGATGAAGTTCTCCTTTGTGACTTTGAACATGCTGGCATAACTCTGTTAATACATGCAGGAGCAAGATATGTGCTAGATATTTTTCCTTCACTTCTCCAGAACCACTATCTACCACTCTCTTCTCTGCTTTGTGTCCTGTAGGTACAAAGTAACTTTAGTTCTACATCTATGGATTTCTTAGACTTTAGCTTCTTGGTTGGACATGGCCAATAAGAGATATTGTAAAAGATCCAAGGTGACAGCTCAGTGAGGTCAGGGTGTTTACTCATCAGGTTTGGCCTTACCAAATTGCCAAAGTACTGGCTGTTTCTCTCCTAAGGCTCCTGTTTTGCCTCATTGGTCAAATGACTGGCTGTTGCCCACAATTAGTAGCCCCAAGGCACTGCAATGGTTTCTTTTACTCCCACCTAGACTTTCTAAATAGTTCTTCCCTTTAGTTACCTTTGTTTTCTGCTGGGACTGTGGCTATGCAGGTGATACTCAAATTATTCAATAACTTGTAAGGCACAGGTAACAACTGATTAAAACAGATGCACAGTAAATAAGTAGCAAAGCAACACCAATATTTGTTGTGTAAGTTTCAGTGCTGGTTATAGAATGTGAAAGAAGTATTTTTTAAGTAATAGTAGATAAGGTGTCAAAGTTTACAATTTAAAAAAAGATAAAGTAGCTATAAGATCTATAACATCCTTCCTATTGTCCTCCTCTCCACTGGCTACCTAAATAGCAGTGGAAGAGAGGATAGCATAGCAATCAGCCTAGGGAGGGAAACCCCTTTACCAAAGTGTAGTGATCACATTCTCCTGGCTTTGTTGCATATCCCTTCCTTGCGGTGGAACTCCAGATGTGTTTTTGGCTTAACATTTTTCCTTGTGATGCCAAGAAAGTAAACATTTTAGTCTCTCTCTCCAAACTTTGCTCTTAAATCCACTAATACATTGTATTTATACTTATGTAAAAATCATTTTCAGGCACACAGGATCACATGCTTGTAACTTCTCATGCTCTTCAACTTAACCCAATGTATCTTCCTATTCCAGTGTAACAGTTTTGCCATTTGATGAAAATGTCCTATCAGAGAGCATTGCTTCCTCTGTGCTGGTGAAATGTTCATGACACCCAGTATCGCTGTTGCCATGTGTGAGAACCTTTCCTGGGAACTGCCTGGCAAAATTTATCACTGTTCTCTGTGCTTGAAGGTGCTTCTTACTATGTATTGTGATTAATAGTGCCTGTTTCTGTCACCATTGCTAGGTTGCTAGGTGTTGATCTCCTTGAAAACAGGGATCAAATCTTTTTTCATCTTTTTAACCTTAGGGCTTACAACAATGTATGTGATGGACTTGATAAACGTGTGTGTGTGTGTGTGTGTGAGACAGATCAGGGACTCAGATCCAGTTCTCTAACTCCTTGGTCTAAGCTCTTAGCCGCTCTAGGTGCTGTGGTTCCTAGTTGTTCCACAGCAGCTGTTTTTCAAATAGATGTAAGTTTACTTTTGCTAATGTTTAAATTTGCCTCGTATTTTAGGAAATTGATGATTTCTTATGTGGCTTATCAGGTCTGATTTACACGTGCATCACTTTTGTGTTCTTTGCACCACAAATCCAAAAAATAAGAGTTTTTAAACATATTGAAAATAAGATTAAAGAAAAAGAAAATAAGATTTTTTTTTTTTTTTTATGAGCTTGCGTCCTATTTCTTTTCTTTCATGGCAGGGAGCAAGAGCAAAATGAGAGGCAGGGGTATATAAACTATTCGCGTAATACCGCAGAGAGCCTGATGTATAGTAACGGGTCCAGGATTGTAAACGTCTCTCTTGGCACCCTTACCACTGTCAGATTATTACTGTGTTCTCACATTCAGCTGAATGTGTTCAAGGATCTTCTTTGGTCTGAAAGGTCAGCTGCTTTTAGTTGTGCACTGGTAGAATACTAATATGTCCTTATTCAAATTACCTGCTACAGCACTTATTAAATTGATGGCCTTGTGCTCTAATTTAATACTGGTGTCGTTCAGAGGCGGGCTGCAGCAGCACTCTGTGCTGAACTGGGTGATGCTGAGGCAAAGTTCAAGTTGAAACCGTGGTTCGGGGCTGCATTTTCCCACTAAATTAGCAGTCACATGTGGTGTATAATTAATTAGCGCAAACCAGGGAAAGCTTGTCATTTAATAAGCCTTTTTTATTTCCACATTACACAAACAGTGGGAATTGATCCATTAAGTGCCTGGCTATTAATGCTGTTTAATGTATGTCTGGTTGTTAAATTGAGATGTCTAGGTACATACGTCCAGAGTTTAAGAGCTCCTTATAGTTCAGTATTTGCTCAAATTTGAAGTCATGTTCCACAGAATCAATAATAGCTTCATTACTGAATTTGAGCCTGATTCAAACCTGCATATGGATTTAAGTGGATAGCTTGAGCACGATCTCGGAAATAAGTTTTCGTATATATGTCTTAAAGTCCAGCTAGTCTCCTACCCCCCACCCAGATTTAAATATTGCATTGTGTCTGCAGCATTCTCTCTTCCCTTTCTTTTTTATATAATCCTTGCTTGCAGTTGCCCAAGGCAGAGAAGAACTTTTTCTTCACAGTGGTATTCAGTATAGTATCATGGAATTGTTGTAGGAAGGAGCCTTCTGAAATAAACAGAATGAGATTTCAGCTGTCCTGCCAAGATGTCTGGAAGGGCACACAGACTTACCTGTGGCCTAAGTATTAAGCAAAACGTTGGATGTTAACACAGCACCAGTCTAATCTTTTTTTCTAAAAATGATTAAGGATGATTCACACTGTTTTTGTGAACTGGTTCTTCAGAGTTATAAGATGATGAACAAATGTGTTCTTTAGAGTTAATACCGACACATCATACAAGCACAAATGGCAACATTAAATGCTTTTTTAAAGTTAATACAGACAGGAAAATGAAAAACTTGAACGTGAAATGGCTTCAAGAATGGGATAATTTGTGATGAAGGCCATTTTTGCCACATGGGGAAATGACTGTATTTGCCAACATCCATCACATTTTAATGAGTGAATTAGACCCTATATGAATTATTAAATATTAGAGAAGTTAATTGTGTGTATATGTGTGTGTGTACACACATATAAAAGAAAAAGTACCTTCAAGACTCTTTAAAAAGATCAGCAAACATATTCCTAAAACTATGTCAACATTTCTGATTTTTTTCTTGTAAATTGAGAAAGCTTCCTATAGGTTTACACAGCGAATGTTAAGTCTGTATTTTTGTTAAAGGATGCCACTTGGGATTATTTTTTGTGTGTGTGTAATTAGAAGAAATATTTGAGCTACAGAAATTATTTGATCTGTGAAGACTTTGTTTTGAAGAATGATGGATTAAAATGTCTATGTCATAAAACACTCATGTTTTGGGACCAGTGCAAACCTATGTTATTGTACTGATCTTATTCTGACTTATGTTATAGTCCTGTTTCCGTGCTTGTCTCCTGTCCTGACTGAAAAGACCTCTAACGCTGGATCATGTTGAAATAGAATATTATACATTTGATTTTTTATTATTTTGGCAGAATCAAGAAGGTAAAACATATCTGGGTAATACTTGAAGGGAAAACTTGTTTAATTGAATAGATAATTATCTTAAAAGGAAAATGAGGAGAATATTTTGTTTCTTCATGATCAGTCTGCATATTGCCAAGAAGTTAATTTATTGTGCTAGAAATACATAATTTTGGGTCTTCCATTAAATTTCCTGCCTGGCCAATTTCTCAAACAGTAACAGAATTACTTACTGTCATGATGTCACTGACTTTTCTCAGTGAAAAAGTTTTATGGGTATTTACTCACTAACAAACTCATCCATTAATTCAATCATTCATTAATTCTCCAACATTTAAGAAGGGTTATTTTATGCCAATAACTCAATAATACACAAATACATTGAAAGATTTTTTTTACCATTTCCTTATTTATGGAATTCAATGACTTTATTTATCCAAAAAATGTGTTTATACAACCTGCTAAACTTAAGTGTTTGTGTTAGAGCTAGTGGCCAAAATTTCCACTTTTTCTCTGTGTCCTTAAACACTTAAAGTTAGGTATATAAAGTATAGATTTAGTAAATGGTTTGTGAGAAGTGTGTAATCTGTTACATTGTCTTACCTCTGGCACTCTGACTATGGAAATGTGGGTTGAGATAATCATCAGTCTGAGTCCCTGGGTGTCTACAATAAATAGAACCTCTTATTCACCTGTTGACCAGGTAGTGCAGAGGATATAAAACTTGGGTACTAATATTTGGGTATTGTTTACGTTAGCCATATAATCTTGCCTTTCCAAATCTATACAATCATTATAAATATATTTTCTTCTTGAATGCAGTACTTGAAAAGTAAGCTAAGATAAAAGATTATCTTTTAAATATAGATTCAAAAATACTTTTGCTCTATATAACAAAATCTGTTGGATTATCCAAATTTTCACAGTTTTTAGGTTTATATATAAAAATAGTAGCCTATGGACTTAAATTTATATGCTATGACAATTTTTTATTTTAATGAACTAAAAAACAAAAAAGGATACCTTTTAAAAGCCTGTAACTCTTTCTAAAACCCAGGAAGATTGTGATGTACCTAATTGTGTGAGTGGCATGTCTAATTTGTAATACTGGATAAAAGGATAGAATGACCAGTCTTATACTTTTATTGGTCTGTTTAATGGTCTTTTTTAATATATGTGGATAATTTGGATAGTTACTAATCTAAAAACAAGTATTGGCCTAAAAATTCACAAATAACATTATGTTGAGATATAAGTAAAATTTACTTCATAGTAAATTTTGTTAACTTTAACATTTTAATGATTTTGGTATGTAGTATCTATTGATCATAACAATTCTAAGTAAAATTTTTCATGAATAATGGTATCTAAAAACTATTATTTTCTTGATTTTGGCAGTGATTTTCAATATCGGTTTAACACAATTAGTTGTAAATCTATCATCTATAAAAATGTAGGGAATGGATAATAAATGTTGGCTGACTACTGATGGGCTCATACTAGAATATTTGAGTTCTTCATTTTTAAAAATTTTCCTTTGAAGCAAAGGAAAAATTTAATCTGCATATATAATAGAAGATTACAGTGACTTTTTACTTAATGTTGATGAACAGCAAAGGGCAATATATAAATACTTAAATTCTTTCACTTAAGTACTTAGTGGACAATCATTTGGAAAGCAAATTCTGCCAAATAACCTTTAACTTTTATATTGAGATTTAGAAATTATGAGTTTTTATGTTGAATTTTTTAACCAAGCTGATTTTTTCAATGTCTAAATAAGATTTGTGGTATGGTACTTAGCTTATTTTATTACTATATATTGTACAACTGAGTAATACATGACCTTAATAATATAGTCAAACTGTATCTTTAAAATGGCTACAAAATTAAGAATCTAGAGCATTCTATATGATTACATATTTGTTACACTATTTCAACCTCTAAAAGCAGATGAAACTCTCACAGATTCCCATTATTTGGTTGAGGATAGTTATGTATAGTATTGACCACTGAAAATAATGTTGAGCAAAATAGCAAGTGGAAATTTCTTAGTCATTGACTATTAAAATATTGGAATATATAAGGCCTACTATGGAGTGTATTACACACATGGGAAATTGTGTGGTTAAAATGGTCAAAAATGATTCTGTTCCTTATTTGCTTCCCAAAGTTAACAATGAAATTTCCATATTTTGAGCTATTATTCTTCTAGTCCAAAGTTTTTGATTTTTGTTTGCTTTGAGCCTCTGATTTTATCTAAGATGTAATGTAATTTTTAAATATAAATTTTGTTAAAAATAGGTTTGGCATGAGATGCTTGAGTGACTCAGTTGGTTAGGCATCCTACTCTTAATCTTAGCTCAGATTTTCATTTTAGGGTGGTGAGTTCAAGCCCCATGTTGGGCTCCACAATGGACATGAAACCTACTTAAAAAAAAAATAGATTTGGCACATCCTCATCTGTAATAGTAATAAAAATTATTTTAATGTTCATAAGGAGGAAGAATGGCTAATTAGATTACTAGGGTAGGTGAAATTCCTGGGGTAGACTACTGGGGTAGGTGATATAATCATTAATATGATGCAAAAGATACATAAGTATATGCAAAGTTATTTACAATATATTACTAGCAAAAAATGAAGTTAAACAATAGTATGGGAGTGCCTGGGTGGCTCAGTCAGTTAAGCTTCTGACTCGGTTTTGGGACTGAGTCCCACATTGGGCTCTGTGCTGGCAGTGTGGAGCCTGCTTGGGATTATCTGTCTTCCTCTCTCTGCCCCTCCCCAACGCACACTGTCTCTGTCTCTTCCCAAATAAATAAATAAACCTAAAAAAAATAAAAAAATATGGATCACCCTGATCCTATAATGAACACATTATATGTTAGTTTTTTTACATATACATATATATCACATGTATATGCCTATATCTGTGTACACACATGTGCAAAAGACTGGATGCATGGATAAATAGGAAATAAAATTAAGGATATTTTTAATTTACTTTTTGGTTATTTGAATTAAGATATTTTCTGGCTTTATTGAGATATGATAGACTTGTATAAGTTTAAGATGTACAATGTGATGATTTGATATACATTTATTGCTAAAAGATTATCACAGTAGTGTTAGTTAATATCTCTTTAAACTCACATAATTGCCATTACTTCTTTGTGGTGAGAACACATAAGGTCTATTCTCTTAGCAATATTTAAGTATTAATACAGTCTTGTTTGGTATAGTCACTGTGCTATACTGAATTTTCTTAATTTTGTAAGATGAACAGTATGTTGTCTGTGTATCAAGAGAAACATGATATACTTTATTATCATTTTGTGACTTATTAGAGAATGTTAAAGAAAATTTATTTCGTTATACTATCTGGCAATATTTACTACAGTAATAGTTTGAACCTTTAAGTAAAGCTTTCATGAAAACATTTAATGGTTTTGAAAACATGAAGGAAATGATGTTTTTTTCCTTTTTTCCTACTTAGGTATTCTGAAATTGATATTTTTGAAGTGAGTTAGCTACAGTTATGTTATACAGTGATCATCAAAATATCAGCCTATTAAGCTTGTTGTTCTGACCTAAGCGATGTTTTTATTGTGAGAGGTATAGTCCTCAAGATAATTCCCACATAAGACACTGAAATCAGCATTAGAGGATTTTGAATTCTAGCTGATGAGTGTGCATGGCTGAAAGGAGATACTTTTTTTAAGTTCCAAATAGTGTTTAAATTTCTAAGAAGAAGAGCTGCATTAACAGAGATTCCTATATAGCTTCCTTTGTTTTTACACGTATGAGCATATAACAGAAGAATACAAGACAGTGACCACACATATTTAAAAAAATAATTGGGCAGGATTTACAGAAATAATTGCTATTGAAATAAAAAGTGCACTCTTGAAAATGTTCTCAGTCACACTAAAACATCAACAATTGTTTATGTTTCATACTTAATATGACTATAGGCAAAATAGCAACATAGCACATTTTATTCTGGCCATTATATGTATATTAGATACAACTGAAAAAATCAAAGAATGCAAATATTTTATTAGCCATTCAAAATGACAGCATTATTTGTAATTTATTTAGTAGTATTTGAAGTGCAAAATTAGACATAAACACACTTTCTTTTTAGGCTACTTGTTTTATTCCCATCTGAATTAACTGAACTGCATTTCCCAGCAAATATCTTTAGCCTGAAGGACTGCGCATGGTAAAGTTACTGTGAAAAAACACTTTTGGAATATTCCTAAAACATTCAATCTTGCCAACTAACAATCTTTTGCTGTAGGGTTTTTAGGTCACTAATAGTAGTTTTGCTCAAAAAACCCAATATATTTAGCTTGTTTAGTTGTTCTTTTTATTTTCAAAAGCTTTATTGATGATGATTCTTCTTTTGTTTTCCCCTATTACAAGTCTTGAAATATATGGTCTACAGAATCATTCTCATTGGGAAAGAATTGCAGACAAGTCATCATCCTTTGAGGGTAAGTTCGATTAAAAGGTAAATTCAGGCTTCTGGACATTGTGCAGGTAATCACTACACAATGAAATTGGTGTTCCCATCAAAGTTACTAATTGTTACCCATTTTGTATGTTTTTAAGGCAAACTCTCATTGAGAATTAAAAATGTTTTCTTGAATTATATGAATACCGAAAAACATATTTTTAACTCATCTGTAACACTTCACATATATTTTTAAATAGTTGAAAATAGTTTGCTTAGAACTTCTGAATTAATTAATGTTTTAAGTAGTTTGGATTAAGAATTTTAAATCCCATATTTTCTGTGAAAAGAGAGAGTAGAAGGAAGAAATTTTATTAGAGTGCTTTACATACTAATCATCTGGAATGGGATATAATAAACTATTTCAAATGTTCTTCCACTTGTAATGATAGGATGTCTTTAGATAATTTTAAAGAATTTATTTCATTTTACTAATTGATTGGTATATTCATCATCCACAGATATATTAGTGAAAGCTGGACTCTAAATCACTTTCCTGTGATAAGCTTTCCAATTAATTCTTCTCACACTGTTTTCCTGGTGACATTTGAACTTCTTTCATTATATAAAACACATCTGGAATGAGACATTGCTGAATAATAATCAGGGATGCTAACATGTTAAAGATTGGACCCCTGACATAGTCAAATGTGTTATGGTTTAAAACAGTGACCTCAACTAATGCTGCTTTAAGTGAACCACATTTAGAAAAAAATATATAGGCAAGTCTTTTTTAGCCAGCATGTCGTGTGGTAGAATTGGTCAAAAAGAATGAAATCAAATTGCAAACTGTGTCTCCCTTGTTTAATGGAATTAACTATATTAAGTCATATTTTTCCTCCCATCAGCAAATATTTTTTCTTTCTACTTATCTAATAGGAAAAATACAACAATAAGTAAATATTTAAAAGGATTCCCTAAAACATATGTTAAATCCTGCGTCACTTGTAATTTACGTTTGTATCATAGGGTTACTGAATTTCTTCTGCGGTGTATTTCATAAAAGAGAAGATGCTGATAAGATCCCATTTAAATGGCTTGCTAATACCTGAAGCAGATCATTTAAAATGGACCTTACATCTTTATAGGATGTTAGAAATGAAGACATTCCCTGAAAATGTAGGTAATTATTGCCTCCTCTTTTATCAGTGCTATTTTCTGAGGTATTATCATAAGAGAGCACTTTAGTATTAAGCAGGGCCTTCCAGTGGCAATAAATCAGTCCAACTGAGTCATCATTGTCTAGGGCATCTGAACTACTGCAATGTTGTGGATCCTACTGAGAGTGTGAAATCACTTGACCCTTGGCATTAACCTTTGCTGAATGAATAGACACTGCTTTCCACATCGAGGAACAAAGCAGAAGACTATTGATTAAGCACCACATTCACTTGATATTAAATACTGGCTGAACTCACTTCTTGCTTCCAGTTCCAGAGGGAGAAACCCAGAGAGTTGCTGAGTCTCAAGAGAATGGATGTTTGTAATTCAGAGCAATGTTTTTCCTGCAAAGTACTTTTTTTCTTCTTTGATCAATAACTAGCAGCCATGATCAGCCATGAGTATGTATTGTCAATTCTGACCCGTGTATTTTATCACTTAAGGTGAGAGGTCACAGGGCTGTGACTAATATTTCAGGTCTAAGGATGAATTGTTTCCTGGCTTCTATATCTGTTTGAAGGAGCAATTTGTTTTACTTTATTTCTTGCTTCTGAATCATTGTTTAGGCAATTGATTTGTCTGCAGTAGTAAAATAGACATTTTTTTCTAACATGCTTGGGTTTATCACTGTTTTTGCAGATGTTGAATTTTCTAGACCTCGATGTTAGAAGCAATCATAATAAAAGGATACCATTAGGATTTATAATTTGTTATTAGGGAAAGAAATATTATAGTTAAATAAACTTCTCAAGTTACAAGAAAGCAAAAGAGAGTAGAAGAGAGTATTGAAATGTATTGGAAGAGAGTGTAGCAACACACCTGAGCAGAAAGAGAACAATAAAAGATATTTTGTAAGAAGTCCCAAGCTAACCTACTTCTGATCCATTGCATGTGCCTATACTAATCGACAGTAGTTAGACAGCTCCTTTGTAGATCTACTTTATCTGGAAAGAGAACATGTGTTATTGACTGATAAATCAATTCAATCCATGGAACTAGAGTTAAATTTAAAAAATTTTAGCCACAAATGAGAAAATCATTATTATTTTAAATTTAAACATTTTTTGTGTATTTTTATAACTGGAATTACTGTACCGCAGAAAAGCAACATAAACGATTACAAGAAATTTTTTCTCTGAGATTTCCTATTCTTTTGGACCGAAGATACCACACCAGCAAAACTGTCTAGAAATAATTGTTTTCATTGGGAAGGGTGTGACTGACTTGTGTTGAACACCAACCAGAAATTCTAGATCAGCTAGTTGTGAACCTGACATGGTTGAGTAAAGATCATTGCTTGCCTGAATAATAGAAAATATTTCCTCTAAGGACATAATGGTATAATTTAATACACGCACAGTCTCACACAGTTTGCACAATTTTTGAAAAGGAGTATTAGAAGGCTGAGGGAAGTTGATAAAATGAATCATGCTGCTAAACTTAATGGTCAGTCCTTTTGATTTGATGCTTCCTATGCGTTATGTAGCCCCTGAAATCTTTCTTTAAAAGCTACTGAAGCTTGGAAAAATATGAAAAACATTGAATTTAAACACTCTTGTGGTTATGTATTCTGTATTACTTTTTCTTCATTATTAAGGACATTTGTATAGGAGTCATTTTTTATTTCACCATTGTCTTGGGCACAGGCATGTTACATGTACACAAGAATCAGGAATTTACTTTGACACTTGGCTATACCTATGAACAATTTATTTGACTTCAGTAATACAGTACCACATTGTTTTGTGCATGCCAAAGAGTATAAAAGTAATTGTTTACAAATCCTGATTTTTAATGAAAACATTGAACTAGAATTTGTTGCTTTGAAGTATCAATTAAAGGTTTTTTATTCTAAGCACGCTAGTGAATGAGATAATACATGTGATATTTTAAACACAATCAGCTGCGGCTGTGCCAAGGCCACATGGCAGGCTATAGCATAGCTGTGATTAGGATCCATGCAGCACATACTGCTGACCCTTTCATAATCTCTTACGTGTCTATATGTGACTTCCAAATGGAAGCTATTTTAAATGAGTTTGGTGAGAGAATAAAATGATAGTTACAGTTTATTATGACAAATGTTCAAATTCCATATTTAGAGTTGGAAGGTGAAGGAAGATGAAGAGAGAAAGAGAGGGAGTGGAAGGAGAGGAAGAAAAAGAAGAAAAGGAGGAAAAAATTCCTAGCTTAGCCCTGCAGATTAAAAAAAAATGATCAGCTAGGAATCTCACTGAGACATAAGCAAAATATGTGCTTGTGCTAACAGGGGTGAGGAGTTTGTATTTTTTTTAATGCTTAGAAAAATAAGTAGGCTTTCACTCAAATTCCTGCTGGATTAAATCCCCCTGTCCATGTTTTTAGAGATAATCTAGAGTTAGTTTAGAACACATGTGGGTAAAAATAATGAACCTTTCTGCTGTTTAGAGGAGAGACTAGGTTGGCTACTCATGAAATGTACTGTTTCTATATTAAAAACAAAAATCCCTGGGGTGCTTTTGAAAAGTTGAGAAAGTAGAAGCTCCAAGAGTATTCTGCCACAGGTAGATTACTCAAACTTGATCTTTTCTGAAGAAATGCTTTGACGTGATTCCCATTTATCTGATCAGTCACAAGAAACTTTTTTTTAAAAAAAGTTCTCTGTTAACAGTCCATATCTGAAAAGAACAGTTCTCAAGGTTTTCATAGCCTGAACATAATAGTCTCCAGCCTGGTAGAAATCTTTTTAGTGAGAGTCTTTTGTTTCCTTGAATTAGCAGAAGACTTTGAAATTGACTACACATTGTTAAATCTTTGCTTGGGATCTAGTAAAAGCCCATATAGTTTATCTGACACAGTCGAGTTTATCTTTTTACATTTGTCATTCCTCGTAAAAGACATCGACCGGAATTTTTGTGACTTTGACCAGCAGAAAACCTTAGCTGACATACTCAAGGCTGAAATGCAGTCATCGGAAATGGAAGCACTTCAACCCTGCCCCTGTGGCAAGAATGGCTTCCCGTTAGACAATCTGGTCAGATTCTTTATGGACCCAAAGGGAGGTACATGTGCTGGGCATTGCATTTATGTTTTTTCTGACCTACCTGCTCCTTAGAGCTGCATCCTTAGACTGCTGCTTGTGTGAAACCTTTCAGAACTATGCATCATTGATCTAGCCATAATCACACTGCTCTGTTGGCTTTTCACTAAACTTTACTTAAGTGAAAACTAACCCTCTGATTCCTCTTTGGGGTTATGATTGACTGTATGTCTCTCGAATGGTGTGAAGATGCTGGCTGTGAAACTGGAACACTGATTTTAAATGTCTTTAAAAGAAAAAAAAGAAAAATGGGTCCCCTCAACTACTAGAAAGCAAGATAAAAGAAAATAATGACGATGTGCACTGTGTTGTCAATGTTGACCTTTATGGAATCTTTCTAGAACATCTCACCAGCTTGAAAAGGCTTTTCTCTTTTTTCTCCCCCACATTGACTTACTATCAATTTGTTTTTTAAAATAAGCTCACAAGGGTACATTTTAATTCATTGATGCAATTTTTCACTTACACTACACACACATTAATAAAGAGTCCTTTTAAAATTTAGTTTCCTGAATAACAAGCAGATGACACTCCTTGCCTGAGATCTCGAACTGTGGTAGGTGGAGAACTATGAGGGAAATAGAAAACAAGGGGCCACAAGGATATGAAAATCTGGTCAGAAGAAAGAGAGACTATGGGCTTGAGATCTAGTGTAGAATATTATTCCTTAGATTCTATATCCTGACTCCTCCCAAGGCACTTAAAATCTGTGGACTTGATATATGAGAGTAAGGTTTATAAACAATACATAGGTAGCAAGATTCCAAAAGGCATACAAATAAAAACCTTTTTTTTTTGTGTCCTTTATGTGGGAAGAGTTGATTTGAGATGTTTTCACTATATACATCTATAATTTCGTGACAGGGTGGTCTAAGTAGTAATATTTATGGTCCTCAGTCATCTCTCCCAGTACATTTCCTGCATGTATGTAATTTTTCTGCAACTAATAGCTTATTCTTTTATAAAGAATGGTAATGGGAGTGGGTAATTATCATCTAGTTGCTTAGGACTGTACTTTTGTGTATGCAAGGGCAGACCTCTTGCTCCACCTTTCAAAATAGCATTCCTAATCATCACAGTGCACCCAGAGCTGCTGAATAGGGGCATGTGTGCTGACCCAGATTATTAGCACATCCATCTAGGCAGCAACACTATGAAATACTTTCCATTTTTCACATAGCACATTTTTATGTGAAAATACACACACGGGTGCACACACACACACACACACACACACACACACACAGTCAGCTTTAGTTCAACAGTGTAGCTCTCTTTAAGAATTTTTTGCAATCATGGGATCTTACCACATATTATCTTAGTTCTAAAATTAGCAATAATAAAAAAGGACAGCTAAATAATCTAATATTTATAAAAAACTTGATTTCTTTCATATTTTTCTCTAGATTATTTTTTTCTCCTAATTTTACTATAAGGGTTGTCATAAAAATGTTGTCTGGTTGGGTATAAAAATTGTCTACTTGGCTGCAAATAAAGGTTGCTAAGCATCTTCCCCATTTTCTCCAGGTGAGTTTAGTAAGGTTCATGATCATGAAGGAATCAAAATAGAGGTCCTAATGGAATTTTTTTTTTTCTGAAGAGCAGATTGGGCAATAATCAGCTATAGCTCTTACTGAGGGAAAAAGTTTTATCCCATAATGTAAGAACTCTGGTGACTGACTATAGCAAAGAAGAATTATTCCATTCCTCCAGTGTTCAAGCTACTCCATTTAATGTTCTTTGATTCTATTTATTTTCGTTCAGTAAAAAGATTTCTTTTATGACTTTTTAGAATAGTCATGATTCTCAAATCAGGTTGCCAAATATTAAATTGGGCAATAACGTTGTCTATTTAGAATTAATGTAGTGTAATGTCCTTCTTAATTTACAGTATCTATTCTAGAAAATACTTCTAGGATATATTATTGTCATGAGTATAAGTGATAAGGAATATGAAACAGTTCCTGGCAAAGAAATTACAAGATACTCAATGCAAAGAAATATCTGATGCTTAACAACATGTTTAAAAAAAAAAAACACTTTAGGTAGAAAAAAAGGATTGTGATTTTGTGTGAGAGACTTCCTTCAAGATGTGTTTGGGCAGTTTATGTTGGAAAGAAATTTTAGCCTCACTCTTTTTTTTTTAAATTTTTTTAATGTTTTATTTATTTCTAGGAGAGAGAGAGACAGCGTGAGCAGGGGAGGGTCAGAGAGAGAGGGAGTCACAGACTGAAACAGGCTCCAGGCTCTGAGCTGGCAGTCAGCACAGAGCCCGACGCGGGGCTCGAACCCATGAACCGCGAGATCATGACCTAAGCGAAAGTCGGACGCTCAACCGACTAAGCCACCCAGGCGCCCCTAGCCTCACTCTTAAACAGCATTCTAATCCATTTGAGTTGCTGTTGGATCCACTGAGGGGAACCCTACACTTGATTATAACTGATTTCCATCTCTCCCACTAGGCTCTGATTCCAAGAGGGTAAAGAAGAGTAGGTCCATCAGTATGTTTTAATTCCATTTTCAGAAACTGGATGTTTGTATATACCCTCAGCATCTTTGAAGGGGCCCTAAAACTTCAAAGAAAGTAGGCAAAGGGAGCCCCAGAACATTAAACCTTTTTTAAATGTGCAAGTTTGACACTGAGGCTTTTTTCTTTTCAAAATACTTTCATCCTTCTTAGCTAGTTGTATCAAGAGTCTCAGAGTCATTATCAAAAGTCTCGGTTAAGTAAAGCTTCTTTGTAAAGTACACATTGAAGTAATAATAGCTTACTACTAACAAAAAATAAACATTAAAAATGAAGGTGTCTCCAAATGTCCATCAACTGATGAATGGATTAAGAAGATGTGATATATATATATATCACATGGGTGTTATATGTAGGTGATGAATAAATAAAATTTAAAAAATGAAGGGGGCTTTTGTGGAACTTACTGTCATAAATATACTTTTAAAATAAGTTGTATTCCCTAAAACATTAACAGTGTTTTCGTGAGGTGAGTTAATTGTTCATCAGTAGAAAGGGATCCTTGGTGAATTATTGTGCTAAATACCTGTTTTGACAGTGATTGTGGCTCCGCCTGGGGTCTGGTCTGCTTACTTGCAGATTAGCCAGTGTTCTTTGCTGTATGGGATGAAAAATGTGAGATTGACTTTGGAATTGTGATCAATAGCTTTTGACCTCCCATATCTTCTGGCACAAGAAACACTTGCTCTCTTTAAGAAGGACCGTAAAGGACTTGGAACTAGAGAGAAGTAGATCTCTCATTGGCCAATTTTGCTATCTAAGTAAAGGCTGCAAAACAAAGGAACAAACAAAACTGCAGAAGCATTCCTGTTTTAAAAGCTTAATACTTAGAGAATAGTGTAGACAGGGCTCACTCAAAACAAAATAGAGCTTTCTTTTAATGAACCCAGTCTTACATGACCAAGAGGTATGTCATCATTGCACCTTAGGGTTCTGCCTACGAAATAGATCATTCAGTTGGTGGTTAAATATTCTAGGATGAAATCCTAATATCAGACTCACTGCCTAATATTTATTTTACAAACCTGAATGAAAAATAAGAATTTGAGGTACAGCCATAGATTGCATGTGCAGAGTCAGATAACTTACAGGACATCTCTGTATGCATCTTCCCTTCAAGAAAATGCTTTGTCTCCTTCTCTTCTTTTTCCCCTTCCCCTGTGTTCATCCTGAAGCCAATATTACGCTGTAAGTTAATCAACTAGAATGTAAATAAAATTTGAAAGAATAAAAGATGAATGGAAAAAAGAGAAAATGAATTTACACTAGTACTTCATCCATGTATTTGTACTTTGGCTAATTTTAAGTGTCCCTATCGGTTTTATGGATATTAACGTACTCTGTTTTCTATGCAGTTTGCACTTGATTGCACTCTATGTTTTCATTTATATCTTTTTCAGAACTAACTTTTTTCTTCCCTTGAGAAGGGGCTTCCCACTGGCTATTATTAAGGGAACATCCTGATTCATTATAGATATAATGCATAATGACAATATTAAATAATAATAATACTCATAAATAATCTCATTTATGTAATAACGTTTACCAACATGGAAGCCTCTTGACTATAACTCCAGTACTTCCTAGGTATCCTTTATCTTCAGTACAGTGAAGGATATGGATTGATTTGGGCATTTTGGATTAGCTGCAGATTGGTTAAATAAAATTACAGTTTATTAATGTGTGTAGATAATATGTCAGTCACTTGATGGACGTGATACCATTTGTCTTTATAATGACCTGAAGAAGAAAGTATTACACCCACCCTCTTTACTCCATTTGCAGAGGGGTAAATTAAGGCTCTAGCTCAAAGATGTTGAGTAACTTTCCCAAGAACACAAAGCTAGTAAGCGAGAAACCCAGGATATAATTTTAGAATAATTCCACTCTTAGTCACATTATACTGGCTTCTCTTCACCTTTTATGATCAAGATGAATGTTTGTTTCATAATAAGAGTTTATGTTTAAACTTTATTTTCTAATTTGGTGTCTAGTAGTGAAAATGTTACTGGGAAACAAGGTTGAAGAGTTTTTCCATTTCTTGGTTTGGAACATGTTTGCTTACTTAGGCTTTTGGTCATGATCACAGTTTAGCTTTTCTTATTTTAGTAGAAATGTTCTTTCTGTGTCATTCTCAGCTTTCAGTCTGTATCTTGTTACAGAGAGTAGCTAAATGAGTAATCATTAGCAACTTTTTGATAATGTACTTCCAAATACTGAAAGTTCATTACAGAATTCTAATGTTAATTTGACATTTATTTTGTTTTGAATTATTTATTTATTTTTATTTATTTTTTTATTTAAAAAATCTTAAAAGTGATGGAGAGGCTGGGTGGCTCAGTCAGTTAAGCATATGACTTTTGGTTTCTGCTTAAATGATGATCTCACAGTTTGTGAGTTCGAGTCCTGCATTGAGCTCTGTGCTAACAGGCTGGAGCCTACTTGGAATTCTCTCTTTCTCTCTCTCTCTCCCTCTCTCTCCCTCTCTCTCCCTCTCTCTCCCTGTGCCNCCTCTCTCTCCCTCTCTCTCCCTCTCTCTCCTTCTCCCACTCTCCTGCTCTCCCTTTCTCTCTCTGCCCCTGCCCAACTCTCTCACTCTTACTCTCTTAAAATGAATAAATAATCTTTAAAAAACCTTAAAACTGATTTTTAATGTAAAAAATGAAAATAAATTTATTTGGCTTTAATAATGGCATATGCTTTGAAGATAAAGGTAGTAAAAGTAGTGATCTACCATGAAAACTGATACTTTTTAAAAAAATTAACATGTTTATGCCTGAGTATACTTTCCTAGGCCTCATTTATTTTCTTGTCTATCATCACTGGTCCTTTAGATAACTATTCAAGGTACTTTTAAATTAAAAATATTATTGCATTATTTTTTTCAAATTTTACCACTTAAATAAATAAGCAACATATCATAATGGTAGTCTGTCATTTGACCCACAAGAGAAAGTGTTGTTAATTTTAATTAATTCAAGAACTGAGAAGTTACTACTAATTTTTAGGTATGGATCTTGCATTGGGAACATAACCATGAATCAAATAAATAAAAAGTCCTGCTCTCAAGGAAATTTATATGACATAAATAATACTGAGAAGTAAAATACATAGTATGATACTATGTATTAGTAATAAGAGAGTGAAGAAAATAATGAAGAAAAGGGGTTCAGGGAATATTGGGAATGGTCAGTTTTAGATATGCTAACCAAAGAGTGCCTAATTGAGATGGTGTCATTGAAGTAAAGACTAGAAAGAGGTGATGTAGCAAATCAGAATTTCAAATTATTTGTCTTGTAAAATGTATTTTATAAGTTTTAATGTGGGTGGCTTATTTACTTGACACTATATAACTGTTATATTGATATCAGTATTTAAGTGGCTTGTTATCAGCCCAATTTTAATATTTTTTAAAGCTATACTCTTATATGTGTGTGTGTTTTTTTAGGCTCCCTTGTCCTTTTACTGATGCCTGAAAAATTCAGAGGCAGCTGGTTAATTTTTTTGAGAAAAGTAGTATCCTTGTCATTCAACCAGTTGACTTAAAATTATTGAGAGAGAAGGCAGAATCCATACTATAGTTTTATTTTCTTATCAAAGAAATGCATAATGCCAAAAGACTAGAGAACCCTCCTCTTCCCCAAGGGAGAACATTCTTGAGTATCATCTCCTTACCACATCCAACTCAGTCTAAAACTTCCAGGTGATGAGCGATTCTCTTCATTGGTCACAGTAATGTTTTCCATGATTGAGTTACTTAAAACCAAAACTTACCTGCTTCCTGCATGCCCAGTGCACAATGGTAGAGAAAAATCACATCTGAAATTTGATTGAAAATACTTTAAAGAATCATGCTATATTTATGTTTGTGTCACTTTTAAAATATGTTCTATGGAGTGATTGGTTAACAATGGAAGCACTTCAGTTGTCATTGAATCTACTAGAGCTCTTCCTACCCTTGTGGCTACAACCAACCCTTCAATTACCTTGATCTCACCACCAACAAAGGATTTATTAATTAAGATCATTGACTTTAGAAATAATGACTCATTCATTAAGTAGTGTTTAAGATACATGTACTGTCTAAAAATGCTACTTGCTCCTTTCTACCTTTACCTGAATACAGTCTAAAAATCTAGTGACTTATATAGCCTGGGATTTTGTATAGTTCTGTATTGAAACACATATGGTAAGGATCTTTGAGTAAATCAAACTCTATTATCTGAATCTTGCAGCTAGAATATTCATTTGTCTTCATTGATTCTTCCATGCGTGGTATGGTTAGAGTGACTAAAAGGACCGGGAACTGAAACTTCATTACATTTATAGAAAACATTGTATAGTCACATAATAAAAGTCGCATGTGGCAGATTTTGATTTCAGTCTGACAGCGTTGTAGGAAGTGAACACTTAGGTTATATTTATCTGTAACTTTTGGACGCCAATACTTAGGGAGAAGAATCACATAATTGTGGGTAACCATGTTGATTGACGTCAGCTCACGATGACTACAATGAAAAGTCTCAACTGAAAAGGGGAGATGGGACCTACGTCAGTCATATGGTTTATAGCAATAACTGAGTCCCATTGGAAGGAGTAGTGAGGCTTCCTGTCTTGACAGCTCTTGATCCTGCTGTTTTCTCTGTGAGGAACCTTCATGCCCAATGTCATGATGGTCATATCTGATCTGGGCTTTGGACAGCGTGACCCACTGACAGTTGTGCACCTTTCCCCCAGTTTCTATGGTGCAGATGTGAAGGCCTGGGGGTTCCACTGCCAAGTGCATAGTCACAGGTGGGTCTCTGCTAGCTTATTCAATAGTTCAGTTCCCTACACACTTTAGTAGAAATTCAGTCAGTTTTTACCTGTGGGAAAAAAACACGTCTCGAGGACTTGCCTGGATAGAACCTTAAACCTGATATTTTGACTTCTGGGGCTGGCCTCTGTGCTCTGATTTTCCTTTTTCCTTTTAAGGGCCACAATCTTGAAGCTAGTTGGAACACAGTGTACTGCAGGAAGGCCCTTACCTCATCTTCTCTGCCATACTCTTGCTGCCATTGTTTAGCAGAACACTCATGAAGGAAATATGCTGCTTGACAAAGTTTAGGATATAATTTTATCCACTTCTAAACCTACCATTGTTTTGAATAATCCTTTTAATTTAGAACAATTTTAGATTTATTGAGAAATTCTGGCAATAGTAAAGAGAATTTTTATGTAACCAATACCCAGGTTGACCTATTGTTAACTTCTTACGTTAGCATAATCCATTTATTATCATTAATGAGCTAATATTAATACATTATTATTAGTTAAAGTGCATGCTTCACTCAGATTTCCTTTTTCTGTTTTAGGGTCTCATCTTGGACACCACCATCCTCCTTAATCTTTGTGTTTACTCGTCTCCTCTTGGCTATGATAGTTTCTCACACTTTCCTAGTTCTTGATGACTTTGGCAGGTTTGAGGAGTGCTAGTTAGACATTTTGTTGAATGTCTCTCAACTGTTAGTTTTTTGACATTTCTCTCATAATTAGACTGGTGTTATGCATTTTGGGCAGACAGATAACAAAGGTATAGGCCTTTTTGGATCACATCATATGAAGAGTATACACTACCAAAAACAAGTTACTATTGTCGAAGTTAACCCCAGTCACTCGGCTAAGGTGGTGTTTGTTAGAATTTTCCATTGTAAACTACCTTTCCTCTTACTGTACTCTTTAGAAAGAAGCTACTATGCACAGCCCACACTTCAGGACTGTAAAGGTCTGTTCCACCTTTTTGATTGTGAAGTACATAAATTATTTGGAGTTTTCTACATTGGAGGCTTATCTCTTCTCCCATGTTTATTAAATTGAATAATTTATGTGTATTTTTAATTTTTGGTTTTAAAATTCAATATTTATTTATTATGGCACTTAAATTGCTCCAGCTTGGCCATTGGTATCTCTAGACTTACCCTGTGTATTTCTTGCCTCAGTCCTAAACATTGTGTTCTCTCCAAGGAGCCTTGCTTCCCTTTATTGAATTAGAAACTAAGATCTGGGTACTAAATATGCTCTTTCATAATGAAGTCTTCTTATTTCTGGGCCCTCTTCATTGACAGAGCAAGAAAAAATATATGTGTGTACTGGCTGTATGTTGCACATATCTACAAAAATTTCTGTGTATAGCCATTTGCATCTATATTTAGCTAAATATGAGTTTATACTGATGCCTGCAACTCTATAATCTATTTTACATGCAGTTTTCTAAATTTTCCCCTTGTTTAGCTATAAATCTCTCTACTACAGTGAGAAGCCTAGCTTCCCACATCCACCTTCCATTTACTTAGGTGTTCACTTCTAGTGTACATTTATTGAGATATCAGAGTTGTAAATGCATACCACCTTAGGAAAGAACTTATCAACCAGAGGATGTTTATGTATAGTTTCTTTAATCTTTTAGTCTTATAGATTCTACCCATTTCCAAGGTGACATTGTTGTATATATTGATAATATGGCTAGATCTTTTTGTACATTCTGTGTTCCATCCTCTGACCTCTTAAATGATTTTTTAAAAAATGGCATATATTAGGATTTGGTTTTTGTGTTATGCATTCTGTGAGTTTTGACAAATGGATAGATTAGGGTTGTGTATCCACCATTAAAGTATTGTACAGAATAGTTTCACTTCTCTAGAAAACTCTCTGTGGTTCACCTATTCAATTTCTCCTCTCCAAACTCTGAAATCACATATAGATTTTTTTAAAATTCTGTAGTTCCTCTATTCCAGAATTTCATATAATTACAATCAGACGAGCTTCTTTCACTTACCATCATATGTTTAGGATTTCTGCATGCTTTGTGGCTTGATAGCTCACTTCTTTTACTAAATAATATTCCATTGTAGTTATGCACCATAGTTTGCTTATCCACTCACCTATAGAAGATCATCTTAGTTTCTTCTAGTTTTTGACAGTTATGAATATAGCTGCTATTAATGTTGGTATTCAAGTTTTTATGTGGACATATGTGGAAATTTTTAATTTTAATAAAAGAAAACATCAGTTTTTTCTTTCATGGATTATGTTTTTGTTGTATCTAGAAACTCATTATGAACCTGGATGTCATTTAGACTTTCTCCTATGTTCTAGAAATTTTATAATTTGCATTTTAAATTTAGCTCTATGACTATTTTGAATTAATTTGGCAAAAGGTGTAAGATCTATGTCTAGTCTTGCTTACTTATTTATTTATTTAGTAGTTGGTCATCCAATTGTTTCCATACCATTTTTTGAAAAAGATTGTCCTTTCTCCATTAAATTGCATTCATTTCTTTGTCAAAGATCTGTTGACTGTATATGTATAGGTTTATTTCTGGATTCTCTCTACTATTTTATTGATCCATGTATCTGTTTTTTGGCCAATTCCATAATATATTGGTTATCAAAACTTTAGTAAATCTTGAAAGTGGGTAGTGGGAGTCTTTTCATTTTGTTCTTCTTAAGTATTTTGTTAACTAATATAGATCTTTTGCCTTTCTATATAAACTTTAGAACCATTAGTAGATATCTACAAAATAACTTGCTTGGATTTTGCTTGGGATTGTGTTGAGGCTATAGATCAAGTTGGAAGGAATTGCCATATTAATAATATTGTCTACCTATACATGAACATGGACTATCTCTTTATTTATTAAAATATTTTGGGGTTCAAATAATAAGGTTTTGTATTTTTTCTTCCTCAGATCCTGTCATTAGATTTATATCTATGTGTTTTGTTTAGTTACTTATTTTGGTGATAATGTAATGGTATTGTGCTTTAAATTTCAGGTCCCAGTTGTTCATTGCTGGTATATAAGAAAGCATTTGTCTTTTGTATATTAGCTTTGTATCCTTCAACCTTTCTATAATCATTTATTAGTTCCAGGAGTTTTTCTGTTGTTTCTCTGGGATTTTCTCTGCAGACAAATCATGTCATCTGTGAACAAAGACAGTTTTTTTCTTCCTTTCCAAGCTGTGTACTTTCTCCTTTTTACTACTTTTTCTCTTTCTTCTCTCTGTCTTTCTCTTTCCCTTTATCTCTTTCTTTTCCTTCCTTCCTTCCCTTCCCTTCCCTTCCATCCTTTCCTTTCCTTCCTTCCTTCCTCCACCCCCTTTCTCTCTCTCTCTCTCTCTCTTTCTCTCNCTCTCTCTCTCTCTCTCCCTCCCTCCCTCCCTCCTTCTTATTGCATTAGCTAGGATTTCTAATACAATATTGAGTGGAAGTGGTGGTCATGGCATCCTTGCTTTGTTTCTGATCTTAGAGGAAACATCTCATTTTCACCATGAAGTATGATGTTGGCTGTGGGTTAATTATAGATACTCTTTATCAACGGAAGTTCCCTTCTCTTGCTAGTTTACTGAGGGTTTTTATCATGAAGGATAACTTTTTGTTACTCTCATAGGTGAGACAGGAACACCAGCAGGGGCTGAAATGGGAGAAATAATCTTCCACTCTGCTGAAGTGAATTCAAGTAAGGTCTGTTCTCTTGGAAAGAAGGTCTTTACTATATAGAATGCTTTGGGAATATTTTACAGTAATTACTCGTCTCTTCCTCTGCCACAACTGTGAGGATTATTTTTGGATTTTCACTATGAGAACCTAGTGGGGTCCACAAAATTCACAGAACTCTGAGGATTCCCTTCAGACTGAAGCTCCGGAGAAGTTTCTCACTTTTATGCTAGTCCACACTCCAGCTCCAGTAATTCATCAAAATTATCACGTAAGACTTCTCACCAGTTTATACTGCAGTGGTTCTGTCACAAGTAAGCAGATCTTGCATAACTTTCTGGTTTCTCTTCTCTAGATATTGGAGTGGCAGTTTTCCATACAATTTCAGTTCTCTCATGGGTCCAAAAAAGTCATTGACTGGAAGTCCAAGCATGATATTTTTAACTGCTTTAAAATTAGTACAAATCCAAAATAAAGAACTTCAGTCTATTTAAATGTTGCCACAGAAACTGGGGCTATCTTTCAAATCTAAGAAAATGAGAAAATCCATGCTCCCTTCATAATGAGAATTATCATAGTTTAGGTTCTAGGGTCTTGGGATGCAGAAAAACAGGGTTCAAATTGTGTTGCTACCCAATGGTAACTGTTGAACCTATGACTTTTCAATAATTTCTATGGTTCTGATTTTTTGGTTGTTGACAATAAGTTATGTTCAGATAACATGTATTTACTCTTTAAGTACTTTGGTCCTTGTTTGTAGGGTACTATGTTAGATGTTAGGGAGAGAGGAATCATTAAAACATGAGCCACTGGGGGCACTAGGTGGCTCAGTTGGTTAAGTGTCTGACTCTTGATTTTGGCTCAGGTCATGACCTTACAGTTTGTGAATTTGAGCCCAATGTTAGGCTCCATACTGACAAATGCAAAGCATGCTTTGTATTCTCTCCTTCTCCCTCTCTTTCTGCCCTTCCCCTGTTCATGCTCTCATTCTTTCTCAAAATAAATAAACTTAAAAAATAAAAACATGTGCCAGATATGAATTTGCCATCAGCCCTAGACTGTAACACTGAAGATGAAATAAAAGTCCCAAAGTGGAACAGATAAAGTGTCATTCAGAAGGTCACTATTGACCAGTAGGAATTGGGTAGGGGCAGAGAGACAAGGAAAGAGAGAACCAAACAGGACCCATGCTCAGCATGGAGCCTGATACAGGGCTTGATCTCATGACTGCAAGATCATGAACTAAGCAAAGTCAAATGCTTAACCAACTGAGCCGCTCAGGTACCCCTTAGTTAAACCATGAAGGGTAGGATTTGGGCACATTAGAATGGGAATAATGGGCATGGCAGGCAGAGCCATCTGAATGAGCGGAAGGTATACAAGTTAGAGGCAAGTTTAATTTAGTTAAAGAGTGAATGGAATGGGAAAGAGAAAAAGAATAAACTACTGAGCATCTACTGTGTGTGAAGAAATACCATTTTAAAAATGAATTTCACTTAATAGTAAAAAGTATTTCAAAATTAGTAGTATAAACTCCATTTTAAAAGTCAAAGACTTCAGGGCACCTGGGTGGCTCAGTTGGTTGAGCGTCTGACTCTTGATTTCAGCTTCGGCCATGATCTCAGTTTGTGAGATCAAGCCCCACGTTGGGCTCTGCACTGACAGAGTGGAGCCTGCTTGGGATACTCTCTCCCTCTCTCTGCTCCTTCCCCACCCTGTGCATGTGCTCTCTCAAAATAAATAAAAATAAAACAAGTAAAGAACTTTAGTTTTGTGTGTTAATCAGAAGTTTATATAGCTAATAAGTGACACAGCTAATTGGTCAAACAAATTCCCTTTTATAGTCATAATTAACCTTTGATGAATCTATATATATACTTATAGGTAATATTACCAAATACTATAAACTCAAAATATAATGGTGTAGAATACAAATCAAATGTCTTTTTTCTATTATAAGTGTAGAATTATATCAAAGAACAAAGTTGAAAAAGTCTATTTTCCTACTTATGTTATTTCCCCATCATGCTATTTGTACAGCATCACACTCCCTCAAGAAGCAAAGGGGAATGGAAATCCTATTAGAAAATAATGTTGTGGTGAAATGTGAGAAGTGGGCAGATTTGAACATCAGGCTAAGGAATTGAGGTATCATTCAATAATTTTTTTCTTTGGTTTATTTCTGCTTGACCTCTTAAAAATAAGTTAGCTGACTGATGAATGGATAAAGAATGTGTGATACACACTTGCGCTCGCACGCGCGCGCATACACACACACACACACACTGGAATATTACTCAGCCATGAAAAGAATGAAATCTTGACATTTGCAATAACATGGATATTATGCTAAGTGAAATAAGTTAGTCAGAGACAGACAGATAACATATGATTTCACTCATATGGAATTTAATAAACAGACGAACATAGGGGAAAACAAAGAGGCAAACCACAAAACTGACTCTTAATGATAGAGAACAAACAGAGTTACTGGAGGAGAGGTGGGCGGAGGGATGGGTTCAGTAGGTGATAGGTATTAAGGAGGACACTTGTGATAAGTGCTGGGTGTTTTAGGTAAGTGATGAATCATTGAATTCCACAACTGAATCTAATATACTTTATAGTAACTAGCTGTAATTTAAATAAAAACTTAAAACCACAGAAAATAATAAAACCTGTTAGTAAGAGGTTTATTTGGTTGTCAACATGGGTCATTGAAAGTTTTGGACAGTGAATAGAGTTTAGACCCGTACTTGACACAAATTCATTGTGCAAAAATGAAGAGGTTAAATACTGGGAATGGAAATGGAGGAGGTAAAGGACCAATTAAGAAACAACTGAAATAAAACACACAAGAGGAAATAATGGGCTGGATAAGGATAGAGATTTTAGGAGTAAAGGGGAAGTGAAGGATGCAACCAAACTTAGCAAGGGCTGGATGTCATGGACAGGAAAATGGGATGTCTCTGGTAAGTTAAAGTTTTGAGCCTATTATTAGGAAATTATTAGTACTAGATTTTTGACTAGAAGTAAGCTGGGAAAGACAGTGAGCTCTTTTCCAGACATGATAGTTTTGGGATTCTGATAGAGCACCCAGGTTGTTTTGCCCAGAAGGAAGTGGGTGATTGAGACCAGGACTCTGGAGAGAGTGTGGTGTTGTAACTACATGTGTGTGAATCAGATGTTAGAGATAATTGAGCTCAAAGAATAAAATGGTGTACATACATGCACACATACGTGTGTGTGTGTGTGTGTGTGTGTGTGTGTGTGTGTGTGTGTGTGGAGGGGATGGGGAGAGTGAACAATGGAAAGATGATGGGTGAGTATTGAGTACTGTATTAAGAACTACCTCCAATTATACTGTTTAACATTAAGGTTAAATATAAATGAATTCTTTAAATTATTTATGAAACTTTAAAAACAATAATTGTTTAGATGTATTATAGCTGCAATTTCCATCTCACCATACTGTCTTTTTAATCCTAATACAGACAAATACAGGTTTGTAGGATGAGGAATTTATCTTGTCACATATATCTCTCTCTTCTAGGAAAGTTGTTAGTGCAAAAGTCAGAAAATCAGAGAGAATTACAGTGGAATCCCTTGAGTGTATAT
>NW_027531026.1:5212406-5240627 GCF_008692635.1 Crocuta crocuta
GTGGCTAACTCATATTATTTATTTCTTGGGAATTATTTGCCTGAGAACATCTTTTCTTTGTTTCATCTCTGTTTAGTTTGATTATTTTTATGAAACAAAACAGAAACTAATGCAAAACAAAACAAAATCCTATTGGGAAAGGTGAAGCCATAGCAGAAAGAAAATTGTGAATTGGAGCATTATTTTGGCTTATATAATTTGATATAAAGTTGACTCGATTTGACCATTTTAATTCTGATATGGTTTTTTTTTTTCTGTTGAATATGAATCAAAAAGGGAAACTAGGAATACCAGTTCTTATTTTCAAAGAATTCTTCTAGGTAATATGTTCTTTCTTTTAAAGAGGGAGCATAATTAAGCCCTTGGTTTTAGTGTTCTGAGTTCCAGCGTATGGTCCAGGAGCAAGGTCTAATTGAATAGATGAACCAGCCCTCTTCTAATCAGAATGTCCCAGCATACCTGCACTTATCAGTATTGTTGCAGTATTTGATGGTTTCCATTTGTTACTCTATTGGAGCTATACTGTATTATTCCATTTGTTCAGATCACTAATAATGTCTTCTGTGTTTCAAATATAAATGGACACACTGCAGGACCTTTTTTTTAGTTTCACAATGAGAAATATCTGGTCAGTTCATTTTGGGAAAAATTAAGCACTTCAATAAAATCCTTCTATGTAACTTAGCATTACTTAATTTTGAATGATAATTACAGATTTTGAAAAATTTCTCAATGTTTCTCAATTTTCCATATTCTGAGATTATTTCTGGAAAATAAAAAGACATGGTGCTCTCTATACTAGTGCTGGATCTATATTAGTGTTACATCTGTATTATATTAATTCTGGGTCCAGAGGAAGGCTTGCATATAATGTTCAGAAGATCAAACCAGAGTCTCTGATTTTAGAGCTGTTGATGAATGAGACAGTATTGCCTTTCAGCAGTTAATGGTTATTTTCACAGGGAGTCCCTATTAGGAGGAAAATTCATGTTTCTGTTCTTACCTTCTTTTCAGTAATCAGGGAAGATTCCTTGACAAAGCCATCTTGCTACATTAAGACTTGTTTGAAAATAAAGCTAATAATACTTGAAAATAGAATGTTTGAGTGGTTATATTCTTGAGGAAACGTGAATCATAAAAATTTCAGCTTCACAAGATTTTAACGTAATCATTTCTGATCATTTTACACTCTATTTACATTTTTTGGTATTTTATTTAGAAAAATAAATTTTCATTATGTAACTCATATGTAATTGCCAAAAAGAAGGCTTGATATGGCTTTTTCACTTAGTGACATCATGAAAATATGCTATCGGTGACTTTTATTGAATTCAAATAAAAGCAACTTTGACACAAAATTCACATTATTAGTCTTGGTTTTATCATGAAAGTCTCTGCCAGCACATTCTTCAAGTTTTGCTGGAGCTTCTACATTATAGACTTTACAAAGAATGGTGTAGAAAACAAAAGATCTGAGAAGGTGGACTTGCATAGTGAAAGAGTTCAGCAGTAGAGTGAGTTGGGGTGACCTCTTTCTTTACCTACTGATTGCAGGCCTTTGCTCACTAGAGGCTTACCATCAGGTTGCGGAGCACCTGGCTGTGGGATGTCTGCCTTTTCAAGATTTCCTGAAAGCAGCAGTATGAGCTTGTGATGTTCATTCTGTACCATCAGAGTACATGGGGTGGTGGCATTCCCAATCTATAATTGCTACTTGAAACACGAGGGAAAACACTTTCCCCCTTTTAATATTATAGTGATTAAAGTGGTTTTAAAGAAAGAAGGCCTAAAATTTGAAGCCAGGCATGTAAGACAGCTTTAAATTATGTGATTCACACTTATGCCAGATGCTGCTAGAGGAATTCCTTGGTTTCTCATTAACATGGAGCAGTCCCCTTAGACTTCACACATAGTGGCCACTCACAAGCACATACACATTCATGTAAATGTTAGGGGCAATCATCTGCATGCTACCAACTGTACAAGTTCCAACAGAGGATTCAAGAAAACAATTCATTTCAAGGAGATGAGCTGCCATTAAAAAGCTGTCATTCCTTTGCAAGTCTTGATGTATTTGGAATGAGTGTCCTTAATGAAGTTGGCTAATTGTTTTGTGATGTCATTTCTGAGTTTATTCAAAATCCACTTAGGAAGATACTACTTAGAAATAGATAAAATTAAGAACTTTCTTTCCAGGTGAAACTGTGATGGTGGTAATATATTAATTTCTGTTGATAACTGCTTTTCTTGCATTTATAGGGCCATCGCTTAAATGGTTATGTGAAGATTTATATTAATAGGTATTTTCAAGTTACATTTTATCTTCCAATATAAATTCCTCTCTGTGCCTTTATGGGTTGAAGTTCAGTTTTCCTCTTATTCATTTATTTTTTGGTCATTTATTGCATTTACATGTGGTCATTTATTGAGTTCTATGAGTACACCATTTTGATAGGTTTTGAATCTCCAATTAAATTCAGGATTAGAAAGGATTTCGTTGGTTGATGTCAAATCCCTAATGTTTTTGTCCAGACACTACAGGACTTCTTTCTCTGTCTTTAGCAAACCAGAAAACATGGTGCAAACTAGAGACTGAATTAAGTGTATCATAAATATGGATATTACTAACAATATTCTTTCTTCTACTTAAAACCAGAATCAGTAACATAACACAGCTCAAATTGTTACATTTGTTTGCATTTCTGGCATGTAGCTTACCTATTATTTACCTATTAATTATCTATTATTTATCAATTGCTAAATCTATTCATTTATAACTCATTTGCTTTTCTTTCCCCTTGGTTCTATTGAGGAAAACACATTTGAATCAGTTAATGGAGAAGATAACTTTTACCTTTGTCCTAGCAAATATAATACTGAACGCATAGTCTTAATATAAAAGACTATAGGAAACTCCTATTCTTTTGTAAGAGCATAACTTAGAGACCGTGCTTTAATTAGTTATTTTGCCTCCAAAGAGAATGTAATCACTGTGAGGATAAGCATGTCATGGAATTTCTTTCTTTATAGTCCTTTTAAGTCATAATTCTCCTAATAATAAGTATTGAAACACGGACTGACCTGCAAAATGTTTTCAGCCTTGCAATACATATAATTTGTAAAAGTCAAATAGGATAATAAGTAGTTAACAGGGTATTCTTACTAAGGAGGGAATTTTAGAAAGAGAAGTTTAAAAATTACATAATTCGGAATTAAACATTGTCTTAGCTTTCATTCTAGTTCACAAATTGAAGTTCTCCTTTGTCAGGAACATTTATGAAAATCATGTGTTTTTTAAAATAACCATCATCATCTAATAAGGGCCTAAACATATGCATCACTGTGCAAGGGTTAAATAGTTCCTCTGGAAGCTTTTCTTCCTTTTTAATCTAAAGAAATGACATTCACGTGGAGAGAATTACAAAAGAACATACTGATAGAAGTAATGAAAGAGGTTTCACAAAGAGCATGGATCACAGATATATTTATATTAAAGTCAAGTGGGTTGTTTATTTCTGGTAGAAGAGTCGGTATTGACTGTTGAGATATTAAACTTGAGGAGAATTTGGATTAATGCCCCTCAAGTGGTCAAGATTTCTTGCAGTAGTAATACTTCAGGTGATTTTTGAAGGAAAAAAGAGAAAGATGTCTAGATCTTGGGAATTTGGTAAAGGAGACATAACAAAGCTATGCTTAAATCCATTCTTTGTTAGGGGTTAGATTATGGGAAAGATGTGATGCAGCCAACTTAATGTATCAAAAAATCTGGAAGCTTATATGGTAATTTTTAGAAGTATGATGAGAAACAGGGCAATATATCCATCAAAATGTAGTTTTAAAAAAGCATAAATTTGCAAAGGGGTTCCATGACTTGAGCAAAATCTTTAGGAAATACTCACATTTCCTTCATGTCACTGAACTAAATGATGACTTGAATTGTTAAATCAAGAGACGTATCTCTATACTTAAAAAATACTCTAATGGGAAGAATATTAAGAAAGCTTAATTTAAAGAAATCATCTTGTACTAAGCAAATAATTTCTCATGCTTTCTTCCTAACATCATTCAAATGTACTTTTGTAAATTATACTCTTCCTGGAACTATTAAAATAATCTACTAATTCTGATTCTAGTTACAGCTGTCACTTAATCTATTCCTGATAAATTGTCACACTTGTAACTTTGTTCTTTTTCTCAGTTTAAAATTGCACAATGTTAGTGAAATGTTTAGACAAGTAACCTTATGAAGGAAGAAGTGTAGGTTAAAATAAATGTAACATTATATAATTTTGTGTTGTCTCTGCAAATAGTTTAAAAATAAAAGAGAATAAAATTACTCATTTGACATTTCAAAGCATTGAAATAAGCCTTGATCATACCTATAGTTATCATGAACTCCCACGATCTGCGGTGGAAAAAAATCTTTACTTATAGTTGGAATTCATCATTAACAGGTATTACAGCTATATTTGCTAAATTTATTGAAATGCCTTCTTCCTCCTCAATTTTTCCCTTTTGAATATCATTTTATGATTCTCATAATTAGTACACAAATCCACTAAGTTTAGATAGAATATAGGTAGGAGTGTACATCAGAAACCAGGAGAATAGGGATGTATACAAATGCTCTAAATATTCATATAAGTGGGAAGGCCTAGTTATTTTTTCCAAATATTTTAAACATTCGGATAACTGATACAAATGGATGAAAATTGGAATTTGAGATTGAATTTTTTGGTCTCTGTACAGATGATTTTCCTCCCATCTCCATGGACTACATTTGCTCTTTCTTTGGAAGTCTTTTAGATTATAATAGCAATATTTTAACTGTACATATTGTTGTTTCATTTATGACTAAAACATTAGGAATTCTCTTCCTTCTGAATTGCCACCAGCAACTTAGAGATTTCTGAATACAATGTATAATTTGCGTTAAAGCCTTCATGCCTGCCTGTTTTTTGAGGTAGATTTTATTAATGCAATTCAACTGAGCAGCAATTGCCTGCCTACATTGTCCGCACACCAGCAGTAATACTCCGCAGCTGTACTGTGTGTAGTTTGCATTCAGAGAGAATTGGCCTCCGAGTGTCAGAGAGAATGCATTCAAAGGTGCCCCACATATGGCTGTTGGTAGTGATAATAAAATGAGGGCTATAATTAAATGCAGTCAAAGAGTTAAAGCTAGAAATCAAATACATTTTAGTTTTTCTGTGCTATGATGCAATCATTATTGCTTCTTAAAAATAGGATTATAATTTAAATTGCTTTCTCATTTGATTTACTATTCTGAATATGGAGAGATTTCTTTGTATATTTTTGAAAATCTGAAGAGAAAAAGTGGAATGGAAACATCTGGATCACATCACAGATTTTTAGTAGCAATAAGTGATTCTGTCAGATTCCCAGGGAAGGAGAATGACTGGCAAAGTCAGCAATCCTCACCCTACTGTTATTCCTGGGAAACCGATGAGCTTTAGGCCAGTCCCGAAGTCAATGAGTAAAAACCTACCCATTCAGAAATGATCCCCTTGATGCTACTTCCTGGGTCTTCATAGTTTCATGGAGTAGGGCTTCTCAATTTGAGATATAGCATTGAAAATATGTCACTAGATCCAGTTATTCCTGACGTGTTCAGTTGTTTTGTATTATCAAACTGAACTGGTCGTCATTTTCAACGTGTGAAAGTTAAACTCCGTCAGTGAAAAAAAAAATTCACCCTGAAGTGGACAGCAGGAAGGATTTAAATTTCATTATGTTTTCCAGAAAGCAAAATTATTATAAAATGAGAGAGGGGCAATCATCACAGGGACTAAGGGTACTTCAGAAGTAAAATCTGAATCGTGCTGGATCAGATAACTGGAATATTTATTTAGCAAGCTCACTTGAAGTTTTAGTATGACATTCATGATTGAAGCTGAATTTTTTTTTCCGAGTTTAGTCTTGAATATAAATTCATATTTTGATGAAATAAGTTCTAAATATTTAAAATTTTATTTTGACATAGTTAAATAGTATTACAAGTTACTGTTATTTTGTGGGTATTTTTTTTTAACTTAATGGAAGGTTTTATCAGTTTATTTCAATATGCCCAACATGAAGAAAACTATTTATATTTAAGAATATAGTACCACTTAACTTTATTATTTCACTTGTGAAAAAGATTATTTTGTTATACTTTTACAAAATAAGGAAAAATTGGTATTTAAAATTTTAGTTTCGTGAAGAATTTTAAAATGTTTCTGATTTATTGTATCTAGTCACATTATGATTTGTATAATAACTCTCAGTCTCACATCCTTAAAAATTATTATGCAAAGACTAAGTTGGATTAAAGACAAAGATTGCAAATTTTCTGGTATGTCGAGTATCATACTTGGTACCATTAGAATATCTGGCCAAAGTTCCCATTTAGTGTGTCTATGCAATAAATCCATTCTCCCTCAAAGTATTTCTGAATGTAAAAATGAAAATAGACATTTATATGCAGTCTGAGCTAGAAAGAGGTGCTGATACTGTAATTAATATTGTACCACAATATCTTTTTAATCTATCAAGCTGCCTTTTGCCCTTTATGGTATGTCAGAGAGGAGTGTAATGAATGAGTGTGTCTGAGAGTATCAGCTTGAATTTGGTGAAAAGCGAGGTAACATGACATTTAATGTGATTAAGGCAGGTATAGATTCAGGTTTATTAGCTTTCACACAATCAAATGAAAACCAATGATGATAAAACATCAAATATTTTTGAAAGATTCTATTTAGAATTTATTTTAAAGCTCTATTTGCATAGAGGCATTTGGTTATGTTTAAGAATTAACAGGATTCCCTGACTTTGTAATGTTTCTTAGGAAGTTAACTCACAATAGTAAAACATCAGAATATTTACCATTTTAGGAGATAAATGAGGATTTATTATTAAATCAGAAAAGAATTGGCATAAATCTGACTTGAAACAGCTGTTTAGAGGATTAGCATAGAGTGTCTTTTCAAGTCAAAGAGAATAATTGTTCTTAATTTTTCATATCAGAAGGGGGCACTAGTGGTCTACTTTTAATAACAGTGAAGCTTTTTCTTTTGTTAGACGACATTTGATAATAAATAAGTATCACTTTCTATTTAATGTTGAGGCAATTGTATGAACAATTAAGAGTGTAAATATCTATTGTTAGGTTAAAAATTTAAATAATTAAAAGTTTGCATGCAAATGTAGTCTTATCCCTTTTTCTTTTCCTCTAAGGATACGGCACAGATTAAGAAGTTTTGTTGTCAGAGTAACAATTCTTATTGTTTCATGCCTATGCTAATGATTAGAGTGATGGAATAGATTAATTTTACACACACACACGCACACACTATTTCAGTGAGCTTGATCTTACTCTCTCACCACTCACCAAACTCGATCCAACACCCACAATAAGAACACTTTATTATTTATATATATAACTTGCTATTCAGTATTTATTTGCAGTATCAATTGTGACTTGAAATAAATTAACATAATTCATTATCTTATAATTTCCAGTTTGATTGACAAATGGTCCATGCGCATACTTAAAAGGATGACTGCACTTTACATCTCTCTAGATCTCCATTAAAAGAGAAGCTGCAAATGCAGTGCTTAAGCTCATTGGCTGACATCTCTCTGTTTCCAGATCATCTGTTTAGAATAAACATGGCTGGACAATGTGATATTCTAAGTCCACAAACTGAGTAATTGAAGAATTTCAGAGACGTAACCATCCGTGGGGTAGCTGTCCTCAGTCTAGGTTTGGATGGCAGGCATGCAAGTACCTAAAGAAAGACAACAGATGAAAGCTGGCAGCCTCTTCATTTCCAGACAGTACACTTTTCTGAATTTAGCAAGACTTTCCCTCCCCCCAGAGCCTTCCATGTAAGTGTGAAGATGTTGAGACATGCATTATGTTTTACATTTTTGGTTAAGTTTTGCAGAAAATCATATGGCTAAGTAGTACTTGTATTATAATGGAAAAAGGTGTGAGGAAAAGCCCTCCAAAAATGAAATCCACTTGTCAGTTTGAATTTGACATGTTTTATTACATAGTAAAACCTGTCAGCTAAAATTTTAGAGATTTACACCTAAGTTGTGACTGAAAACAGGTAATTGTCCTTTCAAAATAGGTATTTTGAGTACATAAATGGAAATTTTGGTAGCTGTGTGCTTGTAGCGTTATCTGTTGTGCTTGCAAAGTGAATTTTAAAAATTTAAGTCTTGTTGCTGGTATTTAAAAAATACTAAGAATAACTTAAGAGAATGAGAACTTAGGAAGCCTGCTTTGTAACAACATTTTGTAGACAGAGATTTGAATATTGTTCACTCGGTTCATTATGCCATTAACACATATTCAACAGTATACTTTTCCAAGACGTCTTAATGCAATTTTAAGTATTTAATGATGAGAAATTGAAGAACACATTTATATTTGATTAATATTAATGAATAAAACTTCATCTCCAATAATTAAAATGTTTTATACATATTAAAATCTTTAATTCAACACAAACTTTTTTTTCCCTAGCAGGAGATTTAGTTTTTCCCTTAAACTGAAGTAGTTGGGCTGACTTTCGGAAGCTCAGTCTGAAATTTTTTTCCAGAAAACATAATGAGTAGCTGGAAAGTTTCCTTGCTGTATTAGGACCCTCCCCAATTTCTTTTGGATCTGTGATTTTAAAAGGTTGTATTTACTTTGCCGTCTCTTGTATCCTGAATAAGAAGAGAGACAGAGAGGGAAGGACACAAGAAAGGAAAGAAAAAAAAGTGGGAATATCAGGAGGAAGTAGAGAAGAAAAGGAGAAAAAGAATGTCTCGGGGAGGTACATACATTTTGATGAATTGACACTGGTAGTTTTTCGGTACTAGCTGCAGAACAGTGGGATCCTGGCAGCAGATTTAAGATAACACATCTCAACTTTCAGAACAACATGATTTAAAGAAACGGTGTGACTCAGAGGATAGTTTTGGCATTGAGTTTGTGAGAAAAGGAAGTTTTGCTTTTGTATTGCTCTTCAAATATAAGAGAAAGTTCTGTTTCTGCCAACATAGATAAAAAAGCTATCCAATTATTACAACGCCAGCTTTCTCTTTACAAATATCAAGTGTAATTAAAGCAAAAAGCTAAATATTATAGAGAAAATAAGATGGAAAATATTGGCTGTAGGAAATTGGCTTGGTATGGGCTTTGTGGATGGATGGCATTTACTAAATTGTACCAACTCTGCTTTACGTTTTACGACAGTGTTGAAGGCTGAATTATTGATTTGCCTGCTCTTCAGCATTAGAGGCAGCCGTGGAAGCATAGATCATCTGCTCAAATATTTTTCCCACCTGATAATTTTTTGTCAGTCTCTTCTACAAACAGTTTGTGAATAGTCATGGACTAAAAGCTTCCCTTATTACATTGTACTTCTTTCTGTGCATGTTATTTAAAACTATTATCTCTGACCGGCCTATTCTGTATTCCCCGACCTTTGCCTAAAGGGCTAAGGTCAATTTGTGTGGTCCTTTTACTGGTATTTTGCTATTACTCAAGTTTCTCTGCTTTCCTTTAGTACCTCCTTAAATATTTTCTCATTTTACTCTTAAGCAAAATGTCAGATGCTTGGCAAACAAATTACTGCATCCTTGAATCAAAGGAAGGCAGTATCTAGTTCAGCATTTCATCTGTCCATTTTGTGATGTGTATCCTTTGGGTCCTCTGTAAATACTGAGAGCGTACACCTGAACTAGTGCATTGTTACCTGACAGCAGCAGACTATACACGCATATGCTTTTTATTACATGTGTGTATGTATAACTCTTATGCATATGAAGTCCTGCAATCAGTTTTTCTTTTCTTACACCCTCCTAGATACTGCTCCAAGTGGCTGTTGAGAAAAGAAAATGGAATACACAACTGCTAAACAAACGTGGTAAACCTACATAGATATACTCAAGTGAAAAACTGCCTGAGATACATTTATTGAGTTAAAAAAAAGTCATAGAAGGGGATGTGTAATATGATTGCATAGGTTTAAAATATTTAAAATTCTAAAATATCAAGAAGGATGTAAAAGAAACTGTTAACAATTGTTGTCCCAAATGAGGGGAATTGGGAGAAAAAAAGAGAACAATTTAAAATACACATCTTATTAAAGACAATAATGTAGTGGTAGTGGTTTGGTTCATCTAGAAGCTGAAGGGTTTTACTCTTTCCATCTTTATGTGGTGGCAATGAAACTTAAATAGGCTTTAGAAACATTTTATGAAAGTATCTTCTAGAATCAGAAGAACATAGAACTACTTAGATTATGAGGATATTATTGAATTGATTCATTGTTATCAAGGAGTTGATACTATTGAATCAACTAAACATAATGTCTCTTTCTTTTTATTTTATCACTTGAGATTCTGTCCCCTAAGTTGGCATTTGGCCTTCCCAATGACATTTGGAAATTTTTTAGTCAGTTACAGTGTTGCTGACATTTGCGATGATGTTGGGAGGGTGGAGTTGGGCGGAGGTGGATGGCTGAGTTTGATAGGATACTTAGTTTTAAAATCCTTGCACAAGATCAGAAAAGCAAATCCTTAGGCATTTTTTTTTGACAGGCCTGAGATAGAAAAAAATTGTATTTAAGAAATGGAAATAATTAGAAAAAGTAGTGTTTTGGTGACTGAAAACATTGGTGACTCTGGAGGGGAGCGACTTAATATATTTTCATCTGAATATAACAAATGCATTTTGCACAGTATTCAAAGAGAATTCATTTAAAAATGTTGCCAAAAGCTGAAATGTTTGTGGGATTTATCTTTCCTCTAAACTGAAAGAACATTTTATAAAGTCACTTTGCTACCTGGAATTAAAAAAAATACATTGAGAGGCTTAAAACATCTTTGGTACTTCATTCAAAGTTTAATATCTTTCTAATTTGAAAAATCCGAACTTTTGCCTTCTACCTCCTGCAATCTGTCTTTTAGATCCCATTTTCTAGATTCTAATGTCCACCAAGATACAGAAAGTCCTCGATCTTGACAATAGAAAATGTTTTGGATAACATGTTTTTCAGAAATTTCCCTTGGTATCCATAGTTCCACAATCCTGATTGTGCCTGTATCCATCCCACGAGCTCTCACCATATCCCTAGTCACCCCTGAAGAGGAATACATTTCATTCATCTCTCCCCAAGATGTGTTGGAAAAATTGAACCCCTTTCCCATTGAATAGACCTATCTTATCTCCTACATATTCTCAGTCATTACTTCACTTTTTCCCCAATGATTCCATATAGAAGTGATCTTCATCGGCTATAAGTTGAAATTCCTATGGCTACTTCTGCTAAAAAAATGGAAAATACATTTCTGAATAATGACATTTCCCATAATGTAACACATGGTTGTTGAAGTTACTGCTTTGATACACATTTCTCTGTGTAACTGATTGTAAAGGAGCATATTGTTGCTCATGCATTTTGGTTTGCATTATGCCTCTGGGGATAAGAATTTGTGCATGCTGTTGTTGTTGTGCTTTATGAGTCCAAGAGACTGTCCCAGCAAGATTGTGCTATTAAATAGATTAAATGCAAAGATATTACTCAAGATGTCTTTGTACGTGTGTGTGTGTGTGTGTTTTAATGTTTATTTTTGAGAGAGAAAGAGAGTGAGTGTGAGGAGCATGGGATGGGCAGAGAGAGAGAGGGAGACAGAATCCAAAGCAGGCTCTAGGCTCTGAGCTGTCAACACAGAGCCCAACACAGGGCTTGAACTCATGAGACATGAGATCATGACCTGAGCTGAAGTTGGCCACTTAACCAACTGAACCATCCATTGTATATATTTTTATTCATGTATTTCTTATTTACAGACCTATAAAATCTTGATTTTTAATATGCAGAATTCCTAAATTTGCACAGCACTTCTGAAGAATATCCTATAAATACATTCATCTGATAGCAGATCTAAAAATCATGTTCCTGGAAATGTTCGTGTCAAGTGTCCATGGAAATGTAAATAGGATATAAAACTGGAACTTTTTCTGTTTATAAATTCTACCTGAGATCCCAAGACCAACAACAGAACAGATACCATATATTCCACATTTGATGGTAAGGTGCCAAACCTTCCTATAGAATATTCTGAGAAATTGGGAAGCTTGTCAGCATCAGTACATACTTGACTCCATGCTGTACAAAAAATAGTTCAATAGAGTGGTGAAAAGTTTTTTAAGTCCAGGAGGTTTCTTTGGAGGGAGCTGTCAAAGTAGGATATAAACAAATGAGAATTAGAAAGGTTTTTATAAATTAAGAAGGATAAAGATAAAATAATTTTTCTAATAATCCTATTAGAAAAAGGATACAGATAAACAGACAATTCAGAGAGTAAGTAATCCAAATGGTCGATAAAAGTTGTGTAAGATTTCCATCTGCACTATTAATTGGGTTAATGTAAGTTAAAGCAAAAATGAGGTGTAATTTTGAACTTTTCAGATTGGCAAAGAAGGCAAAATCTAAACACAAATCTTGGCCAAGTTGTGGGGAAGTGGTAACCTTGCTGGGAGGAGTGTAAATTGGCATAATCACTTTAGAGTGACCACTTTTGTAAATGGATATATCATGGGGCCCAGCAATTCTACTTCTGGGCATATATACTGAACCGGTACTGTCCAATATGATAGTCACTAGTCCCATGTAGCTATTTAAATTTACATTTAAATTAATTAGAATTCAATAAAATAAAAAATCCAGTTGCTCAGTCACGTGAGACTCATTTCAACTATTCTGTAGTCACAGCATAGAGTATTGCCATCATTGAGGAGTTATATTGGACAGTGCTGTCCTTAAGAAAATTCTTCCCATGTGCAAAAGGGGACATATAAAAGTTGTTCATTTCAGTGTTATTTTATAATAGCAATCTATATGTCTATTAGTGGTGGAATGGAAAAATAAATTATGATATATCCACACAATGGACTATTATATAACAGTTAAAATAAATGAACTAGCTCTTATTTTGACTACTATAGTAACTCTAGAAAATGTATTAAGTGAAAAAAGTGACTTTCTGAATGTTATATAAAGTAGGATCCTATTTACATAAATTAAAGACAAGCACAGAATATCACCACACACCGTGAGTGAGTGCAGGAGCACACACGTGTGTGTGTGTGAGGGGGGGGTATCTTTCTCTGTCTCAAAACATAAACAGGCTGGATTAACACCAGTTATGTAATAATGATGACTTCTGTGTTGCATGACAGAGAAGAAAATTATATGGAAATTGGGATTATGTATGAAAGTTTATATATTTTACTCTGAAGCATAGATTAAATGAATGGTGGCCTTTTTTTTTTTTTTTCTTTTTGTTTGTTTGTTTTGTTTTGGTAGGGACAAGAGAAATAATTTTTATATTGTCTTTTGCTGCTTTCTGTATTTTAATTTTTTTCAAATTGCTGGGAAATGATTTGATATAATCTTTCTAAATTATACATTAAAAACTGAAATACATAGCCATTATTTATTGCCAAAATATAATAATGTTAGTAATATGGAGAAGATAATATTATGATTGACCTTTGAATAACACGGTTTTGAACTGCACAGATCCACTTATACATGGGTCTTTTCTTCAATGACTAAAGTATAGAACAATAAATACACTTTTTCTTTATGATTTCTTTAATAACATTTTCTCCACTTTGGCTTACTTAATTGTAAGAATACAGCATAATACATACAACCCACAAATATGTGTGAATCAACTGTTTATGTTATATCAGTACAGCTTCTGCTCAGTAATAGGCTATAAGCAGTTAAACTCTGGGGGAGTCAAAATTTATACATGGAGTTTTGACTTTGCTGGGATTGATGTCCCTAACACCCTGAGGTGTTTAAGAGTCCACTGTATATAAGATAAAAACAATTCTCAATATATTTCCTAATAAAAGATTAGCAAATAATTTCCCAATGTATTATTGAGGCAATGGAATGAATATTTAATTAATGTTTTACTTATGCTAAAAGTATGTTCATAGTCCCTAAAATGTATAACTGATTGCCAGTTGAGAGATGATGTGGAAATTGTTGGATCATGAGAAAAATAAAAATAAGAGTGTATAGGTTACAAGGTAGATAATCAAAAATCAACTATGTTTCTTCTGTTCTATTATTTTTTTTTTTTATGCAATAGGCATCCTAAGAAGAGTACTGGTTAACCAAAATACTTAGGGGGTTAGCCTATATATATTTTTTTGATAAATGTGCATGTTGACTTTCCGTTATTGTATACATTTCTACATTTTACTATTAGATTTTTATTTTTTTGTTGAGATATAATTGACATAGGACATTGTGTTAGTTTTAGATGTATAACATTATGATTTGATATACGTACATCTTGTGAAATGATTACCATAATAAGTTTAATTAACAGACAGCAACATACATAGTTAATTTTTTTTCTTGTGATGAGAACTTTTTTTCTTTTTTAAAAGTTTATTTATTTTTTTAGAGAGTGGGGATGGGGGAAGGATGGAGAGATGGAGAGTCAGAGAATCCCAAGCAGGGTCCACACTGTCAGCACCCAACCTGATGCAGGGCTTGCACTCAGGAACCATGAGGTCATTACCTGAGCTGATGTCAAGAGTCAGATGTTTAACCAGCTGAGCCACCCAGGTGCCCCTTTTGTGATGAGAACTTTAAATATCTACTCGTAGCAACTTTCAGATATATAATACAGTATTGTTAAAATTTCTTTAAGAGATTTTTATTCTTTTATTGATGTTTATTGTAGTCATAGCTCCCAAGATTTGCTAGATATTCATAAGATGCTTTTTAGAATTAACTGTATTGTGATAATTTAAATTGCACTGATTTTTATTATATAGTTTGAGTTGTGACACATATATTCTTGATGTAAGTTATACCACACATAGGTCTGTAATCTTTGATTTTGACTCTTACCTCATACTGGTTATGAAAATTAGCTCAGAATGGACAAAAAGGTAAAGGCTAAAATGAGAAAACACCTATAAAAAATAGAAGAGAATCTTGTGATCTGTGTTACACAAAGATTTCCTAGGAAGAAACAAAAAATGGTATTTAAAAAACATTGATAAATTGCACTTCAGCAAATTAAAAACTTTTGCTCTTCAAAAGTTACCACTGAGAAAATGAAAAGGCAGTCACGGAGAAAATACTTGCTATATGTATATGTGTGTATATATATATACACACATACACACATATATATACACACATATATATACACACATATATATATACATATATACACACACACACACACACACACACATATACACACACACATACATATATCCAGAGTGTACAAAAAGCTCTTACACCTCAAAAGTAAAACAAACAACCTAACTAAAAATGAGCAAAATATTAAAAAAGACACTTCATAAATGCAGACACATATTTCCAATAAGCACATGAAGGGACACTTAACATCAGTGTCATGAGAGAAATGCAAATTAAATCCATAAGGGGATACTATTATTATGCATACACTAGCTTGAATAAAAACTGTAGAATTATACAGCAACTATGGAAAAGTTTTGCAGTTTCTTATAAAGTTAACCATACTCTTGTATGTTTATGTGACCTTAAAATTTTTCTCGTAGGTAGAACAACAGAAAAGAAAAGCTACCTATGTCCACACAAATACTTGTACACAAATATTAGTAACTTTATCAACAGTACCCAAAGCTGGAAACAACCCAAATGTTCAACAAAATATCTTCTGAGTATAGCGTATTTAATAAATACTACTACTGTTCCTTTCTCCATGTCTCATTATTCTGTGGGCATTAATTGGATAAAATCATGAATGTTTCCACGAGATGTTATCATCATAGAGACTGTGTTGTTTGATTATATAGGAAGTAAAAAGATCCCAAAATGTTACATCAAATTTAAAAGTCTTTAGATTTAGAGTGGTAGATATTTAAATATGAGTGAAGTAACACAATATAAAATCAATTAATGCAGCAACTTGGGTAGGTTTTATAGACCTATATGGATAGGGAAGTGAAGGACACTGTGCGATAATTCTAAGGGATATGGAGTAAATAACCTCCTCTCTCTTTTTAAAAATAATGTCCATTTATGAATGATATGAAGGATATGATCTGTCCATTCATTGATTGTGAAAGCATGAAAGCAAGGGAAGGGGATAGAAGGAGAGGGCGGGAGAGGATCTTAAACAGGATCCATGCTCAGAGTGGAGTTTGATGCAGAACTCCATCTCACCAATGTGAGATCATGAACCAAGCCGAAATTAAGAGTGGGATAGTTAACTGACTGAGCCACCAAGATGCCCCATTAGTTTCCTGTTAATGCTGTGACAAATTTCCACAAATCAGTTGTTTAAAACAAAAAATGTATTATCTTATAGTTCTCAAGGTCAGAAGTCCAAAGTGTGTTTCACTAGACTAAAATCAAGGTGTCAGGAGGACTGGATTCATTCTGGAAGCTGTAGGGTAAGCTCTGTTTCCTTACCTTTTCCAGATTCCAGGGGTAGTCATTATTCTTCTATGTCTGGTCCCCTTCCATGTTCAAAACCAATTATCTTGTCTCTTTCACCACTGTGTCCCTAATCACAGCTTCCTCTGTGATTTTCCTGCTTCTCTTACAAGGACCCTGTGACTACACTGAGCCTACCTATCTTAGAGCTTTAATTTAATCATACATGCAAATTTCCTTTACCATGTAGGGCAATATTTCACAGTGTCCAAGGATTATAATGTGGACATCTTTGGGGGCCATTATCCAACTTAGTACATCATCTTCTAACCATGGAAAGATTTAGAATTAAATAGAGAAAGTTTCAAGAAAACCAAACCTATAACATTGACAGCTTTTTGAAACTTGAGAAATATGAGCATATTTGCTACTTGAGTTACTGGAAAAATTTAAGAGACTTTGGTATTTTAGAAGTAGCAAGTCAGTCTTGCATATCTAATTTAAACTGTACCATTGAATAATTGATTTAAATTTGTGACTTCAAATTGAAATGTTCCCAATTTATAAATAGTATTGGATCATTTAAGAGAATGTGAAGAATTACTCCTGTATTTTAAAGAATGACTTATGTGTCTGAGAAAATTTATTCAGAGACTTAAAATACTTAAAGGACAATAAGATATACTTATTAATTCAGTTTAGGTAACTAAAGAGGTTTACTTGACTAAGTTTGTAACTGGGAGTACTTATTAATTAAAGACCTCCTTTAAAATCAATCACTAAAATTTCCTAGACAATCATGATATTTTAAAGTTAGGCTTATCAATTTAAGGAAAAGCTTGGTTTTAAAATATTCACTTTTAGTAATTACTGTTTTTATTTTTAACTTAATTTACATCCAAGTTAGCATATAGTGCTTTAATGATTTAAGGAGTAGATTCCAGTGGTTCATCCCCTATATATAACATCCAGTGCTAATCCCAAGTGTCCTCCCTAATGCTCTTTACCCATTTAGCCCATTCCCTCACCCACAACCCCTCCAGCAACCCTCAGTTTGTTCTCTGTATTTAAGAGTGTCTTATGTTTTGTCCCCATCCTTGTTTTTATATTATTTTTGCTTCCCTTCCCTTAGGTTCATCCATTTCGCTTAGCATAATACCCTCTAGGTGTATCCATCTAGTTGCAAATGGCAAGATTTCATTCTTTTTGATTACCAAGTAATACTCCATTGTATATACATACCACATCTTCTTTATCCATTCATTCATTGATGCCCATTTGGGATCTTTACATAGTTGGGCTATTGTCAATAGTGCTGCTATAAACATTGGAATGCATGTGCCCCTTTGAAATAGCATACCTGTATCCCTTGGATAAATGCATAGTAATGCAATTGATGAGTTTTAGAGTATTTTTAATTTTTTGAGGAGTCTCCATACTATTTCCTAGATTGGCTGCACCATTTAACATTCCCACCAACAGAGTAAAAGAGATCCTCTTTTTCCACATCCTCACCAACATCTTTTGTTGCCTGAGTTGCTAATGTTAGCCATTCTGACAGGTGTGAAGTGGTACCTCATTGTGGTTTTGATTTGTATTTCCCTGATGATGAATGACATTGAGCATTTTTTCATGTGTCAGACATCTGAATGTTTTCTTTGGAGCAGTGTCTATTTAGGTCTTCTTTGGATCAGTGTCTATTCATGCACATTTTTTCACTGGATTATTTGTTTTTTGGGTGTTGAGTTTGAGTAGTTCTTTTAGATTTTGAATACAAACGCTTTATCTGATTGTCATTTGCAAATGTCTTCTCCCATCCATCGGTTGTCTTTTAGTTTTGCTGATTTCGTTTCGTTTGCTGTGCAGATGCTTTTTATTTTGATAAAGCCCCAATAGTTCCCTTTTGCTTTTGTTTTCCTTGCCTCTGGACACATGTTGAGTAAGAAGTTGCTGTGGCCAAGATCAAAGAGGTTTTTGCCTGCTTTCTCCTCTAGGATTTTGATGGCTTTCTGTCTTATGTTTAGGTGTTTCATGCATTTTAGGTTTGTTTTCGTGTACGGTGTAAGAAAGTGGTCCAGGTTCATTTTTCTGCATATCACTGGCCAGTTTTCCAGCACTACTTGCTGAAGAGACTTTCTTTATTCCATTGAGTATTCTTTCATGCCTTGTCAAAGATTAGTTGGCCATTCATTTGTGGGTCCATTTTTGGGTTCTCTATTCTGTTCCATTGATCTGAGTGTCTGTTTTTATGTCTATATCATACTGTCTTGATGATTACGGCTTTGTAATAATACATCTTGAGGTCCAGGATTGTGAAGCCTCTAGCTTTGGGTTTTTTTCAGGATTGCTTTGGCTATTTGGGGTCTTTTCTGGTTCCATAAAGATTTTAGGATTGTTTGTCTAGCTCTGTGAAGAATGCTCGTGTTATGTTGATAAGTATTTCATTGAATATGTAGATTGCTTTGGGTAGTATTGACATTTTAGCAGTATTTGTTTTTCCTATCCAGGAGCATGAAATACTTTTCCATTTTTTGGTATCTTTTTCAATTTATTTCATAAGCTTTCTATAGATTTCAGTGTATAGATTTTCCACCTCTTTGGTTAGGTTTATTACTGGGTATTATATGGTTTTTGGTGTAATTGTAAATGGGATCGATTCCTTGATTTCTCTTTCTGTTGCTTCATTGTTGGTGTACAGGAATGCATCCAGTTTATGTGCATTGATTTTTATCCTGCAACTTTGCTGAATTCATGGATCAGTTCTAGCAATTTTTTGGTGGGATCATTTGGGTTTTACATCTAGAGTATCATGTCATCTGTGAAGAGTGAAAATTTAACTTCCTTCTTGCAAATTTGTATGCCTTTTGTTTTTTTGTGTTTGCTTGCTGAGGCTAGGACTTCCAATACTATGTTCAATAATAGTGGTGAGAGTGGACATCCCTGTAGTGTTCCTGACCTTAGGGGGAAAGCTCTCAGTCTTTTCCCATTGAGGTTGATATTAGCAGTGGCTCATGGCTTTTATGATCTTGAGGTATGATCCTTCCATCCCTACTTTATTGAGGGATTTTATCAAGAAAGGATGCTGTGTTTGTCAAATACTTTCTCTGTATCTTTTGAGAAGATCGTGTGGTTCTTGTCCTTTCTTTTATTGATGTGGTGTATCACATTGATTGTTTTGTGGATATTGAACTATCCCTGCATCCTAGGTATGAATCCCACTTGGTTGTGGTGAATAATTTTTTTAGTGTATTGTTAGATCTGGTTGGCTAGTATCTTATTGAGGACTTTCGCATCCGTGTTCATCAGGGAAATTAGTGGGGTCTTTGTCTGGTTTTGCAATCAAGGTAATGCTGGCTTCATAGGATGAGTTTGGAAGTTTTCCTTCCATTTCCATTTTTTGGAACAGCTTTAAAAGAAGAGGTGTTAACTCTTCTTTAAATGTTTGGTAGAATTTCCCTGGAAGCCATCCGACCCTGGACTCTTGTTTTTGGGGAAATTTTTGATTACTAAATTGAATTCTTTACTGCTTATGGTTCTGTTCAAATTTTCTATTTCTTCTTGCTTCAGCCTTGGTAGTTTATATGTTTCTAGGAATTTCTTCCAGATTGCCCGTTTTATTGGCATATACTTGCTCATAACAGTCCCTTATTATTGTTTATATTTCTGCTCTGTTGGTTGGGGTCTCTCCTCTTTCATTCGTGATTTTATTTATTTGGGTCCTTTCCTTTTTCTTTTTGATCAAACTATCTAGGGGTTTATCAATTTTGTTAATTCTTTCAAAGAACCAACTCCTGGTTGCATTGATCTGTTCTCTTTGTTTGGTTTTGATAGCATTGATTTTGGCTCTCATCTTTATTATTTCCTGTCTTCTGCTGATTTTGGATTTTATTTGCTGTTCTTTTTCCAGCTCTTTGAGGTGTAAGGTTGGGTTGTGCATAGACCTTTCATTCTTCTTTAGGAAACCCTGTATTGCTACATACTTCTCTCTTATGACAACCTTTGCTGTGTCCCAGAGGTTTTGGGCTGTGGTGGTACCATTCTCATTGGCTTTCATGTAATTTTTAGTTTCCTCTTTAACTTCTTGGTTAGCCCATTCATTCTTCACTAAGATGTTCTTTAGTCTCTAGGTATTTGTTACCTTTCCAAATTTTTTCTTGTGGTTGATTTCGAGTTTCGTTGTGTTGTGGTCTGAAAATATGCATGGTATGATCTGGATCTTTTCGTGCTTCTTGAGGGTTGATTTGTGTCCCAGTATGTGATCTGTTCTGGAGAATGTTGCATGTGCACTTGAGAAGAAGTGTATTTGGTTGCTTTAGGATGAAATGTGAATATACCTGATAAGTCTATCCAGTGCAGTGTGTCATTCAAAGCCATTGTTTCACTGTTGATTTTTTGTTTAGATGATTTGTCCATTTCTGTAAGTGGGGTGTTGAGGTCCCCTACTATTATGGTTATTATCAATGAGTTTCTTTATATTTGTGATTAATTGATTTATATATTTGGGTATTTCCAAGTTTGGAGCATAAATGTTGACAATTGTTAGATCATCGTGGTGGATAGACCCCTTAATTATGATATAATGACCTCCTTCATCCCTTGTTACACTCTTTATTTTAAAATTTAGATAGTCTGATATAAGTATTGCTACTTTGGCTCTCTTTTGGCACCCATAGATTGATAGATGGTTCTCCATCCCCTTACTTTCAATATGAAAGTGACTTTAGGTCTAAAATGGGTCTTTTATAAACAGCATATAGATGCATTTTGTTTTCTTATCCATTCTGTTATCCTATGTCTTTTGATTGGAGTGTTTAGTCCATTAACATTTAGATTGAATAATGAAAGATATGAATTTATTGCCATTATGTTCCTGTAGAGTTGGAGTTTCTGGTGGTGTCCTCTTCTATTTTGAATGACAGTCTTGCTGGATAAGGAATTCTTGGTTGCATATTTTTCTGATTCAGCACATTAAATATATCCTGCCACTCCTTTCTGGCCTGCCAAGTTTCTATAGATAGGTCTCCTGTGAAACTGATCTGTCTTCCTTGTAGACTAAGGACTTTTTCCCCACTTGATACTTTCATGATTCTTCTCTTCCCTGAGTATTTTGTGAATTTGGACTATAATATGCCTTGTTGATGGTCGGTTTTTGTTGAATCTATTGGAATTTCTCTGTGCTTCCTGGATTTTGATGACCCCCATGATTCTGATGTTACTCCTTTTTAATGAGTCACTAAGTTTGCTTGTTCTTATAGAACATGCTCTTTTACCTTAGTTTTCCTCTTCTTTCCTGCTTCATTAGTATCCAGAAATTTATCCTCTGTATTATTGATTCACTTCTTTGCTTCATCCATCCTTGCTGCCATGGCATCCTTTTGAGAATGCAGGTCAGTTATAGCGTTTTTAATTTTGTCTTGCCTTGATTTTACTTCTTTTATCTCTGAGGAAAGGGATTCTATCCTTTTTTTTCAACCCCAGCTAAGTATTCTTATTACCATGATTCTAAATTCTGATTCAGACATCTTGCTTGTTGTGTTGACACAGATACCATTCCTGGCTGTCATTTCTTCCTATTCTTTCTTTTGAGGTTAATTCCTTCGTTTTGCCATTTTGAAGGAAAGAAAAGAATAAAGTAAAAAATTAAAAAATAGAAGTTAAAAAATTTAAAACAACACAAAAAAATATCAAATAAAGGATTCTAGCTGGTAGGTGTGTTTTTGACTGGTAGTTGAGGGAAGGTTGATAGAACAGAGAAAAAAGGGAAAGAAAAGAAAGGAAAAAAAGGAAAACACTTGAAAATTTAAAAAACATAATAAAATAGAATAAAATGAAATGAAAGTAAAATAGGATTTGAAAAATTTACAAAAAAGTTAAAAAATATAGTAGAAAAAATTTAAGAAAAATATTTTTTATAAAAATGGAAAATAAAAATATTTTTTTTCTTCCTGTAGTCAAGAATAAGAAAAATAAAAGTTAAAAAAGTTGAATAGATGGACCAGTGAACATAATGAAATACTATTGAAATTTCATCCAGTTTCTCCCAGAAGTCAGACTATGAAGCACTTTATAGTCCATAAACTAAGCAGTCAGAGAGATTTGTGATGTTCCTCTAGAGCACAGTTGGCTCAGTTGGGTGAGATTTGGTGTAGTGGCTTCACTCTCCACTAGATGTTGCTGCTTAGTTACTGCGGTGGATAGTTGTGTGTGTAGGTGTGTATGTACATATGAGGGAGGTGTGAAAGTGGAGTCACCCAGCTACCCAGTCTCTATTATCAGAACTCTGAGCTCTCAGTCATCGGCAATCAAGAACTTCTCCTTTGTCTCTTGCTTCAGTCCACTCCCTGCTTCTACCCTTTCTGTGATCAAGCCTTAGCCTGTCAGGCACCACCTCCCTCTTGCGTCTTATCTCAAATGAGGCTGTGTTTCCAAACCCCTCACTTCTGAGGGCCCTGAAGCCTTTTTTTTAAATATTTTTTTTTCATTTTTGAGAGAGAGAGAGTGTGCAAGTGGGGGAGGGGCAGAGAGAGAGGGAGACACAGAATTCAAAGCAGTCTCCTGGCTCTGAGCTGTCAGCAGAGAGCCCAACGCAGGGTTCAAATCCGTGAGCGATGAGATCATGACCTAAGCCAAAGTCAAGGCTTAACCAGCTGAGCCACCCAAGCACTCCAGGGCCCTGAAGCTTTGACCCACTCAGAGCCATGGGGACTTGAGAAGCAATGGCTGGGTGCTGGCTTGCCCCCTGGAACTTTCATGTGACCATGCTGCTGCAAGGTCAGGTACCAGCTGCCCCAGGAAAGGTTCACACCATCATGTAGCAGCAGTGTTTCAGGGATTATGGTAAATTACAACACCCATCTGATGCCAAGCTTCACCCTTAACGTCCTTATTCCAACACCAGTGGATGTGGCTGTTCTCTGGGATCCACTGGGACCTTTGCCCTTGGTTACATGGCATATTCTCTACCAAATGTCCTCCCCTCAGGGAAATTACCTCTTCCTATGTGGCCTGAGGACCCCTTGGACCGTGCTGTCTGCTCCTGGGGATTCCCTCATCCCACCAGAGCTCCACCAGGTATCAAGCTGTGGAGTTTCACACTCTGCACTACCCTGTTTATAGTGTTTTAATGGTTTTTAAACCCTCTCTATTTTTCTTTCTCCTTTCCCCCTTTTTTTGTTCAGTCCCTTGCAGTCTTTCTCCTTTCTCTCTCTTTTGTTTAGTCCACTCATTCTTTTTCTCTCCAGCTGCTTTCAGAGGCGGAGTGCTTTTCCCATATTCTCCCCCACCTCTGTCTTCTCTCTGCAAGCAAAACCAGCTCCCTGACCTCTACAGCTTCTCTCTCACCCAGTTCACCCCTCTGCACTGGGTACCTCCTGAGTTCTGTGGTTCTAGTTGTGCACATTGTTGTGTTAATCCTCAGATCAGTTTTCTAGGTGTGCAAGATGGTTTGGCATTGTTCTAGCTGCATTTCAGGGACAAGAGAGGTAAAAAAAAAAAAGTTCCATGCTGCTCTGCCATCTTAGCTCCTCCCTCTTAATGTATATTTTTTAAGAAGGGAGATTCATAATAATCACAGTGTATACAACATTGATGTTTATATATACATGAAAGCCATCTGAGCACCAAAATGATGTTTTCTCTACCAGTAGGCTACCACTTTCATCATATTTTTCACTCTCTTGTTTAGGATTATTTCCAGAATCACTATGGGTACCTCACAGCAAAGTGATATCCTTATTTTATAGTCATGCAGTCAGAACCATGCGCTTTCAAAGAGTATTAAAAAGAGACAAGAGAATAAATTAATTAGGGTTATTCATTCTTGGTAAAAGGTTTGTAAACTATTTCTCTGGATAATAAATCTGTTCATTTAAGTTACCATTAGAATTGGGAATAAAATAGAGGATCAAATCAGTGGCACTGCCTAACTTTGCTAATTTCTGAATCCATAGTGAAAAACAAAATGAACTTTTTTGAAACTAACCTCTCTATCTGAAATATTTGGTCAGTGAAGGTTTTTTTTTTAAAGAAATAAAAGAGTAATAGTCACTTATTGGAAAAGCATGCTATTCTTTACAGCTTGTTTACATAAAAGGAAATTATTCAGCATGGACTTAATTTCCCCATGGTAATTTCTTCTGAGTTTGTGTCATTATAATTAAATATTTTCTAGTTCCTGAGGACTAATATACAATCTATTATGATTCCATTATGGGTGCAGAAGACATTTTTTTTAGATGATCAAAATTTCTTATATCTTTCATTCTTCATTCATTCATTCAATTATTTATTCATTACTGAGCTCCTACTGTGAATCAGATATTTTTGGTGAATACTTGTGAAATAAGCATGAAAAACATAATATTTTTAAATTCTATGGCTCTATATTTTCACCAAGCGCCAGGAAGTAGAAAAAGGAACTGGCATGACAATTGAAAAAAAAAAAAAAAGAATAGAATTACTGAAAAGATAGATAGTACTGGGGTGCCTGTGTGGCTCAATTGGTTAAGTGTCTGACTCTTGATTTCAGCTCAGGTCATGATCTCAGGGTCATGAGACTGAGCCCCTCATTGAGCTGCATGACGAGTATAGAATGTGCATAGGATTCTCTCTCCCTCTGTCTTTGCCCCTCCCCCACTCACTCTCTCTTTAAAAAGAAAATTTAAAAAAATATATTGAATTAAGTTGACACCAAGTAATGACAACATCTGCATTTATTGCTATCAATAAGGCTTATGGAGATATAGTAATAGTTTGTCATTATTTGGTGAATAAAAAACGTGGGTTTTTTTTGGAAAATTGTCTTGGCTGAAAATTATTGTTTGTTCTTATACTTTAAGTCCATTGTATAAAACTAGCCATTTTGATTTCTCAAAAGCTCCTTTAAATTTTATTTATGCTGAATGCTTCTATTATTGCACCTTCCTCTTTCTCCCCTTTAACCTGACATGACCCTAGAAAAGCATCAACAAAATAAACCCAGGAAAAGAACAGATAGGCAATATCCCTTGTTTGGACTCATTTTCATGTAGGAAATCATAACCAGGTCATTGTTTTCTGTTTCAGAATTTCTTACAAAGCTGCATTCAGTGTGTGAAATTGTTGCTTCATGATTTTGAACCTAAGACAAAAAGCAGCTTTCAATTCCTGATTATAGCTTCTCAAAATGTACAGTATAATTAATGTTGAAAGAGCGATTATATTCTAAGTCCTTGTTTCACACTCGTTCAAACTTTCTCTTTTTTTAACTTTGGGAATTTTAGTCACATTTTCAGAACAAAGGTGAATTTTGTGAAAGACAGTGAGAAATAAAGGGAAGGTGTATTATAATTGGTATAAATGCATGAGAATATTTCACACACATTCTACTCATGTTTAAATTTTGAGTAGCTAAAAAAGTCTTACTCTTCAATGTTCAACAATTCAGAGAAGCGTTTTCTCTTTATTTTATCTAAATAATTTCCTTCTACCCAATCCCTTCTTTTGGTATTAGTGCACACAGGTTATTTCATTCATATATGTCATTACACATTATTTACACACTTAGTCTGGGACTTCTACTTGGAAAACTATCTTCATGAGACAGGAACCTCTTCTGTTTTGACATACAACAGGCATTGAAAATACAAGTTTTGAATAAGTAAATGGATGAACAAATAAATAAATCACTCTACTTCTGACTTAAAAAAATAGAGTGCACACAACTTGAGGTATTTAATAATGGTTTAAAAATTATCAATCACAGGCAGGTCATATAGTTTTCTTTTGTACATTTCAAAAATTTAAAATTCAGGGGCGCCTGGGTGGCTTAGTCGGTTAAGCGTCCGACTTTCGCTTAGGTCATGATCTCGCGGTTCGTGGGTTCGAGCCCCGTGTCGGGCTCTGTGCTGGCTGCCAGCTCAGAGCCTGGAGCCTGTTTCAGTCTGTGACTCCTTGTCTCTCTGACCCTCCCCTGTTCACACTGTCTCTCTCTCTCTCTCCTAGAAATAAATAAAACATTTAAAAAAAAATTTAAAATTCAAAAAATTACCAAGCATTCAAAAAGATGCTTGGTAAAGTTGCTTTTGGAATATTCTGAAAATTAATTAATATTTTTAGACTCTAGGTGCAGAAAGCTTGAATTTCAAGTCTTGCATATTGTTTTCTAGAGTTTTTCCCAGTGTTAAATGGTATATATTTGTTGTCTAGTTGTGGTCATTTGTTTGTGTGGTTCTAGGGAAATAGTTTTAACTAAAGCCATGATTCAAGCTAGGTGTTTGTTCTACACATGTTTTAACAGAGTATTTGTCCTGACCTTTCATCCCAAGATAACATAGAGGGCTATTATTCATTATTTCTTCTCAACTCCATCAACAGTGTATGGTACATAGTAGGGTAGTTCTATTTTTAATTTTTTTCTTTTTTAAATATAATTTATTGTCAAATTGGCTTCCATACAATACCCAGTGCTCATCCCAACAAGTGCCCTCCTCGATGCCCATCACCCACTTTCCCATCTCCCCCACCCCCTATCAATGCTCAGTTTGTTCTCTGTATTTAAGAGCCTCTTATGGTTTGCCTCCCTCTCTGTTTGTAACTATTTTCCCCCTACCCTTCCCCCATGGTCTTCTGTTAAGTTTCTCAGGATCCACATTTGAGTGAAAACATGATATCTGTTTTTCTCTGACTTGTTTCACTTAGCATAATACCTTCCAGTTCCATCCATATTGCTGCAAATGGCATGGTATTATATTTTCTCATTGCCAAGTAGTATTCCATTGTATATATAAACCACATCCTCTTTATGCATTTATCACTTGATGGACATTTAGTCTCTTTCCATAATTTGGTTATTGTTGAAAATACTGTTATAAACATTGATGTTCATGTGCCCCTGTGCATCAGCCTTTCTGTACCCCTTGGGTAAATTCTTAGCAGTGCTTTTAATGGGTTATAGGGTAGTTCTATTTTTAATTGTTTTGAGGAAGCTCCACATTTTTCCAGAGTGGTTGCACTAGTTTGCATTCCCACCAACAGTGCAAGAGGGTTCCCATTTCTCCACATCCTTGCCAGCATTTATAGTTTTCCTGATGTGTTCATTTCAGCCATTCTGACTGATGTGAGGTGGTATCTCAGTGTGGCTTTGTGACCACACAAATTTTAGCCATTGCATGGTCATCCTTTATAAACTGGTTCTGAAACAGACATTCATGTAATTAGATTATGAGTTTTGATGAGGTAAAATCCTAACACAATATTAAAAAACATTTCAAAACAGTAGGGGCTCCTGGGTGGCTCAATCGGTTGAACGTCTGACTCTCGATTTTGGCTGAGGTCATGATCCCAATGTTGTGGGATTGAGTCCTGCATCAGGCTTTGTGCTGTATGAAGACTGTTTAAAATTCCCTCTCTCTCCTCGGCCCCTCGCTGCTGGTTGAGTGTGCGTGTTCTCTCTTTCTCTAAAAAAATAAATTTCAAAACATGACTAATGGATATCCAATTTCTTAATGTATATTTCATGGTATTCTTATAATTTCTCTCAAAAGTAATACTGTATAGATTGCTACTGTCTTCTTCATGCAAAATATAATTATTTTACATTAATAGGGACAAAGGGTCTTATTTGTGAAATGGACAAATTGGAAGTTCTAATAAAAATGAATTTCTAAAATATTTGAAGAGTTATAGATAGTAATATCTATACTTTTCAAGTTCTGGGACTCCTTCCAATAATAATAATAAATAATAATAATAATAATAATAATAATAATAA
>NW_027531026.1:5240679-5389699 GCF_008692635.1 Crocuta crocuta
TAGTAACTTATTTAAAATATTATTTTTTATAAGAGAAACATTACTTTAGTCCTCAGACAATACTTTTTAAAAAGTAGTACTTGACAGTAACTTCTAGTGGCCTGGGAAATGCTGTTCTAATCCAGTTGTTATAAAATATACAGCATGTAACAATTACTTGGGGCACTTTTTAAAAAGACAGAGTCTTTCTTCTACCCCACACACATAGAAACTAAAGTCTCTGCTTGTGGAACTCTAATATGTATATGTTAACCATTTTAGGTTAACCACCAGATCTAGCACTGGCATTCAGACATATAATTTCTACCCAGTAGAGGACTTTTTGGTTTTTGCTAATATATAATATCTTCCCTCTATTTTTCACAAATGCCAGCTCCCTGGTCCAAATGTTTAACCAATTCCCTTGGAATATTATTCCACAATAAATTGAATATATCATTAATCACAATTCCTTTCACCAGTTTCTCATTTCATTCATGCCAGAGTTGTAATAGTCAATGGATAATAAGGCTCCAAGTTTAAGTACCATGATCATTCTACTTCAACAGAGCTTAAAGCAGCTAAAGATGCATTGGAGATATGTTTAGGCTAATCCTTTGGGATTTTCTCTAAGAAGGAAAAATTTTGATTTCTTTGAGAATTAGTTTAGAGCTTAGAAAGGAAGTCTGGCTACAAATACAGATGTGAGAATCATCAATATCTGATTGAAGTTGTGGAGAGGTAATGCTTATGAAAGATTAAAAGAGTAGTGAATCAAGAAAGTCTTGAGAAATCTTGGGGGAATTTCAACACTTAAGAAATGGGTACAAGTAGAGGATACAGAAAATGAATAGAGTGTGAGGTAGGGCATCAGGGAAGAATATTAAGATAGTAGGTAGTAGAGAAATGAATTTTAAGAAAAAAACCATAACATGAATATTCATATTGAAAATATGTATGCAAAAAGAATGAAAAGAAGCCTGAGATTTGGCAAATAGATTGATAACATTAAAAGTAGTTTAGTGGAGTTGGCAGGGCAAGTAAACAGTAAAAAAATCATGGATTAAGCAGTGACTGGGAGAGATAAAGAGTGAAGAAAGCAAGCATTGACATTTGTTTCAAGAACTTTTCCTGTGAAGGTTAAGATGGGAGACGATGGTGTATCTAGAAGTGGTTGTTGATTTTGAAATGATATCTTGTTAGTTTTGGAGATACTTAAATAAATGTAGCAGCGAAGGAATTAAGATCAAGTACCCTAAAGCTAGACCATAAGAATTTGAATCCTGGTTCTGCCATTTATGAGTACTTTGGTTACTTAGGTCATTGGTTGCTAGCCTTTCTTCCTTTCTGATGTGCATTGAGGCCATATATTTTCCTCTATATATGGTTTTAGCTGCATCCTCCAAATTTTGCTCTGTCAGGTGTTTTTTCATTATTGTGTATATAAGAACATTTAAAATTTCCATTGAGATTTCTTCTTTGACCCAAGATCTTTTTGGAAGTATGTTTCTTTATTTCCAAATATTTGGAGATTTTTCTACTTTTAAGATCTATCTTTTTATTAATAAATTTTTTTTAATGTTTTTATTTCTGAGAGAGAGAGAGAGAGAGAGAGAGGCAGTGTGGGCAGGGGAGGGTCAGAGAGAGAGAGGGAGATACAGATTCCGAAGCAGGTTTCAGGCTCTGAGCTAGCTGTCAGCACAAAGCCGATGCAGGGCTCGAACCCATGAACTGTGAGATCATGACCTGAGCCGAAGTCGGATGCTTAACCAAATGAGCCACCCAGGCACCCCAAGATCTATCTTTTTAAAATTAAAACTTTTCTCTGAGTGATATTAATACTTCAAAATATGTTGAGTCATGCTTTCTGGTGTAGCACACAGTCAATTTTGTAAATGTTTCAAATGATTTGGAAAGAATATATAGTCACTAGTTTTTGAATGCATGTAAATTAGCTCCAATTATTTGTCTTTTTGTGTTTGCTAATGAAAATTCTCTCACTTTTTGTCTGAAAATGTCTTAATTTTAATTGTCTTTTGATGGACATTCTTTGTGGTGTATAAAATTTTAGCATCTTTTGACATGTTGAATCTCCTCATTGTTTTCTAACTTCCATCATATCTGTTGGAAAGTCAGCAGAGAATATCTTGGATACTAAAACTTTGAAAGCCTTGGTTAATCTCTAGTGTCTTTGGCCAGGTATAATTTCAATATTTCCATATTATTATATGGGTTTATTGGCAAGAAAATTTGTTGGTTAACTATAAGCTACTCTATCATAAATGGAAGTGGTATTGTACTCTTTTTTTTTTTTTTATCACTCTTAGTCAGCATGTTCGTAGTATTCCCTACATGTGTAGTGATTGAAACGGGAGGTTGATGTAAGTAGTTTGGGAAGAGGTATATGATGGAATTGACTGAACTCAAGGTTTTATGCTGTCATTAACTGAGGTTTGTCAGCAATTATATGCACAGTAGAGGAGGACTGTCTTTAGGAAAATATGGGTTGCCATGTGAGAAATGTTGTACTGAGAGTCTGAATAATCTTGAGAAAATGTTAAGGACACAGTTTTTCATGAGAAAAATAATATGTCACAGTAAAAAATTCTGCCTATGAAATAAATTTATCGTTGAAAATAAGCTCAGTATGAAATGATTTTGATCACTTGGAGGAATACAAGAAGAGAAAATTTGTCTTTGGTGCTAGGAGTATTCTCCTTCAAGGTGCTAAGAAGCCTGATATTTTACACGTAGAGAAAAAATATAATGTTCACACACCATGTGGCCTTACAGTGAGAAAGCTAATGTTAAATATAGTTTATTGGCTTTAGAATCTTATAATCAACTTGTAGCCAAAGCATGATCGGAATCTGTCATGGTTTAAAATTTCATTAAATGCAAACAACATGGACAATGTTAAAGTCAAAAGTAAAAGTATAGGGGCACCTGGTTGGTTTAGTTGGTTAAACGTCCGACTTCAGCTCAGCTTATGATCTCAACTACTAGTGAGTTCGAGCTGTGCATCGGGCTCTGTGCTGATGGCTCAGAGCCTAGAGCCTGCTTCGAATTGTGTCTCCCTCTCTCTCTGCCTGTCTTCCACCACTTTCTTCCACCCTAAGAATAAATAAATATTAAAAAACTAAAAGTATAATTTTCATAAGGAGAAAAATAAAGGAAAAAAAAGGAGAAAAAGAAAATGTGAGGAAGGAAGGTACCAGTATCCTCATTTTACATAGTCAAAGGACACTGGGATTTTAAAAAGTCTATATGCATATATCTATATGCAAGTTACTTAATAAAAAAATGAAGATAATTGTCTATTAAATATTTCAGGATGAGGAAGAGTGGAGATGTTACAAGTGTGTTCAACCCTTACATTTCATAGCAGGAATTAATTAGATATTATGTGAAGTTAATAAAATAAGAATGGCATAAATGTCTTATTTAAATTCACACAGTAGTCATGTGAGAACTAAAACCAAAAACAATTAAAAGGGACTTGCTCTGGGGCGCCTGGGTGGCTTAGTCGGTTAAGCGTCCGACTTTCGCTTAGGTCATGATCTCGCGGTTCGTGGGTTCGAGCCCCGCGTCGGGCTCTGTGCTGACTGCCAGCTCGGAGCCTGGAGCCTGTTTCTGAGTCTGTGTCTCCCTCTCTCTCTGACCCTCCCCTGCTCATGCTGTCTCTCTCTCTCCTAGAAATAAAATTAAAAAAATAAATAAATAAAAGGGACTTGCTCTGCAAGTGGGGTGGGATGAAGGGGAAATAAGGTAGGCAAAATTTGCACCTTCACATACATTCTGATTATTTTATCATCTTGTACATGTCGTTTTAATGACAATTTTAAAGGCTTTTTATAACAGTGTTATATGAAAACCACCAAACCTTTCTGATGTGATGACTTCAGTAAACCAAACTAAAAACTAGTCCATTTTAAGAGCAAGCTTGAGCCAAAAAGGATGCCGAGATTGGAACAAGGTGGAGACTAAGGAGGACAAGCTTCTTTATGCTCTGACAAAAGGGCTATATGAGGTAAAAATGAGAACCAGTGAGAGGATAAGAGACTCCTGGCAAGACAAAAGCATACACTAACTTGTTAATAAACTCATGAAGATTTAATTCCTTTAAACCTCTTTAAAGGTCTCAACAAAGGTTGTAAGACTTTGTTTCTTTGACTGAGATTCAGCATAGGCTTGGATTTACAAAGAATTATTGGTTGTATTTTGAATGCACATAAAACTTTGTTATGAAAAGTTTATTTTTCTTAACATTTCTCTGTTCATTCACAGTGTCATCACTTTTAACCAAGTGATTTTTCTCTTTAAACTCTTACTCTCTGAACTTCCCCTTCCGTCTCAAGTCCATATTGTGTACCATTGCCAAACGTATCCTCGTAAAATAACTCATCATAGTAATTCCTTGCTCAGGAATTCAAAATGACTTTCTATGACATAATGCATTCAAAGGCATTACCATATGAATTGTTACTATTAATGAATTACATGGAGATAATAGCTATAAACTGAGGATGTCTTGGACAGCCTGGGTGGGATATATGGTTACCCTTGCTTTTAATCTTTGACTATCTGCAAGCACTAGATGCCTTTTTTCTTTTTTCAATGACTTTTCTCCTAGGTTAGAATTCATCCTTTTAATCTTTTCTCTCTCTTTTAAAATCCATCCTAATTTTCAAGAAAAAGAAGTCCTCCCTCAAGCTTTCCTATTTGGCTCACACCTCTCTTCTTAAAACTTTCATCTCTGCTGCAACATATAGTAGTTCATTAAAGAAGTCTTATATTGCTTTCCCACTGTTTTATAGAAATAATTCCTGCTTTCCTAGGATCATAAAGTCCTTGACAACAAAGGTTGTTAAATTCTGTCTCTGTCAGGGCCCCAGAAAGAAGCAGTCAGCAGCTGGTACTAAGATATTTTATGATATTTTAATGAAGGGGCACTTTGCGAAGGTGTGGACAAGAATCTCTATGCATGACACTGCATCCTGGGGCTCTCAACAAAGGGGTACCATATCACATGGTGAACCTGATAGACAAGTAGAGGGAGCTGCTCCCAGAATGCAGACAGAGAGTTGTCAGACAGTAGCTGTGACTGGCACAGGAACACAGCCACTAGGAGAGAGACCAGATTACTAAGTACCCTGACCTTATTCATCTCCATACCTCCGTGATGCTATTTCCACCCCACTACCCCAACACTGATGAGCTGCTACTTGGAGTGATCGACTGGCCAGTCCTATAAACCTGGTGCAAGAGTGAAGTTGCTGACACCCCACAGCCATGAAATGAGCCATCAGAAGTGGTGCTCAACCATGCTTCTCCCTTTACTTACCAGTTCCTTTTCATTTAGAAAAAGGGTTTTATAATATTTTTCACATCACAAAGTAGAATATAGGACTCAGAGCTGATACTCCATAAGCACGTGCTGACAAATTGTTGATCTAATATCAATTTTTGACATTTAATTTTATGATTTTAAAACATTAATTGAAATTTTCATTTTGTTAGTCCCTTTTCTACAAAAACAAAAAGTGATTAATTTCCCAGCTCTCACAATTAATCTTTTATTACTAAATGTAAAATAATAAATTCACCTTTAGAGTTATTTATTGTCACCTCACACTGTTTATTGGTCTTTGTGGAAAAAAACATGTTCAGTGTTAATGTACACTCTAGAGTTTACAGATTACTTTAATATATATCACCTTTTGCATCTTTGACTCTTGTTTCTGAGTTCACCACAAACAATTCTCTTTAAACATATTTTGTATTATTTTTAAGTTATTTTTTCTATCCTGATGTAATTTTTGTTGGTGATAAATATGAGGCTAATGTCTTACAGATTTCACTCCCTTCTTCATTAGCTCCACAGATTATTCTTGGCCTCCAGAAAGGTGTGGAAGCTTTTTGAAAGATGCATTTGTTTAAAGCATCTCTATACTTTTAATTCATCTTTCTTTTTCTTGTGTCATTTTTTATTTAGGTATTTTATAGTTACTACCTGTGAAAGCAAACTTGCTTATAGTCTTTCAATGCCAGCCACATTTTATGAAAAATTTTTACTCACAAGGAAGGTTAAAAGGCACGAAGATTTATTCTCTTCTGCTCTTTGCATCATGTACATGAGGTTAGCATGCTGCTTTATCCCAGTCTGAAGTAACAGACTTGATATAGCTTGATGCTTGGTTCATTTTAAATAGATATTCTATTTAATCGCAATGTTGAGAAACTCCTGCCAAGTCTAATAGGCATACATGCTTTCAGGTAAATAGAGCTCATAACTTTACAGCCCAGAACAGCAGGGGTTGAGTCAACTAAATTTTTTATTATAGTCATTTAGAAATTCATTTAAATATTGCTCATCAGCATCTATTGATCTCAACATTTTTCATACAGCCGAGAGACTGGTATACCTGCAAGCTAACGTATTAGAATCTATCAAATTGTTTACGAAAATTTCCTGGTACAATGTGCTGATTTCATTCTATGATTTGTTTTAGGCTATAGCACTACTGAAGTAAATTCCATTTTAACTTAGACTGATGCATCTTGTTTAGTTCTAGTTACTTGGAATTGATTGGTGTAATGAATTTCTCCCTTATTGATCCACAAGTTAATCCTTTCAATAAGTTTATGTGCATAATAATACAAATACACATTTTTGTTGTTTCTAGTTGAGTACATTCTTGCAGAAAGAAGTGGTTTTGCTGCTTAATGAATGGAAATCACTGCTTAGAACTAAGAATATGGTAAATGTTCATCTTCACTGAGTTAGTGGAGAATAATAAACCAGTTTAATCTGGCATGTTTATATTCTGTGATACAAATATAAATTTTGAGATGTATCATGTATTATGTTGCTCAAAAATGTTATATTTTCTATGATTTTTCATGTGAAAGATGGTGAGAATTTTTAGGGATGTCTATGAGTTTGTGAATATTTGGCATGTATATAAATCATACAGTGTTCTTCTCCACCCAGAAAGAAAAGAAACTTTGTCCTCTTAAACCCTCATGAACTGTCATAAACTTCAGTGTTTCAAAAAAACATATTTCAAAGAAAACACAGAATTTTTTTTAATGTTTTATTTATTTCTAGGAGAGAAAGAGAGAGAGAGAGAGAGACAGCGTGAGCAGGGGAGGGTCAGAGAGAGAGGGAGTCACAGACTGAAAGAGGCTCCAGGCTTTGAGCTGGCAGTCAGCACAGAGCCCGACGCGGGGCTCGAACCCACGAACCGCGAGATCATGACCTAAGCGAAAGTCGGACGCTTAACCGACTAAGCCACCCAGGCACCCCTGTTGTGGCATATTTGACCCCCTCTATCCTGTACTGTGATGTATGTTGAAGGTAGTAGAGCATTTAGCTTCACACTCATCCTAAAGCTCTCTGGACCTCTTTATGAAGTTATGGAGATAAACTAGAAACAACTGCTTCAATGTTATAAGGTTTATCATACTGTATTATAAATGACCATTTCCATGTCTATATATTCCAAGAAATGCCAGAATTTTCAGAGGAATTCCTAGAAAGGATTTGTGTGTTTTTTCTCCACCATTTATTTCTGAATTTAGCATGGTGCCTAGCACCATGCGAGTACTCAGTAAATCATGGCTTACTGAAGGCTTGTTATAAAATGCTTACCATAAGTGATAAATGAGTAAAGTTATAGTGAGTAATATACAAACATACCACTTAATAGAAACTAGTTGTTGAAATGGTGAATATGCAAAAAAGGCACAGGCTCTGAATAATTAGTTCCAAATACATATGTCCTCTGTGGATCAGTCAGAGAGATACCTCACTTTAGGCTGGAAAAGGATTCACCGTGGAGGAAGAATCAGAGCAGATTGCTGAAGAATAGTTTGTATCTACCATTAGCTTCATGTTGCTTAAGCACAGGGATTTTATGATTATTTGTGTTTGTATTCCGCTTGCCTACCATGCTGGTAAAAAGTGGGTGTTTCATGAATGTCTGTTGAAAGCCTGTTATATGGAGATGGCAGGTTGTATTTTATAGGTCAGAGCATGGGGTATACAGAGTTAGGAAATTGCATGGTCTGTTTAGGCAAGGAAGAGCTATTAGGTCGTCTAGTTATATCATGAGGCAGTTGTGGCTTGAAAAATAGACCACAGATGGAGAATGCAGATTCTAGTCACGACAGTAAATTGTGGCTCAGAGAAACTCCTTCACCTCTCTGAGTTTCAAATGTTAATCCATAAAATGAGAAATAGTATGTCTAGAACAAATTTTGTTTTGAGAATTAAGGTAATATATATGTTATGGGCTACATGCTTGTGTCCTTTCCAACCTTTATATGATGAAATCATAAAATGGTGTTAGGAGGTGGTGGTTTTGAACAGTAATTAGGTTATTAGGGTGTAGCAATCATAAATGCAATGTCTTTTCTTATAAGAAGAGACAGGAGAGAGTTCTCTCTTTCTCAGTCTCTTTGTTTATGTCTCTCTCTCTCTCTGCCACGACCTTGATCTTAGACTTCCCAGCTTTCAGAAATTTGAGAAATAAATGTTTGTTGTTTAAGCCATGTAGTCTCTGGTATTTTTGTCATAGCAGCCTTAAATAAGACAGGTTGTCACAATGCCTAATTAGGTGCCTAGTATGGAAAGTTCTTTTTTTAAAAATGTTTATTTATTTATTTTGAGAGAGAAAAGAGAGACAGACAGAGAAAGAGGGAGAGAGAGAATTTTCTGCACTATCAGCACCGGGCCCAACATGCTATGAGTTCATGAATTGAACCAAAATCAAGAGTCTGAATGTTTAACTGACTGAGCCACCCATGCGCCTCGGTATGGGCAGTTCTTAATTAAAAAAAAAAAATAATGCGAGATGGAAGTAGAGAAGGGATATTGAACCTAGGTGGTATGTGGTTTTAGGATAGTTTTATGTTACTTAAAAATTGTTCTACAGCTCTCTTGGGGGCCCCTCCAACAATGTGTTAGCACCATCAGAAAAAAAAATTGTGTTTTTTAAGAAGTGAGCTCCTGGTGTTCTTCCCGACATCATGATTTTGATTCCCCAGCCTTGATTTACCATGAGACTGCAATTATCCTTGACACCCACAGTTCTGTTAGCCAGCAAGGGTCTGGCAGTTTGGGTATGGGGCTCTGGAGGTCCTCACTAAAGATATACATGGGTGAGAGAATAATGGTTTTCTCTTCAACTTCTGGAACATACAGTAACTCTTGGACTTTACTTGTGGAGTTCATATGAAACTCAAGAATGGCTTTAAGACATTCTCTAATTATCAGATCCTTGTGGCTATATCATTTGATCACGGGTGAAATCTGCACTGCAGAGAAAGTCAACGTGCTGGATGTTTTCCATGTGCCCCTGTGGATTTGTGTTCCACCTGTCTCTCCTCTTCTCTGTGCCATGACCTCACCTGGGCTTCCTTGAACTTTGGATTTCAGTTGGGTGTTCCAATGGAATGCAGTGTGGAGAACTGACAGGTGGAGGAGAAAATAGATGTGGTATTTATTCCTTATGTTTTACCCCTATGAGGCTTAGAACTTTTCTTTACCCCTCTATACTAAGGCCATGGCTCCTGTCTGGCAAGCCCTTCACCTGAGTTCCGGTAACACCTCTCTCTTCTTGCCCTTTCAGGCTCAGGTGTAGAATGGCTTACTGCTTTAAGGGGACATTGGTCCTTCATCCTCTGTATTGGTTTCAATTATTGTTCAAATCTTTGTCAATTATTCTTTCATTATCATTTTGAATTAGTCAGCTATTTTCTGAGTCCAAAGTCTGGATTCTGACCAATACCTATAATTAATTAGTATTAGTAACACTAGTAAATAATATTATTACAACATTTCTTGAGTGGTTCTGTTGAGTAACAGCTGGTCCTCAGTCTAGCAAACCTATCATCAGATTGGAGAGGGAGGCTTAGCTCTACTTGCATATATGAAATACTGAGTTTTGCATATTTTTCTTAATACCTGCTTATTACATATTAATAAAATCTTAAAAGAGGTAGCATTTAGGTTTTATTTACTCTTTACTTAGAAGAATATATTTGAAAATGTTAAAAGTAATTGGAGGAATTCTGGAAACCAAAATTAATTACACACTGAAATGAGCAACTAGCTGCCAGGTTTGGCATGAAAAAATGTTTGTTCCAGATAAAAAGTAGATTTCTGTAGAGATGTTAAGAAGATGTCACTCTGTGATCAGCTTTTTTCACAGTTTAAAGTTTTGCTTCAAGTTTTGGCTTTTTACTAAACTTGGTTCAAATGAAAAGCTTTTTCCTTTCGGCTATTAGGTTTATGCTTGAAATATTACTATCTCTGTATATGTTGGCTTTATGTTTGATCTAGAAACAGTGAGAGATGCATCATTAGGGTGTTAAGAGTACATTTATTAGTGAGTAAAATATGGAATGAGGGTGTTTTTGGATATTTATATTTGTTGACAAAAGCCACATGATGTGAATTTATATTGTATTCAAGATGAAGCCATCATTAAGCATGATTAGGATTTATGTGAAAATGAGACAGATAGAAGAAATAAATTGTTGGTTTGAACAAAGTGTTATCTTTTTCTTTGAGGGAGCATATTCCAATGCTTTTGTTTGTTATTCTCATTTCAATAAGATGTATTCTTGAGTGACAGATGATTATTTGACACAGAAATTTTGATTTTAAACAGAATGATCTAATACCACATTTTGAAGGCAATGGTATTTAATATTCTATTTTAAAATATATATCATATTATTAAAAACATTATAGCTTCCCTCTTCTGTTTTGTCTTGGTCCATGCTGACAGCAAAAAGATAAATACAGTGCAACCAGGGTTCCTTTGGTAATACCATAAACATGACACATGTCATCCTATGATAAATTGGCTCTGTGTCTGTTCAATTTCAAATCAAAAGCTCTGGAGGCAGAAGTGTTAGGAAGCAGGCATAATTCTGGCATACAGAGGCCTCAGATGCACAAAATTAGTGTGCATGGAACAGATAACAGGGAAGGAGATCCACAGTGAGAGGAAGTTTGCACAGGTTTGTGGACTTCCTGGGGTTTAGGTAGTATTGGCAGATGTTAGGTGAGGAAAAAACATCTGTAAGCATGATAATGAGCATTCTCAGAATCTGAAGTGACAACTGTATCCAGCACAAATGCTGTCTTGTTGCCCTATTTGCATACCAATTAAATTTTAAAATAAAGAAACAAATATTGGGTTACTGAATTTGTTTGACAAATAATCTATAGGGCTTACTCAATACAACTGGGTCAGGGCATGTTGGCTGTTTGACAGATGTTGTATCTATGAAAGATTTAAGCAAAAAAATGTCTCCAGATTGTTACCACCCACAGTTTTATAAGTAGGAATTTGAAATGGGTTAGAGATGGTTTGATACCCTGAGGCGGCCACAATGGAGTGCTTTTTCTCTGTGCTCAGCTAATGCATTCAATAGGTGATATTTCACATTTAGTTTTCAAAGTAGGAAGTTTTAAAAAATATAGTCATAAATTTAACATTGCATTTTTCGATAGCTAGTTTTTTAGATTTAAGTTGTACATTATACATTAAGAATTTTAATTTGGTGTGGGGTTTTTTTGGTGTAAGCATAACTTTTTAAAAATAGTGTTATGTTAGCTTCACATGTACAAGGTAGTGATTCAACAATTCCATTCATCACCCTAGTATTTATTATGACAAGTGCACTCCTTAATCCCCATCACCTACTTAACCCAAACTTCCACTGTCCCCTCCGGTAACATCAGTGTGTTTGCTTATAATTAAGAGTCTGAGGGCAACTAAGTGGCTCAGTCAGTTAAATCTTTGGCTCTTGGTTTGGTTCGGGTCACAATCTCATGGTTTGGTTAGTGAGTCCTAGACTTTCGTCTGGCTCCACATTCTTTCTCTCAAAATAAATAAATAAACCCAAAAAAGAGTTTGTTACTTGGTTTATCCTTGCTTCTTACTCTTTTTCTCTTTGCTGTTTGTTTTGTTTCTTAAATTCCACATATGAGTAAAATCATATGGTATTTGTTTTTGACTTATTTTGCTTAGCATTATACTCTCTAGCTCCATCCACATTGTTGTAAATGGCAACATTTCATTCTTTTTTATGGCTGAATAATATTCCATGGTGTGTGTGTGTATACATATATACACACACCATATCTTCTTTATCTATTAGTTGTTGGACGCTTGGGTTGCTTCCATATCTTGGCTATTGTAAATTATGCCAGTGTAACCATAGGGGTGCATGCATCCTTTTGAATTAGTGTTTTTGTGTTCTTTGGGTAAATACCAGTAGTGCTGGATCATAAGGTAATTCTATTTTTAACTTCTTGAGGAACTTCCATACTCTTTTCCACAGTAGCTACACCAGTTTGTATTCCCACCAACACTACAAGAGTGTTCCCCTTTCTCCACATCTTCACCAGCATCTGTTGTTCTTGTGTTGTTGATTAGCTATTTTGACAGGTGTGAGGTGGTATATCATTGTAGTTTTGATTTGCATTTCCCTGATGATCAGTGATGATAAACATCTTTTCATGTATCTGTTGGCCATCTGGATGTCTTCTTTGGAGGAATGTCTCTTTGTGTTTTCTGCCCATTTTTTAATTGGGTTATTTGTTTTCTGAGTGTTGGGTTATATCATATGTTATTTATATATTTTGGATACTAACCCTTTATCAGATATATAATTTGTAAATATCTCTTCTTATTCTATAGGCTCCCTTTTGGTTTTGTAGATTTTTAAAATTTTATATATCTATAAATATTTTTACATATATGTATATAAATTAATTTATATGCATATAATTTATATACATAATTAATTTATATGCATATATAAATTAATTTATATATGTATATAAATTATATATATACAAATACATATATGTACATATATATATATATATATATATAGCTATGCAGAAGCTTTTTATTTTGATGTAGTCCCAATAGTTTGTTTCTGTTTTTATTTTTTTTTGCCTTAGGGGACATATCTAGAAAAAAGTTGCTATATTGGGGCGCCTGGGTGGCTTAGTCGGTTAAGCGTCCGACTTTCGCTTAGGTCATGATCTCGTGGTTTGTGGGTTCGAGCCCCGCGTCGGGCTCTGTGCTGACTGCCAGCTCAGAGCCTGGAGCCTGTTTCAGTCTGTGACTCCCTCTCTCTCTGACCCTCCCCTGCTCACGCTCTCTCTCTCCTAGAAATAAATAAAACATTAGAAAAGAAAAAAGAAAAAAGAAAAAAGTTGCTATAGCCAATAGCAAACCAAAGAGGTTCTCTTCTAGGTTTAAGGTCTCACATTTAGGTGTTTTATTCAGTTCAAATTTATTTTTGTGTAGGTTGTAAGAGAGTGGTCCAATTTCATTCTTTTGGATGTTGCTGTCCAGTTTTTGCAACACCATTTGTTGAGACATAGTTCTTTTCTCATTGGATATCCTTTCCTGCTTTGTTGAAGATTAATTGACCATATAATTGTGTTTTTATTTCTGGATTTCCTATTATGGTCTATTGATCTATGTGTTTCTGTGCCACTACCATACTGTTTTTATTACTGTAGCGTTGTAATATAACGTGAGGTCTGGAATTGTGAGGCCTCCCTTTTTGCTTTTCTTTCTCAAGATTGCTTTGGTTATGGTATACAAATTTTAGAATTGTTTATTCTAATTCTGTGAAAAATGCTGTTGGTATTTTGATAGAGATTATATTCATGTAGATTGCTTTGGGTAATATAGACATATTAACAATATTTGTTCTTCTAATCTATGAGTACAGAATGTTTTTCCATTTCTTTGTGTCATCTTCAATTTCATCAGTGCTTCATAGTTTTCAGAGGACACATCTTTCATCTCTTTGGTTAGGTTTATTCCTAGGTATCCTGTTACTTTCGGTGCAGTTGTAAGTGAGATTGTTTTCTTAAAATCTCTTTTTGCTGTTTCATTATTGGTGTATAGAAATACAACAGATTTCTGTAGATTGATTTTGTATCCTGTGACTTTACTGAATCTGTTTATTAGTTCTAATAGTTTTTTGGTGGAGTCTTTTGGGTTCTTTATGTATAGTATCATGTTATCTGCAAATAGTGAAAGTTTTACTTCTTCCTTACCCAGTTGGATACGTTTTATTTCTTTTGATATCTGCTGGGGTAAGGACTTGCAGTACTATGTTGAATAGAAGTGCTGAGAGTGGACATCTTTGTCCTGTTCCTGATCTTAGGAGAAAATTTCTCAGCTTTTCCCTGTTGTAGATGATGTTAGCTGAGGGTTTTCACATATGGCCTTTATTATATTGAAATATGTTTCCTATAAACCTACTTTTCTGAGGATTTTTTTATCATTAATGGATGTGGAATTTGATTTTTTAAGATTTAATTTTATATTTATAGTCATTAGAACCTGAGTGCATGATTATATGCAATGAAGTTGTCAATATGCAATGAAGTTTTTTTCTAGAAGCTTGAAAAGTTAGACAACAAATATGTATACTTCCATATTCTGGGTATTTTCAGATATTGCATAATTTTTAGATTTTGACATAGAGTATGCATTATGTTTAAAAACATGCCTTTGAAAGAAGAAATTCATTATCGTCTGGGTGGGACATATTCAATAGGTCAGTAAGATTCTAGTACAGAGTCAATTTAACAAGCCGAATATCTGCTAGGTACCAAGTACCTTAAAACTTTATTCAGTTAAGTCCTAGTGATATAAACATGAATAAGACATGCTCCAGGTTCTTAAAAACCTTATAGCCTTGCTTGGAAAACAGACACAAACATCATTTCAGTATAATCGATATGCACAGAGGAAAAGTAACATACCATAAATCTTCTTAGAGTTTACATATGAAAATTCTTCTGGGAAGTTAGATACCAATTATTCTTTGTTTTACACAATGGACATTTTTTTTTGAAATATGTACAAATCAAACATGTAAATTGAATTATATTTGCCTTGATTAATGCTTCAGAAGTGTTTTTATTGCTATTTGCATGTTCTTTTCATTTGGTTTGTTTTCAATTGGTGTTGGATTCTCCTGTTGAAATTCTCACTCTCTTCCTTCTAGTTTTTCTGTCAAGTAGTTAATCATTTTAAACCTATAAATCCACTGGAAGTATTTGTGATTTGAAGGACCCCTGAGGTGAATCATTATTTAAACTGAAAATTGCTTTGTTCGAGCAAGTTACTTTTATCTATTTGGCAAAAATAACTATCCAAAATACTTTCTTCAGACATAGTATTCAAGTAAAAAAAAAAGTTAGCTTTGGTGAATAGTTTCTCATTATTATACATTCAACCAGCATTTATTGAGATGCTGTTGAGTATTAGGGTAACGGACTATATCAGGCTTTTTCTCCTCTCAAATAATCCTTACTCCTGTGGCAGACATACACTAAAAAGCACTGGAGTACAGAGGAGTAAATATCATAATAGCCAGATGCTTTGCCAGCCAAGAGAAGCAAGAACAATAAAGGGACAGAAGGAGGAGGAGAGACCACAGTGAGACAGGCATCTCAGAGAGGGTGGCCCATGAACTGTTTCTTGAGAGAGGAGTAGATGAAGGTGGATGGAGAGCGATACCACATTACAAGTAGAAAATAACTTTTGCGAAAGCATAGCAAATTCAGAGTGTGCCATAATAAGGGAAATTACCAGGGAGTGTTGCTGGTCTACATTCTATATTAAAGGGTACGTAGGAAGGTACAGTGAGAGATGAGGCTGAAAAGATGAGAAGTTAAATAAAGGGATTTGTATGCTATATTAAGTAAAGAAGATTACTTTATCCTAAAGGGATATGTGGGTCACTTCTGTATTTAAACAGTAGATTGACATTGTCTTATTTATATTTTAGAAACAGTACTCTGGCAGCAGCTAATGGTCTAGAATTGCTGGAACAAACCATCTAAGAAATGAAAAAAAAAAGTTAGTTGAAAAACTCCTTAATGCCTCTGTGCTTTATAAATTAAGCATTATCAAGGAGCATAATTAGGTTTTAGCCACATTATTTTTATTGGGTAAATTATACTAGAAGTTCACAAAAGCTTTTATATTAGCCTTGTTTCTTATTTCCAGTTGGCATCTTGTATCTAAAAGTGCTTCCTTGGGGTTGAAAGTTACACTGGAAATTTCAGCTTAGATTGGGCATAGACTTATCTTGGCTGGTTCAGCCCCTGGCCAACAGCCCTTACTCTCCATGGAAAGGCTCCCAGAGGGCACTTCTGCTTCTTTTAGTAGTTGACATTGCTTTTGCTGGAGCACCGTGGACAGAGTCCCAAGTTCTTTCAATAAAGCAAAGAGTTGCATGAGATGTGACACATCTACAGAACTACTCATCAACGAGGGAGAGGCGAGTGGGTTGGCACTTCCAGGAATATGACAGAAAGAAAAGGAAGAATAAAAAGCTGCTATCACATCTGCCACAGAGGGCAATAATAGATGCGTGATATGGCAGGGCAGGAAGCTAGTGAGGGAGTTGAATGCTTGGTGAATAAATGGCGTGTTTAGGGTAGCAAAAAATATGTTAGAAACATTTTTTTAGGTCACATTACTCCTGTAATGAAGAAAGAGGGTCATTCTAAATTTCACACTTATCACAGTATAGTAGAGGTTTTGCAGCATTAAGGACATGAAGCACTAGCTTTTAATTCTGTAGTCTGGAAGACAGAAGACCACATATGTAGATTATCTAGGAAGGTCCAAACTATTCTGGAAGTTTTAAACACTTTCTGAATGCTGGGGGTTAATATCTGATTAAATCTCTGCTGTATAAGATTAAAATAACGTGTGTTTGCCTCTGGAAATCAGCCTGGAGTCTCTGGACTCCACTGAGTCATAGGTCTTAGATCAGAAACTCTAGTGGAAGTTTAGTCAGTCTAATTAAAGAAAGTTTTATTAAAGGCTAAATTATACAGTAGATGCTGGGATCAAGTAAGATAGAAGTCTCTTAGTTCTCACTTTTAATGTATGTACAGCACACAAACCTTGATAGTTGAAATTTTGTATGCTAAGAGCTGATTTAAAGTAGTTAATGGGATCATGGGTTCGACTTGGGTGTAAGGAAGCTGGGATGACATTATCATAGCTAAGAATGGTCAGTGATATCTTTCTGGACAAGGTAGAGCAGCAGTGGGGGTGGGTGGGGTGTGAGGGGACGGGCATTCTAGAAGAAGCAGGGGCATGAAGCTACAATGCACATTTGGTGTTACAGAGTGTTTAATATGGCTGAAGCCTGAAGTGGAGGCCTGGAGGCCAAGCACGTTCCAGTTAAAGCTGGAGACATGGCTAGACACCAAGCTTGGGAAACTTGTATGCAGGCTAAGGAAACCATTAAAAATTTAGGTGGGGGCATCACTGGTGAATGGTAACTAGGGAGTAGTGTGACGGGTTGTGCATATGATGAAGATCTGTCTGATGGCTTTCTCAAGGATGGATTTGAGGCCAGCAAGGTTTGTGTGAGAGCTCGAATTTGGGTAATACTACATTGGTCTGGGAGAGGGGAGGTAGTTGGTGTACGGCAGTGATGCAGCTGAGAAACATGTCAGGACTTCAAAGGCAGTACTAGATGACTGCCAGGAAGAGAGTCAGAATTGTTGGGAGAGGGAAGCCAATTTTAGTGAGAAGGTAGTTAATTCCGTTTGAGACAAGTTGAGCAAGAGAAAAAAAGACTTTTTACTTTTAGTTTTGAGTAAGAGTGTCAATCAGTGAGGTAAAGTTGCATCAAGAAGCAACCTAGGTCTTATAAAGCTTATAAAGACTGAAGAGCAAAGTGGCACGAAGCTCCCAAAGGACATAGAGAGGGCCGAGTTTCAGTTTTAGAGTTTTCTTTCTTTTGAGTTCCTGTATTTGCACATGGATGAGATTTAGGATGGCAGAAATTTTGAACTAAGGACAAGCTAGGTAAGAAAGTCTGAAATGGCTTTCAGTAAATTTATGTGAATGAAAATGACTAATTGGCTCTAATTTCTTAGGAGCAATATTAATAATTCTTTGGGTCAGAGATTTGGTCAGTAATGAACTAAATGATCTAAGTTCTTACTATAACTCCCCATGTAATCAATTTTTTAAGAAAAATCATAGAAATTTTGCAGATCTAGCTCCACTTCTTATTTCTTCTCATGGCACTTTTTTCTGATTGGGACTTTCTTCCATAATTTTTCTTTTTATTGATCCTGGCTAATTGAAACAATGTGCATGTTTATGCTAGTCCTGTTCTGTTTATGGAGATCTATTCTTCTTGACAATAAAGTAGGGAACATAAATTACTGCTCTTACTTCTGTTATTTGGTTCTTAATCATAACTTTAATTCCTTGCCCTAATTTCCCACTTGTAACCTGTGTAGTGATGAGAGGAATAATTGTCTCCTTGAACATCATGTGGATCTTAAGCAACTGAAAAGTGAAATACTAAATCTTTTGAGGAAGCTATTTATTGATGCAGTAAAAATCCATTTTCATTGCAAACACATTTTTTAAAATGGTGCCTTTAAAGAGGAAACAAAACATTTTTGAAGCCATTATGCCAAAAACCTCAGCATATTTGCTATTCATGTTTGGATGCCAGAGTTTTCAATACCAGAAACATTATCAAAATCTTCTCAGCCAAACAGGCAAGATTCCTGATAGTGTCAGAATTCTGTGTGGCTCACTGGTGGGCCAGGCTGGATAAATATCCCTTTTCCTTAAGACCTAACAAAGAAATTTTTGACCCAGGAGATCTTGTGGCTACTGAAAGGCTGACTTGTACCAGACCCTTCCGAATCTGTTCTCTCCATAGTAGCTGGCATATCCCAATACATGTTTGACTAGATTTAATTTTTTATTTCAATAAATGTTTTAAAGTTTTTTTCCAGACACTTAAATTTTTATTATTGCCTACATCTCCATTACAAAAATAATTGACATTCATAATGATGACCCCATAATAGCATGAAGTGTTGAATGAAAGCGATATCAAATTTGTTCTATGGTATCTGAGGCAATGAAGTGGATTTTCATAAACAAGATGGGGTGAAAATCAAAGATTTGTTTTATTTAAAGGTTACATCTAGTTCACCAAGAATGCCTCATATTTGACCTCTTTAGTTAACTGTAGTTTTCCTCTACAGGCTTGCTGAGAGCACAACCTTATGTTAGATGGGCAGAGGGAATTATCTAGATTTATGGAAGGTATATGTGATAATGAAATATTTAAAATGCAAATGGAGGAAATCCTTTGCACTTCAATGTATTGAATGTGTTCAAGTCTACTTGGCATAAGGAAGCCAAGTAGGAAATTATGTGTTTAAGGATGGCAAACTACCCAGTCACCTGGAACATCATATCACTTACCTATGCAGAAGAGAAATTGAAAATGCCCTGAATAAAGGCAAGCAGAACAGTAATGTGCCAACCCAACGTATCAAAGAAAGAAACGGAGAAAATGTGAGGTTGTCAAATTTTATATCAAGACAATGTTTAACAGTATACATATACATCCACCCCCTTTTTTTTTTTTTAAGTACAGCAAGAGATAATTCTAGCTGCTTGAAGAAACAAAGAAGCACGCTGGAATGCAGTGACAGCTTTATAATACAATAATAGGATGCATGTCTTTGGAGTGGAATGGAGCAACTGAAAAGTAAGGGTCAGCTTCATTAATTACACTTTTAAAATTTTATCTTAATTCCAACATAGTTAACATTCAGTGTTACATTAGTTTCAAGTGTACAATATAGTTATTCAACAGTTTCACACATTACTTAATATTCTTCCCTACAAGTCCACTCCTTTAATCCCCATCATCTATTTCATCCATTTTCCTACCCATCTCCCTCTGCTAACCATCCATTTGTTCTCAATAGTTAAGGGTTTGTTTCTTGGTTTCTCTCTCTCTTTCCTTTTCTTATTTGTTTTATTTCTTAAATTTCACATATGAATGAAATAATATAGTATTTGTCTTTCTCTGACTTATTTTGCTTAGCATAATACTCTGGCTCCATCCATATTGTTGCAAATGACAAGATTTCATTTTCTTTTTTATATGTATACACATACACACAAATACACACCACGTCTTCTTTATCCATTCATCTATCATTGGACACTTGTGTTGCTTCCATATCTTGCCTATTGTAAAAAATGCTGCTATAAACCTAGGGGTGCATGTATCCCTTAGAATTAGTGTTGTTGTATTTTTTGGGTAAATATCCAGTAGCATGATTATTGGATTATAGGGTAGTACCATTTTTAACTTTTTGAGGAACCTCCATACTGTTTTCCACAGTGGCTGCACCATTTGCATTCCTACCAGTGATGCACAAATATTCCTTTTTCTCTACATCCTCGGCAACATTTGTTTCTTGAGTTTTGATTTTAGCCATTCTGACAGGTATGAGGTGATATATCATTATAGTTTTGATTTGCATTTCCCTGATGATGAGTGATGTTGAGCATCTTTTTCAGGTGTCTGTTGGCCATGTGAATATCTTCTTTAGAGAAATGACTGTTCATGTCTTCTGTCCATTTTGTAATTTCTATTATTTGTTTTTGGGTGTTGATATGTGTAAGTCTTTTATATATTTTAAATAAGCCCCATTAGTTATTGTCTTTTGAAAAGATTAGTCATTAGCAAAATCTACTGGACTTTTAAATATTCTTGGAAGAATCACGTAAAATCACATATTTTTCAAGGAAGCTTACTTGAGGTACAAGAATGTGACTTCCTATTAAAGAATGAGCTACTGGTCTTTCCACGAGGTTAAGATCCATGTCTCTAGAGGGAAGCTTCTTCTGGTAGGAAGAACCCCAGCCAGAAGCCCAGGTGTTGATATGATACCTACATGTGTATGTCACTCAGGCTTTCCCACACTGACCAACCTGACCAGCATTAGCACTCCATGCTTCACAACTTCCATTTTTATTTTCTAGTTTATCACAATCCTATCTTCCTTAATTCTTCTTAATCGAGTAAAAGCCCCCCAAATAAAGTATGTATTAGGATCATTTCATTTTGTTGGGATCTTTCAGGTTTAATTTATTAACTCTCCTGTTAATTACCTTAGTAATGTCCTCCTTTCAGATCTCCTATTCCTACTATCAGCTCTTCTAACAAATTTACATGTTCTGAAACAAAATGGATTTACCTCTTGTATGCAACATTCCTATTGCAGCCATGAGAAGTAATATATCTGTATATTTCTAAGTTCTCATTACCAAGAGTTATCCCAATGAAACCTTTGTCTAGCTTTAACGAATTCTTTGTTCTTCAGCTGTTTTATATGGGAAAATTAACATTTTGTCCTGCCAAGAAATGACGTATGGAACTAATATTTATTGAATAAGTTAGCTGCTATCCATTAGCTAATTGAATTAACTACTGTGAAATCAGTAGTTTTCTTTCTTTTTTATTTAATAATTAATTTTCCTGCCATATAGATGACTTAATTTTTACCTAAGTTTTATTTATTTATTTTAAAGCTTAGTCACTAAAGTAAAGCGGGTGTTCATATTATTTTGTGTCAGTTTTTCCTGGGGTACAATGTACCATTTCAATCTGTACATCCAAATGTGCTTTCATTTTATTGTTTTATTATTTATTTATTTATTATACATTTAAATTTTTGGTACATTATTTTCAGTCTTTAGAATATGCTTATGATGAGTATCTTTGCTATTTTTTTTAAACTCAAGTTTATTGATTTGTAATTTGTGTGTAGTAAATATTCACCATTTTTAACTGTACATTTTGACAAGTTGTGACATATACTGTATCATCACTACTACACTCAAGATGTAGAATATCCTCTGTCACCAAAAACATCCATATGCATCTTTGCATTCACAGAGTTTGCCTTTCCAAAACTTTTGCATTAATGGTCATGTTTTTTGATCAGTCAATTTTTTCTGCCTAACAGTCTGTAATCACTGAATGGCTAACTGGGAAAAAGTCTTGTCCTTAATATTCCTGAAATAAATGAAAATTAAACAACCATAAATACCACTTTTATCTGTCTTACTGGAACATATTAAAGATATGACATCCACTTTGAAATTGATGTAGTTCACTGCATTAGTTTTGCTTGTAGGAATAAACATTGATACATTTTTAGAGGGAGTAATGCATTACAACTTCTAAAATAGGCAGTTCATTAAACTATTCCACTTTCCAAGAAAGTGTTGGATATATGAATTGGTATTAAGGTACAAAGAATTCATCATAGTATTTTTGTAATAGTAAAAGATTATAAAATGAATATTCAATACTGTGAAGGTGATTGCACTGTGCTATATCTGTATAATGGGATATTATACATCTATTAATATATTTTTAAATACAAAGCTTTTATGTGATGTAATTGTTTTAGTGGAAACAAGTTAGGATTAACTCCTTGGCTATTAAGTATTTGTCCTTTCTCAGGAAGGAGTGGGCTCCCAAAGGTTCTGTCTTTGCTGTAGTTTGTAGATCTGAATTTTTCAAAATTTGTATAATTAACATTGCTTTGTTTATGATCACAATTTTTAATAATCAGATCTTTAAAAATCCAGTTATATCTTGTGGATTATATATAATGAATGGAAGATTATACACTTCTGAGACCACAATGTTAAATCTGCATGCCAAAAATAATTTTTAAATACATTTTATGAAGTTCATTTTATATTTTCTGAATATAGTTTTATAACAAATATGAAGGTAGAGAAAATTTATAGCTATTAATAATACAAAAGTAATACCATTTAAGAATCATTTTTAGAGAAAGAAACTTGAGAGAGAAGACCTGAGATAATTAAATTTTCTTTAATTGTTTTTATGAAAGATAATTTAGTTTTTGATGGCCATTGATCTTGATAATAATCCTTAGATGTTAATTCATGGATATATGGATGTGAGAGGCATACCTGATACAACATTTGGCTAGCATTGATTGACATGAACATTTGAATAAATCTTCAAAAATCTGTTACTGAACATAAACCCCTTGACACATGTGACCCACTTATGTTAGAATTGTTTGAAATGTCTCTTTAGCCCTAGCCCAGCCCTTCCTAATGGAGTTGTCTTTAGGATTTTTCAATTTTGTTCTTCTGGATGTTTATATCTAATAACATACATGCTTATTTACTTGTTTTAGTTAAAATAATTTTTATACTTTTTTAACATTTCAAAAAAGCAAATATTCATTTAATTTCCAAGTCAGATTATGAGGTAAGGAATGACTGTTTTATTTCAAGATGTAAATTATATTCACAGGAATCAACATCAACAAAGATATACACTGAATTTTCTTTGTATTGAAACTGTAAATCCTCAAGAGTAGAGAATGTATATTTTGTTCACTGTGAACTCTTTTGCTTTGGAAACAGATCAATAAATGTTGGTTATGAATAAATATTACACTTACATTGTGGAAAATCAACCAAATTAGTAGAGTGTCAAGAAAATTTAAGTGAATTAGATACACACAAACTGTTTTTTTTAATGCTTATTATATTCAGGCATTAGAAAGTATATATATGAAAAACACAAAAGAAGGATGGAGTTGATTGAACCAAATAATGCAGTATCTGTTACTCCTATCTAAGATCATATGTATTTGCATGACTTTTTCCCTGTCTCAGTGAAATAATTCCTTTTTGTTTAAGTCCTGTAAAGCAACCAAAAGTCATGGATTACTTTGACTTGGTCACTGATTACTCTTCCCTTGAACACTGATTGTGTTCATAAAATGCTTTCTATGCTGATATATCTTTATTGCCTTATGAATAATTAGTTGGTTATGGTGATAGTTTGAGAAAGGGAGAAGATCTCACATTTCAACACTACCAGGGAACTTTGATATGTTAAGGTTTTACCATTTAGCATAGTTAAGTCTTATTAGGAAGTTTTGTCAATAGTAATTCCTGGACTTATGTTAGTTGCTATACAAATAAAAGGAGAGAGATTAAATATAGTGTTCTGGAGCAAACTAATGAGGAATTAAGTTTCCCTATATTTTAGGTAGATCATGACCTAAGTTAGATGCTCCTTAGGTTTCTCATCTGTATGGGCTAACTAAATTAAAGCCAAATTCTATGAAGCCAAGTATTTCTATGTATAAATTGTGTCCTTAAATATTCTTGCACCATTTCAAATCACCTTGCTACCAGTAATAAACTCTCCATTTTTCTTTGTCAATATCATTGTTGATCTTGTAAGTCCTGTTTGTTTCAAAACCTCAATTGTGACTGACCTCAATCATGATGAAATACTTCCTATATTAGCTCCTGCTTTGGGATGAGTTTTGTCACATTATCAAACACTTGCTTAAATGATGTTTTGGAATGTTTTTTGATTTATATGCATTGTTCTACATACACTATCCACCTTTCAAAACTGAGGCAGAAATAAATGCATCAGAAAAAACTAAAAGAGCAGGTTGTCTTCTGAGGCATGCTCTCTCAAAGTGGGACTTGGTCAACCCTTTCTTCAGGCGGAGATGTTGAGCTTATGGTTGTTAACATATTATGAAAAGAAGCATTATAATGGTGAAACACTAGAAGACATTTTCAAATAGTGCCTCTTTTTTAATGTATTTGTTTCCGAAGGAGCAGACTGTACCACCAATAGTCCTGTCTGGACCCATCACCAAGCTTGCTCCACAAATGTAAGAACTCTTCTGTTTTTGCACCAGGCACAACACTTCTGTTATGCATAGGCTCCCATGTGTTTGTATGTTGTCACATTGTCATGGGAAGAACAGAAATGGCATGTGAGATATTCTGAGAATCTTAATTTTTCTATGACACATAATTTGAAGCTCTACTTAGGGTAAAAACCTAAAGATTATTGCATTACATCCCAAATTAATGATAAATCCAATAAGGGGTTAATATTAAAAAATATTTAAAAACTCATCCAATTGAACACCAGGAAAAAATTTGATTAAAAAAGGGGTAGAACTCCTGATTAGACATTATTGCAAAGAAGACATACAGGCATCAAAACACAAGAAAAGACATTCAACATTAGTAATCATCAGGGAAATAAAAATCACAGCCACAATGAGATATCACCTTACACCTGACAAAATGGCTATTACTAAAAGGTAAGAAATAACAAATGTTGGAGAGGATGACAAATAAGAGAAAGTGTTGGAGAAAAGGGAACCCTCATGGACTATTTGTGGGGATACAAATTGCTTCAACCACTAGAGAAAACAGTATGGAGGTTCCTCAAAAAATTAAAAATAGAACTACCATACAATCTACCAATTCCACTTCTAGGTACTTATCCAAAGAAAATCAAAACAGTAATTCAAAAATGTCTATGTACGCTTATGGTCATTGCACTGTTATTTACAATAGCCAAGATATGGAAGCAATCTGAGTGTCCATCAAGATTTGAATGGCTAAAAAAGATGCATTATGTATGTGTGTGTATATATAATGGAATACACACCCACACCCACACACACACACACACACACACACCCCACACACACTAGAATATTAGCCATAAAAAAAGAATGGAATCTTGCCATTCGCAACAACATGGATGGAACCTCGATTTTACTTATACTAAGTAAAATATGTCAGACAGTGATACAGAAATATTGTATGATTTCACTTCCATATGTAATCTAAAAAATCAAAGGAAATGAACAAATGAGACAAAACAGAAACAGGCTCATAGATTCAAAGAATAATCTGGTGGTGATTGGAGGAAGATAAGGAGATTGGTGACTGGTGAAGGGGTTTAAGAGGTACAGATTTCTGGTTTTAAAGTAAGTCACAGGAATGTAGGTACAACATAGGGAATATAATCAATAATATAATTACTTTGTGTGGTAATAGATGGCAACTAGCCTTATTGTGGTGATCATTTTGTAATGTATATAAATGTTGAAGCACCCTGTTTCCCACTGTAAACAAATATACTATCGCATTGCTACTATACTTAAATAAAAGATGTCAGGGAAGTTCACCATATTGGGCACATTGTGTATTTCTTTCTTGAGAGTCCAGTGACTCCTATTGCAGTCAGAAGGATGGCATGTATGTATATAGAGAAAGAGAAAACTATCTTCTTAAAGTTAATATATTTTTATTGTCAAGAATGTTCAAGAAACATACAAATAGAGATTTCACTTTATAGCCACCCTTATTTTATTCCTATGGCCTGGAAAATTGACTAGTTTATTTTTATTCTAGTTTTTAAAAATATAGACAAATCAGAAAATAATATGTTTTCTATTCTTCTATTTAAAACAGCATTTATTAAAATTTCATTCAATGTTTGACCCTTTACACCAATACATGAGGCTAGATAATGTTCAAGAAAATTATTGCAAATCAATAGGTCTTTTTCCATGCATGTTTCATCATTGAGATTTTGCTGCATCCATGATTTAAGGTCATGCTTTACTAGAAGCATGACAGTGACAGCAGTCAACTCTACATGAGCTCTGCTTCTCTTGAAGCTTGCAGAATAGTCCAGCAAAGGTCATTTAACTTTTAACAAACCACACTGAAGTTTGGACTTTTCACTGAATTGGTGTTTCTAAGACTATGCTGAAATTTTCATAGGTTATTTAAATTATGTAGATTCCTGAAATAAACCATTTGGATGGGCGTAAATATTACTGGTCATTCATTTTAAAAGAAATTAGCAATTTGACTCTGAAATATTAATGTGATAGAAAAGGACTTGCTCTTCATGCGATCAGAGGCAAGATTATTGATTACTGGGGAAGTGCAAGTTAGCTACAAAAAACTTTTTTACTCACACTATTTATAAGAAAGTGTATTTGTGTTATATTGCTGGACAAAATGGACAGACTTTCTTTGAGCCATATGTTCTATTCTGCCATCTTTAGAAGAGATACATTTACTTTTCATAATCATTTAGTTTTTACAATTGGCATAAATAGTAAAAAAGTAGAGTAAAATAAATCTATAAGATTCTATTCCCTGGAAAATAGTTTATAAGTCATAACAAATTGTACCTTTTCATATCCTTTAAATTATTGTATTGATAAAATAAAAGCCACATATATGCTTAATCAGTGCAAATGTGGCATACTTATAGTGTCTGGGAAGATTCTTGTTTTAGTTAGAGAAAGGTATTTGGAAAATTCTCTTATCTGTTGATGGTACCCTGGGGTATTTGTGAAAGTAAGCACACCGATACTTGATAAAGGGCATTTTGTTTAAAATATGAAGATACTTTTACAATTTTCTTGCTGATGTTATTTCTCCACCCTTGCTGCTAATTTCTGTATCTTCTCTCTATTAAGAGTATGCCAGCTTTAGGGAATCGATTCACTTTAGAGTCTGCATTTGGTGAGTTTGTTATTATAACATAGTCAAAAAGAATCTTAGAAGAGGTTTTCCATGTCGGATAGAAGGATACTTTCAAGAGGTCTTTGAAAGATTGGCTGCATAATTTGTGGACACATTGCAACATTAAAATGCAGAATTTCTTGTTAAAATATTACTAAAAATTTTAAGATGGTGACAGTAGAGCATCAAACCAAGTGGGAACGTTTTGTGACTGCCTAGGTTAGTGCTCATGAAGTCAGTCTTGGGCTCCTTGTCCTGGAAGACTCTTTATCTTTTCCTCTGTTGTTTAAGTCACTGAAGAACAGCTGTTCCCTCATTTGTTGTAGACTTTAAGTAGCTGTTCTTTTTCTACTTTTAGTTGGAATCCTTATTTTTGCCTTTCTGTCAATTTTTGATTCATGTGCTGCTTCTAAACTGCCCAGCAGTATTGTTTTTGACAACTAGTTCTAGAACATCTTTCAATTTAACCACCTCTTTGATTTTCCTTCTTCCTTTTGAAAGAAGCTTTCCTCCTACCCTGCCTTGTGTGATCTCGTTCCAACATCTGCTCTTTGTCTTAATGGAATACTCTCATTGCCCCAGTATTGTTAAATGTGGAATGGATCATATGTCCTAAGACTAAATAGCAAGACTAGATAGAGGCACCAAGATGCCATTACCTTCATGTTTTCTCTCATATTTTGCAGAGATCTAAGAACCAAATACACATTTTTTATTGCTGAATACACAACCATTTTGCTCTGAATGTATAACCTCATTTCTTCTACCTGTGTGAACTGGACAGATAATTGCTTAGAAGGAGTCTAAAGTTCCCTTTCATCATCATTGGAAACTCTTAAGAAAACCCTAAGCCTTTGCTTTCCTTTTTTCTCTTTCCTGGACCCTACCCAGATCATTTTAGACCTGTAGATGAAAAGATAACTTTCAAGCAGGAGGATGATAGCTCAATAGAAGAAAGAAGGAAAAAGATATTTTTTTAAAAAAATATTTTATTTATTTCTAGGAGAGAGAGGGTCAGAGAGAGAGGGAGTCACAGACTCTGAAACAGGCTCCAGGCTCTGAACTGGCAGTCAGCACAGAGCCCGACGCGGGGCTCGAACCCACGAACCGCGAGATCATGACCTAAGCGAAAGTCGGAGGCTTAACCGACTAAGCCACCCAGGCGCCCCAGGAAAAAGATATTTTTAAAGCGTGCCCTTCAAACTAAAGGGAACCTTGAGATCAAATTAGTTCAGCTCCTTAGGTATACAACCCAAACAAGTAAAGGCAAAGAACCATGCAAAGAACCATAGAACACAACATCCTTTTCAATATTATTCTTCCTAATGATCGAATATTCAGAATATTCTTCTTTCCTTGACAGTAGTTCAAGGCTCTGAGCTAAAGGGAGGAATTAGGTCACTCATATTTCCTCCTAGTTTTTATGTATCCCAGAATTCTGCATTTCTAGAGCGGCTTCTTAATTCCTTCCAGTAACCCAATAAATTAAGGTAGGTAGAAATCACTTATTATTAATGTGGGAACTTAGGCTCATGTGACTTAGCTGATACTTCCAAGAGTTACAAGATTCATTCATAAGTATTTGATGAGAACTGAGATTCTTAAATGCCCAACAAGGAATCTTGCCTTATATTGCTGCTAGCATCAAGATGTTTGTCACTTTTGTCACTGTTTATGTACATTTCTATGTTATTTCTAGATATACTATCATATGTGGCTCTCTAACTTCATTTGTTACATTCTTCTCCTTTCCCTGTTTGTCATTCCTAAACATGGTAATTCTTTAATTTATATCTCTTTAAAAATGTTTTTTAAGCATTAAAGTTTCATGTTTAAGACTTGTTACTTCGATAGTGAGGCAAGATAGTCATTACTACAATTTTAAGCTGAACCAATAACTGTAGTTCCATATGTAGGCTAAGTGCTACATATAATCACTCAGAGTTGCCCTCAATAGTTATTTGCCCTGAGCTATTTTGTTAGCATTAAACATCATCCTGTACTTATATAAAGATCAGAAAATTGTACAGTTGCTTAGTTACTTGCTTTTCTCATTGCTTCCCATTTAAGCCAATAACTAAATGAACAATTAGAACTTGGGTTGTGTGAGAAATGTGTTTTATTTGGCATGGACCCTAATGATCCGATAATGAACAGCTTCATTTCTATCAAGAGAATATTCTAAAGGATGGTTTCATTTCTTAATGCTGACCCTCACTCTGAGAGGCAGGCTGCTCTAATCATGATAGTTAATGACCAATAAGTGGCCATTTGTCACATTTTCATTCTTTACTCCAAGCCTCAGCCAACCTCTAACATAAAGAATTCAAACTATGATAAAATGCTTTAACAGGTAATGATGAGAGAGATGATGAGAATTTTTAGGCCAGAGTTCATGCTCCATATGTTCTCTGTAGTAATCATGTTGAAAAATAGGAGTTTGGTTCTGAAGCACTACAGAGTTTGATTCACTGGACATTTATTGACTACTCTGTGTAATTCATAAGAGTAGAAAGAGAAATGAGTATCAAAGTACAAATCTCTGCCTCTAATAAACTTAGTCTGTAGTAGGATATCAAGTTCTAATCAGAATTTAAATGAAATAGGTTATGACTAACTTAGTTACCAGATTTGTGTAAACATTATAAACTCAGGGGAAACATCAGAATTCTCTAAAAGTTATAAAGTTATAAAGACCTTTAAATTGTTTCTTATGTACCTTTGGCTTATGCATACTTGACTTTGACTGTAAACATAACCCAACATTTGAAAAGTTCACAGTTAAATTGTGGAAGTTCATTAACTACATGATTAAAGCTGATTTGTTATGTTTAAATTTCCATAATCCATTTACAAGGTTTATCCATTTAAAATCTCTAAATTAGCAGTTTTCTCTGCTTCTATTATTCAGGTCATTGCACCTTAGACAAGCTAAATGTTTAAGTGTTCCCTGTAAGAAAGCAAACAAAATTTAAATATCTGCCATAGTAAAGTCAAAACAAGGAAAGTCATTATTAGTCTGAATAGTCTGAATAGAAGCTTCCATTAATTTTCTGCTTCATTTTTCCCTCCTCTTCATCAAATATAATTTTAAGTGAATTAATGAAATTTTGTAAGATATTTCATTTTACATATGTATTTTGATTCATTTTTTATATACCTTTCTGAGCTGTGACATCATTTTTAAAGTTAATTTATTTATTTTGAGAGGGATAGGAGAATACAAGTGAGGGAGTATGAGAGAGAGGGAGAGAAAGAGAATCCCAAGCAGGTTCTACACTGACCGCATGGACCAGGCAGGGCTTGAACTCATGAACCATGAGATCATGACTTGAGCCAAAACCAAGAGTTGAATGCTTAACTGACTAAGCCACCCAGGAGCCCCAATATGCATTTTAATTCTAAACAGAAATTGTAATTTGTACAAGTTAGGACATTTGGGATTCCTTTGGCATGCACTATTAATAGTAACAAAGGCACTGCGGAGACATTTGCAAGACAATAGTGTAAGAAGACTCTGAACTCACTCTCATTCCATGGATATACCAGATCTACAGCTAAAATTGGATAATTTCCCTCTGAAAAAGATCTGAAAACCAGATGAACTGCTTCTCCACAACAAAGGATAAAAAGATCATATGAAGAGGGTGGGAAAGGCAGAGACATGATACTGTCCCAAACCCCATCCTCTGGTGCAGAAACACAGGGTGAGTGGAACTCATCAGTCTGGTGATTCTCTTGGAGGAGCGAGGAGTTGGTACCCCACATCTGACACCTCAACTGTTGGGATATGGACTGAAGAGACAAGACCCAAAAATGCCTAGAAAACCAATGAAGCTAATGTCCAAGGAGCCCAAAGTGCTAGAGGAATCAAAGATTCCCTTTTTAAAGGGCTTACATGTAATCTTACTCACCCTGAGACCTGGGGAAAAACAGCACTTTAAAAGGCATCCAGACTAGAAGTGAAGGAAATTCATTTGCTGATTTAAAGGTGTCTGCTGGAGGGTCAGGGGTCAGAGGAAGCTCTCCCTCCTGAAGATGGAGGTTTGCACTCTCTGCCTACCCTGCAAGCACAAGTGGGTGAGCTTGGTTGTGGTCTCCTTCTGCCCTCTTGTTCAAACAAGTGGCAGTGAATCATCATGGCTATCCTACTGCCCTGCTGAAGCTGGAGAGCATAGGTAGTTATAGTACTCCCCTGCTCTCTGGCTGGGGCTGGCAAGCATGCATAAGTCATGACATTCTGCTCCCAGCCATAGACCAGTGCATGCACACAGACAAGGAGGATGCACACAGTCATGACATTTTCTCACTCCCATGTGCAATTCACACAGGCAACAACCCTTTTTTTTTTTTTATTTTTATTCTTTTTTTTTACAAATAGTTTGTCAAATTAGTTTCCACATAACACTCAGTGCTCATCCCCATAAGTGTCCTCCTCTATGCCCATCCCCCCCTCNGGCAACAACCCTTATTAGGCACCTGGCCCTGGTGGCCAAGGGAGCTGGCATTCCTCAGCTCCATAGAAAGTCACTTTTCACCAGGCCAGCACCTCCAGGTTACTGCATAAACAGCAGACTGAAACACAACCCTAGTATTCCTGGGAAAAAGGCCTATTTACTTAGCCTGGACCTTTGGCCTGAGGAGAAAACTTCAGGTTTCTCACACATTTAGAGGCTATGGAGGTGCTCCCAGGAAATGTAAACAGAGAGACATGATACTTCTGCACTCTGTTGGCCTCACTACAGCTGGATGAGACCTCCCCAAGGGGAACCCCAGTTTTTGTGACTATCATCTAGGGGACACCTCCAGATCTCCTGGTCTGGAGGCCATTAGGGTCTGTGGCCCCACAGGACTGTATATATTTGCCTACTTTAAAGGCTGCTGCCTCTGGTTCTGGTTTCCAATCTTCCTGAAACTAGATGCAAAATAAGATTTCTCCACTTGGAACACCAACAGGTCTTAGCATATCTTCAACAATGTGGGCATATAAATCAAGCTATTTAGATAATCACTAAGGTTTGAGAGACAAAAGCTAAACCAAGGTTAAATGAGAAGGAGTATTATCATCTACAGAAGCTTACTCTTTCAAGAATGAGAGAAGTGGCTGCTTTGCCTAATGCATAGAAACAAACACAGGGACCCAAGAAAAATGTGGAAACAAGAAATATGTATCAAACAAAAGAATAAGATAAAACCTCAGTGAAAGACCTTAACAGTATGGAGATGAGTATCTATCTGATGGAATATTCAAGGTAATTGTCATAAAGATTCTCACCAAATTCAGGAAAAGAATGGATGAATACAGTAGAACTTTAACAGAGATAAAAATATAAGAAGGTACCAAACAGAAGTCACACCTGAAAAATATAAGAACTGAATTGAAAAGTATACTAGAATGGCTCAACAGCAGATAAGATGAAGCAGAAGAATAGCTCAGGAAATTGGGCAACATATCAATGGAACTCACTCAGACAGAACTGTAGCAAACAAAAATTTTTAAAAAGTGAAGATAACTTAAGAGACCTGTATGACAAAGTGGAATAATATTCACATTGTAGGGATTCCCAGAGAAAGGGGAAGAGATAAAGTAGAAAATTTATTGGAAAAAATGATGGCTGAATACTTCCCTAATCCAGAGAAGAAAACAGACATGTAGTTCCAGGAATCCCAAAGACATCCAAATAAAGATGAACCTAAGATGATCCACATCAAGGCATATTATAATTAAAATTTCAAAAGTATACCTAAAGAGAGAGTTTTAAAAACAACAGGAACAAAGCAATTGTTACATACAAGGAAAACCCCATAAGGCTATCAGCAGATTTCTAGACAGAAATTTTGCAGGTGAGAAGGGAGAGGCTTGACATAGTCAAAGTGCTGAAAGGAAAAAAACAAAAACAAGAAACTTCCAACCAAGAATACTTTATGTGGCAAGGCTAATATTCAAAATTAAAAGAGAGATAATTATCTAGGTAAGCAGAAGCTAAAAGAGTTCATCACTACTAAACCTTATAAGAAATGTGAAAAGGATTTAAGAAAAAAATGGTACTAATTAATAAGAGAAAAGAAATGGTACTAATTAATAAGAAGAAAACATATGAAATTAAGAATCTCATTGAAAAAGGTGAACATATAGTAAAGGTAGTGGATTAATCACATAAATCTACGGTAAAGATTAAAAGACAAAAGTAATGCAATTAATTAAAACTACAATAATTAAGGGATACATAAAGTAAAAAAGATGTGAACTGTGACATCAAAAACATAAAATGGAGGAGAGTAAAAGTGTAGAGTTTTGGAATGTATCCAAATTTAAATTTCTATTACCTCAAAATAGACATATATATATTTCTATATGTATATAAATTACTTATATGTGAACCTCCTGATAACCACAAAGGAAAAACTTACAGTAAATACACAAAATGAAAAGGAATCTAATCATAAAAATATACATTAAACCACAAGGAAAGAGAGCAAGAGAAGAATAAAGAAACAGAGTGGAACCACAAAAAACCAGAAACAATGAACAAAATAGCAAATATATATCTATCTATAATTACTTTAAATGTAAATGGACTAAAGTCTCCAATTAAAAGGCAGAGTGGAAGAATGGATTAAAAAAAGACATACAAATGTATACACAAATAAAAAATAAACAAAACAAGACATCTACATACTATCTACCAGAGACTCACTTTAGATATAAGGGTAGATTGAAAGTGAAGAAATGGAAAAAGGCATTCCATACAAATGGAAAAAAGAATGATGGTGTAGCTATACTCACACAGACAAAATAGACTTTAAAACAAAGATGGCAATAAAAGGCAAAGAGGGATACTAGATAATGATAAAAAGTTAAATCCAAAAAGAAGATAAAACATTTACAAATGCATCCAACATGGAAGCACCTAAATATGAAAAGCAAGTGTTGCCTCTGCATGGTGATAGATGCTATCTATAGTTACCGTGGTAATCATTTCATAGTGTATACAAATGTTGAACCACTATGTTGTACATCTGTTGCTAATATATTGCATGTCACTTATACTTCCATAAAAATAAAATAACAAAGGTACTAAGAGAAGCTTATTTTTGTTTTAAACTTTAGTTGGATAATATAAGAATGGATGTTGAATATATAGCATATCCAATTGAAAAGTGACATTTTATTTTAAAATATTTTTCTTAGAATATTTTTTCTAATAATTTATATTTTATGCTATTAATTAGATAGAACATTAGGATAAGCATATCTAGAAATAAAACAAAGTACATTGATAAAACTCAAAACATTGTTGATTACAAAATATTTGTCCAAAAGGGTTTTGGTAAGAAGAGAGAAATAACAGTCCATAACTTATTTTTCTTAGTAATTATGTAAGGTTACGGAAACTACCAACATAAAAATTATTGATTAATTTTAAGCATTACAATAACTTTGGTAATGCTTATAAGAATTTTTGATTCTTTAAAAAAGCATTTATTTACTTAATGTCTACTGTGGCTGTCAAACTTTGTGGGAGATAAAAATCTCTCTCCCAAGAATCTTAAAATTTAGTTGAAGAATTAAAATGTCATCATAAGTAACTGCAAAAGTCAGTAGAGCATAAAAGGCCCACAACTGACATACAGAAAAAAATAGTATAAATATTGAATGGTGGCAGTATTTCTCCCAACTGGTGGAATTGGGAGTAGGTTAAATAAAGTTTCTACAGATCAGGTGGCATCACACTGAGGTGGACCTTTTAGGGATGATATAAGACAAATGTAGAGATACCACCCTGTAGGAATAAAGGACATAGTGAACATTCTGCCTGAGTGAGGCATGGAGTAATTGAAGAAGAACACGAGCTAAAAAGTTCTGGAAGATATGTGTGAGCTTGTGCATGGACAGCCCTGAATGCTAGGTTAAAGAGTAGAATCCTTCAGTTCTATTCAGTGAATATGTATCAAGTTCTCTACCATTTGTGTTTTGCTTAATCTGTGAATATTAAAAAAAAACAAAAAAAACCAGGGCAATGTGGTTTCACTCCTCAGGAAATTCACTTTGTAGATTTTGCAGATGTGATAGACATCAGGAGTGGGTTAGATAGGTGGATTATTTGATACTTGTGGTCAGAGGAGCTCTGGGCTAGGATTTAGAAGTAATAATTTGAAGGTAATGTGTAAAAGAAATGAGTGGACAAGACTTGGCCAATAGACCCTCAAGCATTAGTCTTTCCAATTTTGTTTTATTCATTTCTGAAAAGGGTATCTCTTAAAAGAAAAAGAAAAGGAAAAATACCAAATTATGTTTGCTTATGTGAAGAAATCTAAGAGGAATAAAGTTCCCCCCCCCCAGGAATCCTGAATTAATGTTCTGATTTCATTAAGTGAAAGTACTTATGACATAGAGTAGTCCCTAGAATGACTTATTTCTTTAATATGCACAACTGCGTTCACTAATGGGGGTAGAGGCATGGTACCAGATTGTGATAGCACCAGTGTTCTGCCCTCACAGGAGGCTTGTCAGAAGCTCCAGATCATAGCAAGAGAAAATAAATGACCCCAAGGATTTTGGGTGACAGGAGAGTGGTGGAGAAGGGTAGGAAAGAGAGAGATTTTGTTGAAATTAAAGTATGGAATAAATAGGTGTAAAATTAAAAGTAACTTCTATAATAGTTTTAGTACATATATTTATCTAAGGACAAGTTTGTATCTCAATAAACCCATCATAAACTAAAAATATCAAAAATCAAAAGTGCATTTATTATACCTAATTTAGCAAACATCAACGCTTAGGTTAGCTTACCTTAAATGTGTTCAGGACATTAGCCTAGGTTGGGCAAAATCATATAACACAAACCCTATTTGATAATAGTGTTGAGTGTCTCATGTAATTGCGTCCTGTACTGGAAGAAAAAACCAGAACGGTTGTGTAGGTACAGAATGGTTGTGATTATGTGGCCGGCTGGGCACTGTGGCTCACTGTTGCTGCCCAGCATCATGAGGGAGTACATACTGCATATTGTAAGCCCAGAAAAAGAATAAAATTCAGTATTCGAAGTACAGTTTCTACTGAGTGTGTATCACTGTCACATTATTGGGAAGTTGAAAAAATTGAAAGTTGAACTTTAATAAGCAAGGGACTATCTATATGGCGTACTTAAATGCTAAATGATTGCTCTAAAATTCTGCTGCTGAATTATTAAAGTAATTTAATGTCTCTCCATATGGTAGACAGGATTCGAGGATGTCCGCTAAGATTCCTACCCCTCCTGAAAGGCATTCCCCATATAATTCTTTCTCTTTGAGGGTTGGATGAAACCTGGGAATAGAATGATGTTTCTCACAGGAATAAATTAAATTATATGGCAAAGTTAAGGCATTTTTGCAAATGTGATTATAATTCCTTTAATCAGTTGACTCTGAGTCAATCAGAAGGGAGGTTATTCTGGTAAGCCTGAACTAATCAGATGAGCCCTTTAAGAAAGGATCTTGAAGGGGTGCCTGGGTGGCTCATTCAGCTGAGTGTCTGACTTTGACTCAGGTCATGATCTCATGGCTCCTGGATTTGAGCCTTGAGTCGGGCTCTGTGCTGACATGTCAGAGCCTGGAGCCTGCTTCCTATTCTGTGTCTCCCCCTGCCCTCTCCCTCCCTCTCTCTCTCTCTCTCTCTCTCTCAAAAACCGGGGATCTTGAAGTCAAAAGTGCTTTCTTCTACTGACTTTGGAGACACAAGTCACAAGTCACAAGACACAAGTCATGAGTTTTTCAACTAAAAATAAATGAGTTTTGCTAATGGTCACATGAGATTAGGAGAGGATTCCAAGCCTCAGATGAGGCTGTTGCCTTGGCTGGTACCTTGTTTTCTCCCTTGTCATATCCTGAGCAGAGGACCAAGCTGAGCAGAGTTTGGACCTCTGACCTACAGAATCTGTGAGATTATAAATGGGTGTTGTTTTAAGTTGCTAAATTTTATTACTGTTACACAGTAATAAAAAAATAGCACATTCCTCATTGAATAAATATTCTGAAGGATAAAAAGTGGGGATAATATATTTGAAAATACTTTTACTAAAAATCAAATGAAAATCTGTTGACAGTGCTCAGTGGATTAGTCAACCTAAAAAAGATTCTTTCTAGTAGACTTCCTTTCCCAAAATCTGGCTCTTATTTTTAAGAGTTGGGGGTAATTTGGGACAGAGAAGACATAAAATAGGGTATAAAGTGGCCATGTGATCCTGTTACAGAGAGAAAAAAAAAGTTCCCTTCTTTATCACACCTGATTATTGTTGGGAAATTATCATTTGCTTGAAGAAAATATGTTATTTTGTAGAGAATTAGACCTAGATTTGTTGACATTATTTATTAGTTAATTGTCAATTCAAGATACAGCTATAGAACTTATTCTTTGTTTCTTTCTGTAAAATATATTTTTTTACATTGCACTGAGGAATATAATTAAGAACTAAATCAAGAATTCATGAATCATATTGACACAAATAATGGTTATTAGTTTTATGCAAGTCTAATATTTGAGGAGGGTTTTGCTGTCTTCCCTCCCAGCTTTTCACTTGATTCCTGGAATCATAGAAATGACTTTTTAAAATGATGAAGACAATAACAAAACACTGTAAGCAAAGTGAAGTTCCAGAACTTGGCAATCTTTAGGAAGGTAAAAAAATAGGGCAGTTCTCCACCAGTAAAATAGCACATAGAGTTCAGTTTTAAGACGTGGTTCAGGATAGCAGTAGAAAGCTTTATTTGTCCCATAAATGTGTCATTAGAAGGATGTGCTTAGGAAAGATATTTCCTTCATCTTTTTCTTCTGAAGGCTGAATTTGAAGACCAATGCCTCATTGTAACTGTAAGGAATGAAAAACAGAAAATAACATAATTTTCAAAAACCTGAGTCAGAGGCTCAGTGGAGATAGGGGGATATCCATGTGGGGAGGTCAGAGGAGTAAGAAGAAGGGAAAGAAAAAAAAGAGAGGGGAAGAAAGAATAAATACCCTAATGTTTTTGATGAATGTGCTTTGAATTGTCTACTGAGGAAGAAACATAAAAAATAGTTTGGCATTATTCTCTGGGTTCTATTTCTGCATTTGATCTTAAAATTTTAGAACTCTTTAATAATGAAGTAGATTTTTAATTCTTTCAAACATCAAGGGTTTAGATCTGAGGTTATGCTTTTATGTTTATTAAGATTCCAAGAACCTGGTGAATGTGTAAGTCAACAAATAGGATTTCAAGTATTTGTTTATTATTAAGGTACAGAATATTATATCTCTATATAATTATATCTAGAATGAACAATATAATATTTTACAGTTCTATCAATGACTTGGTTAAGAATGTGGAAATGCAGGCTTATTAAAAATATGGATGATCAAAGCTCAGAGGGATAACAGAAATATTTGAGAACAGAACTGTGACTTCAAAATGAATGATGACTAAATAATCAAGTGAAAAATTTAGGATATATATAAATACAAAACTTGAGTTCAAAAAGCCAACTGCATAAATACAGGTTAGGACAACACCTGACTTGATAGCAGATATTATTTAATACTTATTAATACCAAAGAAAAACAAGGAAAAGGAAAACTATTTAGTTTTTCATTTAGGCCAGTTAATATGTTTTTTTCCTATTTTTGAATGTTTTTATTAACAATTTTTAATGTTTATTTAGTTTTTGAGAGAGAGAGAGACACACACACAGAGCAAGCAGGGGAGGGGCAGAGAGAGAGGGAGACACAGAATCTCAAGCAGGCTCCAGGCTCTGAGCTGTCAGCACAGAGTCCAGTGTGGGGCCCGAAGTCACGAACCATGAGATCATGACCTGAGCCAGAGTCAGACACTCAATCAACTGAGCCACGCAGGCGCCCCTACGTTGTTGTTGTTTTTTTTAATAGTTAATGTAGGCACCTGGGTGGCTCAGCAAGTTGAGCATCCAACTTTTGATTTTGGCTCAAGTCATGATTCTATGGTTATGGGATTGAGCCCAATATCAGGCTCCTCGCTGTCCATGGAGCCTGCTTAAGATTCTCTCTCTCTCTCTCTCTCTTTCTCTCTCTCTCTCTCTCTCTCTCCAGCACCCTCCTCTCTGCTGCTCTCCCCTGTGTTCTCTCTCTCTCTCTAAAATAAAAAAAATTAAAAATAAGTTAAAGTAGTCTTATTACATAATCTTATTAAAATAAAACATCCTATGTAAAAAGTGTTATTTATGTAAATATATTTATGATTTTTATGTGTTGATATGAATGTAAAGTTAGGCATGGGGGGCCACACAGGTAATAGTTGTATTGATTAGTTTAGGGAACTTAATTTTTTTAATTCGATACCATTTAAAAAATTTGTAAGTACAGTTCAATATATAAAATAAAATAATTTCAGGAGTAGGTGGAACTCTTAAAGAAGTAAGATTAATAATAGCAACAGGGGCGCCTGGGTGGCTTAGTCGGTTAAGCATCCGACTTTCGCTTAGGTCATGATCTCGCGGTTCGTGGGTTCGAGCCCCGCGTCGGGCTCTGTGCTGACTGCCAGCTCAGAGCCTGGAGCCTGTTTCAGTCTGTGACTCCCTCTCTCTCTGACCCTCCCCTGCTCACGCTGTCTCTCTCTCTCTCTCCTAGAAATAAATAAAACATTAAAAAAATAAATAATAGCAACAATATATAACTCTTATATTTGCTTAGTAAACTACAGTTTATGTTATGTAATAAACTATAGTTTATCATTATAATTGTTCTTTAATTTTAATTTTAATTGGCTCATTTACAATTCGCTAAGGTAGGTAAGGCTGAAATTGTTTTATTTTGTATTAACATAAACTCAGAGAATGAAAGTGATTTATTTTGATCTCAGTTCTAGTCATAACAAGTACACAAATGTATCTTTTCAAAAGCATTATTCTGGATGAATCAGTCCCATCTAGAAGAAAAGATTGATTTGGTATTTTGTGTTGAATGTATGCATACCTGAGTATGAAAGTATAACACAATATCAAATAATATCTTAGAATATATATCTATAGAAATAATAAAATAATGCCCTGTAATGTAATAAATTTAGAAGTTTAATCATATATTTCTTTTATTTGTTCTAACAGGGATATTACAAAATTAAAATTCATGAAAGATAAGCTGAAAAAATGTGCTAACATTGTGAAAACCTTGCTCTAAGAAAAATTATCTTGAAGGAATTGAGAAATTTTTTCTTAAAGACCAAGCTCCAAAAGGGTAGGGACCATTTTTGTTGTGTTCACAAGTGGTTCTTAGTACAAAGTAGGTAAAGAATAATTATTTGCTCAATGATTAGAGGACATAACCTCTGTCATAATTGAGGAAGGGCATTTGATTTATTCAGGAGATAGTCACAGAAATAAGAATTGGAAGTTACTGAGACAAATTCTAGCTATATTTATATACGGAAGAAATTTCCCATGGTGAGTGCTTTTTAAATGAAAGAGTTTTAAAGGTATTTGGCATTATTTGCTACAGGAGGAGTTACTTAATTTTAAGTATCTACATTTCAGTTGAAGTGCCAAAAGCTGTTTTGCTATTAGCAGAATATTTTGTCAGTAAAGAATATGCCACATACAATGGATATTTTTCTGCTAAAACATGGAGCATTTCAGAACTCCTAAAATAATTTTCATGACCTCAAGTGAAACCCTAAGCAATGATTTCCCTTTTCGAAATGAAATAACGTCACTACAGGAATAAGCAAGAGTGAGCTATAGTCTAGGATTAGAAATTTGTGAAAATAGAAAATTCTCAAAATTCTTAATTTTTAAAAATTCCAACTTTGCAATTATTTAGGTATGGTTTTTCTGCTAGTCTATCTAATTTTTAAAGTGAAGTAGCTAAAGGGAAAAAAGATATAATTGGAAGGAAGCTTTAGTTTTTGGTTAGAAAGTGATTATGGATGATCTGCATACTAGACTATTTACTGGGAAAAATAGTTTTGATAATGTATCAGTAGCTTTTGAACTTCATTTTGCATTTTCCTTGAATAAGATCCATGGAAGTCTTCAATGTAATAGATATTTCCTTATAGAATATTGTTAGTAGAACTTAATTTTACCTTTCAAAAGAACTGAATTCAGAAAAGTGCAGTATGCTTTAGGAATATAATAGATTTTGGTAGTCACCTAGAGGAAATTTTTTTTTTTTTTTAAATTTTGCTAGTTTGTTTTAAAATAAATGGCCTAGGGGCACCTGGGTGGTTTAGTCGGTTAAACGTCCGACTTTCGCTTGGGTCACGATCTCGCGGTTGGTGGGTTCGAGCCCTNTTTCTTAAATACATATCAAACTAAATTGATTTTGTTAGGAGTTAACTTCATTATTCAAATTGTAAGGGGAAATCTGTACAATGTAAGTTAAAAATAACTTGAAATATGAGACAGATAATACGTATATTGACAGATATAATACTTAAACTTTTGAACTAATTTAAAACATATAGGTTAAAGAACAATAATTTATTCATGAAAAACAGTTCTGGAGATCTGAATTTATGGGTCAATAAAGATTTTTATCTNATTAATATAGTATATACTATAAGTATATTATAGTATAAATATTTAACAGTATTATATAATATAAATATTTATAGTTAATATAAATAATAAACATAATATATTATGTGTACATGTATATATATTTCTATGGTAGAAGGACAGTAGACTTATTTTCCTGAACACATTATGTAATAGCTTAGAAATAACTTCTTTGATCAAGTGGTTATAAACTCACGGTTCAGGACAGCTTAGTTTTGTGGTGGGTTTATTTTATAAAGTCATCTACCAAAATGTGTCATGTTAAATATAAAATGTGAACAAAATGGGGTGCTTGGTGGCTCAGTCCATTAGGTGTCTGATTCTTGATTTCAGCTCTGGTCATGATTTCACAGTTTGTGAGAGATTTCACAGTCTGTGTTGAGTTCTTTGCTGAGCATGGAGCCTATTTGGGATTCTCTCTTTTCTTCCCTCTCTTCCCCTCCCCAGCTCATTCATTTCTCTCTCTCTCTCTTTCTCTTTCAACATAAATAAATAAATAAACTTTATAATGTGAATAAAAATCTTTTTTAAAAAATTTAAGTGAAAGATGATAGCATCATAACATCTATTTCTCACTAGTATTTATATGATGTAATCATTGTTTTAATATTTATGATAAGTTCAGGCCTTAGCTCGCCTACCTGAATGGGGAAGTTTTGATCTTTCTATTTAGTCTGTACATCAGAAAAGGCACGCCTTTATCTCTTTCCTACTTTTATAGCCTGAGAAAGGCCTTTCTGAGGCTGTAGACAAGCAATAGAACAGAATTCATAACTACGATTTCCATGGTAATATTCTGTTTCAGAAGAAGATACAAATAAATGACCAATTTTCTGCCTGTGTAATAAGATAGCAACCTTTTTACTTAGTTTTTCTGCTTAAAAATGGATATATCGTGAATATCATCTTTCTTTGTGTGAATGAAAATAATTTACAGCATAAGTACTTTGTAAGTGCATAATATTCTGCAAATGCTCAATAATTAACAGAACAGCTCATTTAAAATATAAATCAAGTATGCTAGGGGAGGAAAAATTCCAGGAAGGAAACCAGGCAAAGTGCCACTATCTTAGAGCTCTAGGCAGATATTCTAGCTGTGCTGAGATATAGTGGCTTTCTTTATCAACTCCTCCAAGAAGTATTATAAACCCATCCCTAGCCACACACCAGATTACCCTCAGAGCTTTTTGACCTTGCCCAAAGACAAGATCTCTAACTTATAAGAAGTAATACACACCTAGTCAGTGCAAGTCATGATGGAACCAGAATAAGAACATGATGGTCTTCATAGAGCTTTTGGTTTAGTGGGGAAGGTAGGCAATTAAGTAAGTGTTAATAATATCTCGCAGTGAATTGATATATGGCAGAGGAAGTGCAAGGTGATCAGAGCACATGGTAAGAGCACTGAAGCTCTTCCAGCTTGGAGGTAAAACTAGCTGGGTAAAGCTTAACAGGGAAGTGCCTTGTGCCTAGCACTCTGCTACTGGCTAGAAATTTAAACTGGGAAAGAAGCATATTCCCTAAGAAGGTAACACATGGCTCAAAAAAGATTTCAAATAGGATTATTTTATAATTTTAACTTATTCTATTTATATCATTTGTTGACTGTTGTCTCTAATTTGTATTCACATGCCATCCTTCGCTCCTTTGCAAATTTTAAGATTTTCTTATGGTATAATAAGCTCCAGAATTTAGCTTCCACAGTTCTCCACAATCTGACACTACATAACTCAAAAATCTTCAAATTCAATTAGAAGGAAGCACCCTCTAGACATGGAAGTATTTGAGATTTCTTTTTTTAATAATTTATTTATTTATTTTGAGAGAGAGATTGGGTAGCAGAGAGAGAAGGAAAGAGAATTCCAAGCAGGTTCCCCACTGTCAGCACAGAATCTGGCATGGGGGCTCAATCTTATAAGCCATGAGTTCATGACCTGAGTCCAAATCAAGAGTCTAACATATAACCAACTGAGCCATTCAGGTGTCCTGAGCTTCCTTATATGTGAATTCTGGTCTTCACATCTTGCCTGTATAAATAATTTTAGACAAACATCATCCAAATCTCATCTACTTCAAAAATTTTCTGATTACATTCCTTGAACAGAGACTTTCCATCTAGAAAAAAAGATTTATTGTCTATAATGTTAATTTATTACTTCCACCATATTATCTTTTTTGAGATTTCACTCACAGAAAACATTTTAATTATAGAATTATTTAATCTGAGAGAAAGCAAAACTGCTTCAAAAATAAGTGATAGTTACTTATATGAATCTTAACGCTACAAAGTTCAAATATTTTCTTTACCTCTGCTCTGCCTCAAACATTGGGTAACTAATTCTGAAAAATACAACACATTTACTTAATGAAACTTTTATGATAGTTCTGATTCAGAATTATAATTTTCTGATAGTATTTATTTTTGTTCTCAAACTAGATTTTAATAAGCCCTATGAAATAAATAACTTATTTCCTTTACTTTTTCCTTGCTTTTTATGTTTTGAAATGTATGTCTTTCAAATTATTTATTATTTTAAAAGTAATAAATTTGGCTTGGAAAGCCTCCGGATGATTCATTCAATTCTATAATGAAATCTGTGGGGTGTGTGTGTGTGTGTGTGTGTGTGTGTGTGTGTGTGTATGGACACACACACACACACACACATATGTATTGCCTACCACATAGTCTTTTCTGTGTTAGATTTTAAGAAAATCATAGTGTAAGATAGTACAATAGGTGTTTTTTCATTAATACTATTGAGGAAAACTGATAAGTGGATGGAAAATTACAACACATTATAATAAGTTATGTGAAAGGGCAGTTTGATTATGGAAAGTTATGAGAAGTGACCATCTCCATTTTGGAAATCTGGGAAAGCTTTCTGAAAGCGAGCATGTAAACTGAGACTTGAAGGGTGAGTGAGAGTTTATCAGAGGAGGAAGTGGAGAAAAGAATTGCAGGTAGAGGAACTGTATATGTAAATTAGAGAGACCATGACTTGATTATGGAACTTGAACAAGTTAAGTCTGAAGTAGTAAGGGATATGGCTTGAGAGGGAGAGAGAGAAGCAGATGAGGTAGAGCATATAAGATATGCTAGTGTTTATAGCATTTTAATCAGGGGCATGAGATTTATCTTTTATAAAAAGTAAAATTCTGTATATTCTGTACACTGTAGCAAACATTGGGAGAAAGCAAGACTTGAGTTTTGAGAGTATTGCAATAATTCTGCAACGCACAATGTGATTGGAGTTTATAAAGGAAGTTGGCAATAGGAAAAAGAGAGATAGAATCAAGAAATATTTTGGAAGTAAAATCTATAGGATTTGCTGGTTGTAGACAATAAGATGAAACAGTCCAATATGACTGGATTTTGATTTAAAGAAACCATCTGAATTGTACCATTCACCAATATAGAAACACAGGAGAGAGAAAAGCAGGCTTGTGGGAAGAGGAAAACAGTAATTTCAATACTGAATACGTCAAGTTTGAAGAACTGAAAGGCATCAAGGTAGGTGTATTGTTAGTTCTTGGCAAAGCAGTGTTGGCTACCAACATCTAGTAGCAATTTCTTATCTTTAAGAAAAAGTTCAGCCCTGATAAGAATACATTAAGCATGTCTTAACTTTCTAAGTTTGATGTAAATGCATACCACTCCTGGAGTGATTTTTCTAAAATGCATTTCTGATTATGCTACTCACCATTTCAATATCTTTTACATTTAAGGGAAATTGTTGATAAAGAGAAAATTTTTATTCTGTAACTATTTTGTACATAGAAGACATTCACATTTTTAATGATTCATAGTTTTTATTTAATGAAATTTACTTACTAAATTACTGCAATAAAAACTATTAAGATATAGAAGTAAATAGGACAAGATAATGTTCTTCAATGGATTTTAAATCTATATAACATTTACTTTAACTTTATATAGCTATATATCAGAAGAAATCAAGTAGGAATTATCAAAAGAAAAACTTCACCAGGTTTTGACTGTTTGGAAAATAACTAGGATTCACTATGGCCTCGGAAACCCAGAAATGTTAGTAAATTCATAAGGGAATAAAGATTAACCATGTGGGTTTGCAAAGATACTAAAAACATGAAAAAAGTAGATTCTCATTTATCTAGTGATGAAAGAGTTATTCATTACTTTTGTGAGGGCAATTTCAGGAGGTCAGTAAAGCCCTAAGTCAAGCGGAAGAATATCATGGGGAGAAGAGCCATAGTTTACATTCAGTTGGCTCTAATGTAAATGGATGAAGTTGATAGATAAAAACTGAAACTAAAACTATGATTCAGACATGTGTGTGTGCACACACACTTACACACACCTGGATGCGTGTATATAAATGGGAGTGTGTATATATATTTGTAACACTCATGACGGACTGAAACAACTGAGGTCTCTAGAGAGAGTATTGTGGCAAGTCCTATAAATAAAAAAAATATTTACCCCATGAACAAATAATAAACAAAAATTGTATATATTTGACTATGGCTAATGAAAAATGCATTGCTAAATGGTTAAGCTAAATCAGAGAAGAAAAAAGATTGAGGGAATTGATTAATGATAATGTTTATTAAATTTCTTGTGAAGAAGGTTTCCAGAGAAGGATGAGAGATTAGAGTCTGACAAAAGAGCAAGAGTGCTTTTTAAGAAGATAATCTAAAAGAGTTTTGGACAATCTCATAGATGTGGAAAGAGAATAAAATGGAATTTAGGGGTCCCAGAGCAATCAGGACTTGAGGGAGCCTGGTCCTGGGTAAAAATGGCAGATACAGCCAAGTGGCCAATGTTCATCAGCCTTCTCTCTTGAGGTATTTGTGGAATTTTAAGTTCCAGAAGATCATAAGTAATCAGAAAGCTTCAAAAGAGCAGATTAGAGTTTTTGGCAATTTTGAAGTGCCAAGGAGACAAAACATAAAGATCAGGAATTGCCAAGGAAAGAGGGCATTGCAGAATGACCTAGGTTCTTGGACTTGAAGGACTATGTTCTAGTTACAGTTTATGAATCAGAGGAAGAAAATCAACCTTACAAGACCTGCAACCCAACCCTGAGTCAGACAAAAATAAGAAAAATATATTATTAGAAGAGAGAATAAATTGCATAAATTTCACAGCAATAAAATAAAATTTAAGATTACCTTTTAAACAGAAATGAAAGAAACCAGAAAACAATGGAGTGGCATTTTTAAAGTATTGAAAGAAGATAACTGTCTACTTGAAATTTTATGAACTAATCAAACTATTCTTCAAAAGCGAAGATACAGTGGGTCGCCTGGGTGGCTCAGTTGGTTAAACATCCGACTTCAGCTCAGGTCATGATCTCACGGTTTGTGGGTTCGAGCCCCACATTGGGCTCTGTGCTGACAACACAGAGCCTGGAGCCTGCTTCGGATTCTGTGTCTCCCTCTGTCTCTGTCCCTCCCCCACTTATGCTCTGTTTCTCTCTGTCTCAATAATAAATAAATAGGAAAAAATTAAAAAAAAAACAAAAGTAAAGATGCAATTAAATTATGTCCCATAAAAAAAGGGAGAACTTTTAAAATGAAAATTAATTTTTAGACATTGAAAACTACTAAAGGGCATTTTTTAGGTTCAGGAAAGTGCTGGGAGATGGAAATACAAATATGCATGAAGAAATGGAGAGTCCCTGAAAGGGCAACATGTGAGTCTATATGAATGAATATACGCTATACAAAAAATAACAAAAGCTTGTTCTGAAATTTAAATTATATGTAAAAACACGATACTACAGTAACACAAAATGTGATAAAGGTACATGGAGTAAAAATGTTCCAATGCCATAGATATTTCTGGGTAATGGTAAAAGACATTACTTACATGGGATAGTAATGGGTTAATATGAATATTGCAGTCTCCAGAACTGACTTTTTCAGTATTTTTATCCTAGTAGAAACCTTGAAATAATGTATATTAGTATGATCAGTAAGTTGTAGATATAATGATTCAATATTAATTTTTGGTGAGCATTTTAATAGAGAATGCTATTTTTTTCTGTGTTTTTTAAACTATTAGTCTTCTCTTTTTGTGTTATTTCTCTTTCTCATAAAGGATGTAAATTGAATATGAATCAGTGATGTAGTTAGAAATAACTTTAGTTTTCACTTTGTTAAAAAAATAATTTTTAACTTTTCCAGTAAGGTCCGTACAAGGTGTGCCATACCTAATAAGACATAGTATGTGGTTTATGGTATGCACAAGAATAGTTTTTCATTTTATTTAAAAATAAAAATAATCTCTTAGTTAATCTTTCTTTAGAAAAAAATAGTTAAGTTTAGCTTACTTTTCTTTTTATTTTTAATATTTTTATTTATTTCTAGGAGAGAGAGAGAGACAGCATGAGCAGGGGAGGGTCAGAGAGAGAGGGAGATACAGACTCTGAAGTAGGCTCCAGGCTCCAAGCTGGCAGTCAGCACAGAGCCCGACCCGGGGCTCAAACCCACGAACTGCGAGATCATGACCTAAGCGAAAGTCGGACACTCAACCTACCAAGCCACCCAGGTGCCCCTAGCTTACTTTTCTTAATATTAATCTCTTTCATAATGTTAAATATATAGTTTTATGAATTCTCTATAGTTTATACAATTCTATATTATATAAACACAAGTGTATGTACATATACATATACACACACACACACAAAGCTGACCAAAACAATTAACCTTATATACAAAAAGCTCTATAAATACCAAGCTGGATAAATACACACAAGAACACAATTCTTAAGCACAGCATACTAAAACACACTTAAAGGCAAAGACAAGGAAAAATACTGTTAGGAAAGACAGAAAAGACATTGATGTGCATTTCTTGTAGGTAACATGTACTTAGATTTTGTCTTTTCAACCAGTTGTGCAATGTCTGCCTTTTCTGTGGGTTTTTAATGTTGTTTGTATTTAATATGATTAGTGATATAGTTGGATTTTAATCTATTTTATTATTTCTTTTCTTTTTGTCCCATCTGTTCTTTGTTATTCCCTTGTTTTCTGTCTTCTTTTGCATTAATTACCTTTTATGATTTATTTGATCTCCTTTTGGCTCACTTTAGTGGACCCGTATTTTAGTGTTTGTGTGGACTGGAACAGTTACTCAAGCAACAGAACAGTTATACCACTGCTTGTGTTATGAATGATTGCAGTAATATTAGTAGTACATATCTTTAACCATCACATTCTACCTTCAGGTAGTATTATACTATTTCATGTATAGTAAAAGGATTTAAAAATATTTTTAATAAAATATATATTAATATATTATAAAATATATGTATTATATATTTTATTTATACTTTCTTGGCCTTTGTGCTGCCTTTGTCATGCATTTTATATCAATATATGCTAAATCCCCAAACACATTGTTCTTATTTTTGAGTCAGTCAACTATCATTTAAAGAGATTTAAATAATAAAAAGTGTTTACATTTATCTATATAGTTATCATTACTCATGGCCTTATTTTTTGGGGTGTGTGTTACCCACTTTTCAGTCTGATATTATTTTGCTTCTGCTTGAAGACCCACCTTGAATGTTTGTTATAGTGCTGATCTGGCAATGAATAATTCTTTCAAATGTGATATATCTGAAGAAGTCATCAGTTCATTTTCATATTTGGAAGATGTTTTGGTTAAAATATTATAGGCCAAATCTTCCCTTCCCCCTCCCTCCCCACCAACCATTTAAAGATGTGGCTCCATTGTCTTTTTTGCTTTCTTTATTTCTGACAAGACTTACATTGCCGTCCTTATCTTTCTTCCTTTGTATATTAGATGTTATTTCACTCTGGCTGCTTACACAATTTACTCTTTATCACTGGTTTTAAGCAATTTGATTAGGATGAGTCTTGTATAGTTTTATGTTTAATGTGTTTGGGATTAGCGAACATCTTAGACTTGTGATATAATTTTCATCATATTTGGAAAAAAGTCAGTTATTATTACTGTATTACTTGTATCTTTTCAGCCCCAACATATCACATCTTTCAGGGATTCCAATTACATGTCATTTATCTGCCTGAAGTTTTAGCCTAGAAACTTTCTCCAGGAAGTAAGAGCAATAGTATGGATAATCTCCCTTTTCTGACATCTTTTCATACTATCTTTTTTGACCCGCATTCCAGTGTCTTAAGTACCATTGCTTCACATATTTTGTCTGTATTTTTAGTTGTTTCACATGAGAAAGTAAATCCAGTCCCTGTTATACCATCTTTACCAGAAACAGAAGTCTGCAGAATGCCACTTGAATTTCCCGTGAGAAAAATATTTTGGATAATTTTATAAGCCCCTAAATGAATTTTCTTCTTGAAGGCAGATACATGTTAAACAAAATGATAGCATTGTTTTTTGAGGAGCATGAATGCATATCAAGAGAAAATCCCTATAAATATAAAGTGTGTAGCCTTAAAAAAATCTAACCATCTTATTACTCAAAGAAAAGAAACAGAAAACAAGATCAAAATGCATGACACCTACATATATAATCACGGAAAGCATCTGATTAATATAGAAATTTGAAAAGTTTGAAATTGATTTGTTTTCAATCCTCTTATGTATACTATCACAGAAAGAAACAAGTACAATGTTATATATATGTATGATGAAATTCTGTAAAATAGCAAAAATGAATGGAAAGCATCTATATAAATATGGATCATAATAATGATGCTTTCAGAAGTAAATCTTTGTTTAGCAACATATACAAGGCAGAATCAGGAAGACATAGAAACAGTGCATTATACGGAAAGTGAGTTGTAGATTTTGTGGTGAGCTTAGGTAATTCTTATTTGATGACTTTATTTCCTCAAGAGTAAGTGAGAAAAATTTATCAAATAAAGTGAATTGTAAGGGTTTTAGGGGTATGCGAACAGGGAAGTTGTCAAATGTCTGTCTTGGGCAGTGGAAGGAACATTTCTATGAAATTGGAAAGTTGACAGGTAGCACTGAATGGCATATTGGTGTGATTTTTCTCCATCCATATTCAGCTGTTCACAGAGTGCCTAATATTGGGTTTAACTAACTCTGAGGTTCTGCCAGATGAGGAGGACACATGGTGAGAGAGATAATAGAATAAGGAGTGCTACTCTAGAAGGGAAAAAAATGTGTAGACTTAATTAATTGGAGCTTTTAGTGATATATTTATCAGAATGGGGAAAGTAACATTTTACAGATCAGGATTTGTGACATAGTGAACTTACAGTAATGGGTGGATTGTCTCTGTGGATGTTGAATTTGCCATGACTCATGATGGAACTTGGGCTAAGGTTCTGGATAGTTTACCAAATACTGATGTGTTCAGTAAATTGTGTAACTTAGGGAACAATAAGATTTTGAGTGTTATAGGCTTATCACAGATGCTTCAAAGATCTATAGGTTTTTGAAAGATAAAGGTGAACTGTGTTATAAAAGCAATGAGTAGAGGGTATAAACTAAGGGCTCATCTGATGGGTGACATGGTTAAAACTTATCGGGGCTGTGTGCACAAGAGAGAAATGGCATAGAATCCACTTAGCAGGCGGAAAAATCATTGAGATTTCACCTCACCTCACACCCCAAACTTCTACAGAAAGCTTACACATTTATTATACTGAGAAAGCAGAACTTTTACAGTTTGGCCAGCAGACTTCAGTAGAGGGTGACAGCATGGATCCCTAACAGTAAGCAGAAACAAATATTTTCATAGGTGCCAATAACTGTACTGAGGGACTAGATCAACTGGCAAAACTCTAGAAAACTACAAAAGGATTAGAAGTCATATCAAGAGACAACTTTAATGTCATTTTTGAGAAAGGATCCACCTGTTAGGTATATTATATAAAAAATACTAGAGATAGGTTAGTAAACTAATCCAGATAAGATTAGGCAATTTCTCAAAAATAACTCTTTAGTACTGAAAGAGACTTTTTTTAGCCAGAACAAAACTGTTATAACTTTATACTTCTCCTCTCTTCTCCACCTTCACCCCAGGCAATATAATAGCTTTTGAAAAAGTTTAAATTCAATTTAGAAAATGTATTTATAAAATAGTATGGACATGTTATTTATTGCACTCAAATTACACACACACACACACACACACACACACACACAGGAAAATAGGGTCTCTTTCTCTCTTCCTCCTTTTTTGTTTTGTTTACTTCATCACTGTATTGTAGCTACTTAAAATATCACCGGCACAAGCTAGACTAAATATTTGTTATTTAAATGAATATACACATGAATTGAATATATGATAAGGAAAACATCAGAAAAGAAAATAACAAATAATGATGAGAAAATAATCAGACATACAAAGGAAATTAAGAGAATCTTAAGAAACTATTTTGTTCTCATCTATGGTAATATATTTCTCTACCAAAATGATTTTATGAGATGAATGAAATTGTCAAAACTTAGATCTTGGGACTCAAAACCTATAGAGGTAAATTTTTTAAGGACAGAGAGAACATTATCAAAGAGCTACCCCCACCTACCTAAATATCACTCTAAGATATTTTTACAGATGATTTCTACCAAAGCTCAAAGTAACATACAATTCCTTTGCTATTTAAAATCTTCCAGATGTAAATAAATGAGCCTTCATTCTTTAATAAAGTTAGCAAAACACTGATAATAAAAACTGGCAAAATAGCTGAAAAGGAATATAATAGACTAATAAATGTCAATAAAATATTCATAAATATTAGCATAGAGAATTCAGCTAAACGTTGCTAAACATATACTAAACACACTCAACTGGGATCTATAGCAGGAATGCAAAGATGGTTGAAAATAAAAATTTGTGTTATAATTTAACATGTTAAAGAATAATTATATTCTTCTTTTCCAAAGGTGCTGAAAGTTTATTACCAGATGTTTAAAATAATTCTTAACAAAATGCATAAATGGACAGTGTTTTAACCTGTAAATCATATTCATGTCAACCTCTAAGCCAGAATCATGACTAATATGGTCACATGAGGAACATTTCTACTGGGTACAAGAATCACATAGTTAATCAAATTACTTCTATTATTTTTAACATTATGCTGGGTGTACTAGTCAAAATAATTGGAAAAGAGAAAAAAAAATAAATGTTAAATGTCTGTAGTTCACAAATGGAAATAAACAAACCAGCACACTGGACTGGGGCTCTAGGAAAGATTAGTTTTATACTGGTTCAAGTGGTGGTAATCAAGGCAAAGTTCCTTTTTTTTTTTCAGAGCTAATTTCTCATTTATATAACAAGGTGATAGGAGAGAAAGGAGTGGGATACACTTCTGAAACAACAAATTTATGTTACTATCATTTCCTGTAAGTAGGCAAGATTCCTCTCCCAGCCTCCCTCTTACCCCATTTGAAAACCAGGACTTAATAAATAGCGTATCTACTATCTTTATGTTGTGTTTACTGTTTGATATTTGTATCTTAATAAAAATGGATCTGAAATGGTGGCGCTAGTTAGAGAAGTCAGCTATTCTTTGACATCAGTCTTAAGATATTTTCTTGTCTATTTGTGGAGGCAAATTTGCATTCCGGGGCACATTCCCAGGAGGGATAAGACAGGGAGTAGTGATGAAAGGAGAAAATTGCCTAGGCAGCTAGACTGGCTTATGCAATTCTAATGGCAATAAAAACAATCTATTTTTTAGGAAGAAATTGTAGAGGGTACCGTCATATTCAAAAAACTTTAAAAAGAGATTCTGTTGGAAGGTTAGAAAAATGATGATTTTTTTCAATAAAATTTGTTTAATATTTTATAACCTATTATTTAAAAATAAAGTCATATGTTTTGAATACAGTCAGTGTGGGCATTTGGGAACTAGTGTTCACAAAACTATTTAGATGCTTTTTAAATGTGAAAGAAAGAGGTAGATAAACTCAAGTTTATTGAACTTTAGGCAGGGAGATTAATTATTTTTCACTTTCAATTTAATAGAAACAACTCATTTGTTGTTTTGTTTTGCTTCCAGAATGTAATTTATCTTGTGCCAAAGAGAGCCAACGGTGAATCCAAATTAGACAAAGAAAGCATGGTTTTCTACACAAATACCGCTAAAATGATGGTAAAAATACAGAAAAAACCCATAAACCTATAAGGCAAAAGAGGGTGGGTAGAGGTGAAGGGGACAGAAAATAACAGATAATCAAGATCAATGTGATATTTTAAAATGTAGGCAAAATGGACGAGTGATAACTCACTAAGCAAACTAGAAAATTCTGAAACCTTGGTTCACATTCTGGGATGGGGGTCAATCAAGAAATGATCCTATTTATCCCAAAGCCTCTAGGATTTGCCCACAGTGGGTATATTAGAATATGGGATTTAGTGGTGGTGGGATAGAAACAAAGAATGTTGAAAGTTGATAGTACAAAGCAATCAGGTGACTTGCTCTATTTCCCACTCTAAATACTGATAATATACTTCTTCCTCAACTCCAGTAGAGGTCTGTATGTTTATTCTTCTGAGAGGACTAACCAGAGGGACTCTGGATTTAGGGACAGCAGATGCTGTTTAGCATGGTGGTACTGTAGTCAAGTCACAGTTTTACATTTCCTAGCAGAAGATTCCTCTGTGGAAACTGGTAGAACGGAGAGAAAAACTATTAGAATTTTAGTCTCTATTTAGCAATCCCATGCACTGAGACCCTTCACCTAGTTAGCTCCCCTCACCTAGCATGAGATTCTAGTTGACTTTTTGCATACTGGATGGGGTAGCCTGTGACTGACATATGTTTGAGAAAATCTTTTACATGACAGATAGACACCAAAACAAGGACTCAGAAGAGGCTGAGCCAGTTCAGGAGGTTGAAAAATATAAATACTCTCAAATATAAGAGCCATAGAGAAGAGAATATAATGTTATCTCTGATTTTAAAGCAGTATACAATGTAAAAGGAATATCAGAGAACATAAAAGAGCTTTTAAAAATAAAATATGATAATAGAATTGTAAAATATAGGTATATAAGGTTTAGAATATAAAGTTGAATAAATCATTCTGGAAAGAAAATAAAGGCTAAAGAGACAGAAAATTGGAGCATATGTAGTTATTTGTTTTATAAAAAAGGGCATCAATGCAAATAATGCAAATCTACTTATAAAAATGATCTTAGTAAATGATGGCTTTTAGTTGGTTATCCAAATGGAAAAAAATCTTGACCTCTACTGTACAATATATACCAAAATTGATTTAAGATGGGTCGTGGACCTGAATGTGAGCAGTAAAATATGAGTTTAGGGGAAAAAATTTAGGAGAATACCTTCATAACTTCAAAGATTTCTTAAGCACAACACAAAGAACACTAACCATTAAATTTAAAATTGAAATGTATTAAAATTAATAACTTTTGTTCAATTTTCAATGTTTTTCACTAATAAACAGGTACAGTGAAGTTTATAGTAGATTTATTCTTAATAGTCCAAGAGTATAAATAACAAATGTCCAACAATAGTTGAGTGATTAAGCGGTGGTATAGTCATTATAATCAAGTACAACACTGAAATAAAGTAAATCACTTTATTACATGGAGTGTTATTGATGAATCTTACCAACATATGACTGAGTAAATGAATTCAGATACTGAAGAGTACATCATACATAATTTTTAGGCATGGACATGTGACTTTCTGTGACTGATAAAATGTGAGTAGAAATGTTGCAAATTACTTCTGGGTGGATTTTTTTTTTTTAACAGTCAATGTGTAACTTGCCATGTCAACTTTCTCCTTCCTTGGGAGGGTGGAGACTGTCAGCCCAGCCTCTATAAAGACAACTTGGAGCTAAGCCCTCAACAAGTCAGTTTATTTCAGTAAGTAATAAACCCCTGCTGTGTTAAACCACTGATGTTTGGGTTTGCTTATTTACTGAAGCACAACAAAGGTCACTGTGATTGATGTCAGGGTACAAGTTTCAGAGGAGAAATGAGAAAGAAGTGATAAAATTTTCATAGAAATTAGACAAAGCATTTCCCAGAATGAGTTGCCTTTAATTTTCAGGTTGAAAGCCTCTCTTAGTGTTGAGTACAACTAACGAATGAAACTCACATAATGCATGCTATTTAGCACTTTAGAATACTGGAGTAAAGAGACCATCCTAAAATCTCACAGAATGGAATACAAAAGGATCATGGACCAAGAATTTGGAATCAGAACAGGTGTGGACTTCTCAATATCAACTCTGGAAGCTAGAAAACAATGAAACACCTTCTAAATTCTATAAAAAATTATAATTTGGTTTTATATCCAAGCCAATCTTTCAGCCTAGTATGAGAGTACAAGAATAAAAATATTTTAAAAGAGGCAAGGCCTCCAAAACATATCTCTAACTTTTCTCAGAAAGCTTCTTCAATATGTTTCATTAAAATAATCTAGAAAGAACAAACAAATAGACAAAAAAATAATCTAGAAAGATGACCTAATATGGCTGAGTAGCCCACAATGCTGTTCCTCCATATTTCTTAGGAACAAACTACTAAAATAAAGACTTAAGTTCCCTGGATTTTTTTGCAGATAGGCATGGCCATGTGATTAAGTTCTGCTTATGGGATTGAAGTAGAGGTAGTATGCACAGTTTGCAGAGGTGTTTTGAAAAGGAATGGGCTCTTTCTTTTCTGTAGTATGTGCATGATAATCAAAGCTCTGGTAGCCATCTTTTATTCTACCCATGTGTCCTGGGAAATTCAACCCTGAGCTCTGAGGGTCACTCTACACCCTGGAACATTCTTTTGCCTGTGCTAAGTAGAATCTCATTTCATTTGATATCTTGTTTTGAGTTTCTGTTTCTCAGATACAAGGAAAATCCTAATTAAAAAAAAAAAAAAAGGATTCTGTGTAAGGGGATTGAACATAGGAGTGACAGAAGAAATCCCCAGGACTGACACTGAAGAGAAATCTTAGGTTTTGAGGGGATGATGTTCTAAATTAGCTATATCTTATTCTCTATTACAGCAAGTCAAAATATAATATCTAAAATGGAAATATTCAGATTTTGCAATATAAACATGTTATGTGGGGGATAGGAGTTAAAAATACTGGAGGAAACATGTAAAAGAGTCACAAGTTGCCTCTGGGGAGTGGGAAGCAAATATGCAAAGGGTAAAAACGAGTGGCACAGAGAAGTGTTTTTTCCAGTACAGGGTGTGGTGAGCTATTAGATCGATTCAACTCTGTAGATATTACTTTATTATTTACTGTATTTATAGGGATAAACACTGTAAATGAGTTTTTTAAACAAAATGGATATTCAAACCCATGATTTGCATTTTCTACTGTGCCTGAATGAGAATAGTAAGAAAGTTCTGTTGTTTGTACTAGTTGACTTAGCAGAAGGTGATTTAAAGGAATGGCATTCTTAAATTGAGAGACAAAGGTCAAAGACAAGCAATGCCTTAGCTGTTAAAACGTATATCATGAAGCACAAATCCTTAACAGCATACAGTGGCAGTCCATGGGGAGTGAAGAGGAGTGCCTTTAGTTTGTATCTGTGACTTATTGCTATGACATGACACTATTACATTTTGGTTTTTAGCATTTTTAAAGAGGAAGTAATAGTTATGAGAGATGAAGAACTCAGAATTAAGTACTGTAGTTATACACAGAAGGGTAATTTGGTTTTGATGTATTGGCCTGAGCCTGTTAACTAATAATACCAAATTTTAAGTAGCATCTCACCAGTATGAAAAAGAGGTAGCATCATTATTAATGTCTAAACTATAGTGTGTTTCACACAGGATTATGGTAAAGGTCAGGCCATGTTTCTCTGAATTAAAAGCTATTCTGAGCTATCGCATTCCTAATCAACTCAGACCTAAAGGTGCATAGCTCAGTTATAATGAGGCACAATGAATTTAAATAAACTGCAAGATACTGTATAGTGATTTATATGTGCACTGTGGTATCCTTTTAACTCATTAGCAATGAATGATACTATGTGTTTGCAACTGTTTTTTGCTGTATAACTATTTTTTAATCACAATATTTCTTAGTAAAAGTGCCTTATGCTCCCATTTTCTTCTTGTATGTGTAAAGTAAAAGGCAAGGGGTGCTCCTGGCATGTACCCAAACATGAGTCACAGCAGAAAGAAACTGGCAAATATATACTCAAATAAATTTCATAAATTAACAATTTGTAACTGTGCTCACATGTTTATGGTTTCACAGTATAGAACTGCCATGGGTATTGAGAACAAGAAAGGAAGGTTATATGTAGGTTTCTGAATTATACTTGAGATTATCCTCATAGAGGGATTTTTTTTTTTAGAAAATCATTGAACACATTTGAGCATTTAGTAAGAAACAAAAACAAAACAAGAAAATGTAGCCAGAAATATAAATTAGCAAGAGTCTTATTTATCATCTTCTGTCTTCTTGTGTACATCCAATAATTCTTGTGAAGAACAAATCCCTATAGTTTGCTCATATAGCAAGTTGACATCATCTATGGGGCTTTAACTTCATTTAGTAAAACCTTTTTATTTTCTTGTTTCCTAGATTAAGACTCTTCTGTGCACATGATCTAACATAAAAAAAAAAAAAGAGAGAGAGCCATAGTATTGATATAATTCTATTTATGGGTTGCCTAGTTATATCTACTTTTTGTGGTGGTAAAAGAAGACTGGATAGACATCCTGAGAAATCTGGGTGTTTTTTTTTTAATGCTTAAGAATCCTATTCAGATATTATATTCATCTTAGGTTGTACTCTCCCCACTTAAAATGGAATCATTATTCTTACAATTGAGTTAATTTTAACCAGGCCTTTGTATTCAAACAACATTTCTCTTGTGGGGCTCAACGTCTTTGAGTTGCATTATCAGTTATATATCCTTCCCATTTGTTTTTCTCAGTGAGTTTTTACTCCATATATACTTGGCCTTGTACTTATTGATTCTAGAATAATGTGAAAAATGCTAATCACTTTTCCTTAATATCTATTTTGGGTTCTTTCCTTTTAGTAGTAGGACTAGAGTTTTACCTAGCTAAATAGCCACCCAACAACAAACTATTTCTCAGTCTCCCTTGAAACTATGTACTGTGGACTGAATCATATTCTCTTAAAATTTGTATGTTGAAGTTCTTACCTAGAGTATTTCAGAATGTGACTGTATATGGGGGCGCCTGGGTGGCTTAGTCGGTTGGGCGTCCGACTTTCGCTTAGGTCATGATCTCGCGGTTCGTGGGTTCGGGCCCTGCTTCGGGCTCTGTGCTGACTGCCAGCTCAGAGCCTGGAGCCTGTTTCAGTCTGTGACTCCCTCTCTCTCTGACCCTCCCCTGCTCACGCTGTCTCTCTCTCTTGCTCCTAGAAAAAAAAAAACATTAAAAAAAAGAATGTGACTGTATATGGAGGCTGAGTTTTGTTATAGAAGTAATTACAGTTAAATGAAATCATTAGTGTATGCCCTAATCCAATATGACTGGTATCCTTATGAGAAAAGGAGACTAGGATACAGACATACACAGAGGAAAGACCAAATGAAATGACTGAGGATGGTACCCATCTTCAGGCCATGGAGAAAGGCCTCAGAAGAAACAAACACTGCTGATACTGTCATCTCCAACTACTAACCTCCAAAATTGTGAGGAAATGAATTCCTGTTGTTTAAGCACCCAGTCTGTGGTCCTTGGCTATAGCAGTTCCACCAAACTAACACAGTAGGAGTGGCCATGGGATTCAATTTGAATTACTGGGGTATAAACTGAAGTGATGTTTACAGTTTCTAGGCCATTTCCTTAAAAGACCAAGTAGAATATGCTGGATTGTCTCTTTTCTCTTTTCACAGGATTAAAACATGACTGTGTAGGTGATTCTGCTTTGAGTGGTGGAGCAACAAGATGGAAGGAACTGGCCCTCAAAGGACCTTGTGGAGAAGAGCGAGCCAGCCAGCCAGGCAGGACTCTTCACATCTGGTCTATTCTGTAAGAGATAAGTAAACTTGTATCCTGTTTAAGCCAGTGAATTATTTTTGTTTCCATTACTATGGTTTGTCCTTTACCCTAACTAATAACACATATATGGAGTTAGTATCTGACATAGGATTTCTACTCCATTTCCTCCTTAATTTTTCATTTATATTCTATATGAAATACATAATGCAATTATATATAAGCTATAATTTAAATATATAAAACAATACCCATATATATTTTGATTGTATGTTACATTATGACACAAATACTGTTGTCATTACAATTTCTTTTCTATTGCAGTTCCAGCACTGAAATATATGAAGTATGCTTGTCTTTCTTTCCTTTTCTTGGTCATCATCAGGCAGTCTTTATGAGCTATAATTAAACTTAATTACATTCTCTAGGAAGATCATCTGAGGAACCAAAGATATCACTATCATTACTGTAAATCAGGAAGGTGGTGTCCACCTACAGCCTACCTCAGCTCCTCTCCAAGCACTTTTTTTCAGGTTGTTCTGATTAAGTCCTATTATTATCATTAACTATTGCCATTATTATTACTATTTCAGTGAACTGTGAAGCTCGAAGATACAACCTTATTTTTTATAGGCTTTTGATTTTCTACATGTTCATTTCTGTGGAGCCCAAAATGGGGGTCTATCCCATGCCCCTGGGATCATGACCTGAGCCCAAATGAAGAGTTGGACACTTAACTGACTGAGCCACCCAGGGCCCCATGATTTTTTCTTACAAATATTTTTGAGAATAATGAGAGTTGAAATCATCCTGGTCCTAAAACATCTCATAACTGACTACCCAACCAAAAAAAGAAATTAATATAGTAAGACAAAGAAAAAGAGGAAGCCTAAATACATGGAAGCATAATATGCAAGTTTGGTAGAAATAATACCCAACCATTCTGTCCTCTACTAGTTTCCAGACATTCTAGATAATTTCTATGAACTTTAAAGAGCTTTTATCAGCATAGAAGGCTCTTCTTGTTTTTGTAGTCAGAAAGTCCCAGTGTTTCCTGCCCTAACTTGATATAATCTTGCTGCTCTCTTTTGGTAGTCTGTTCTGCATTGAATGGGCATGTTTTAACATTCAAAACCTAAGATTTGCAGCTTAGGGAAAGATGATGCCCTTTGAATGAAATGGTGCATCAAATGCCACTAGTAGACATTTGGAATCTCTTTTCATTGTGATTTATATAAATTAGCTTGCAAGGAAATCCTGCTCACAAGCACGTGTTCAACTGGAGTACTTTGGGAACTGAAAGATGGGTATTTGTTTGCTCTCTCTCAAAAGAAAGGATAAGTTTAGTTTGACTGAATGGTGGTAATTCCATCTCCCCTCTCTTGCATTAAGTGATTAACCCTCTGGAAGTCCGTGATCTGCTTTGAAGTCCCTAGCTTCAAAAGACTCCCCACATGAGATCTATTCACATAAACCTGAGTTCCCCTAAATAGAAAAAAAAAATCTTCTGCATTTTACTCAATTTTTTTTCACTTGATGAAATGTCTTTGAGCCTCAATAGGATTTTGAGATTACCATAATTTCTTCTCAGATGCACCACTGGGAGGGTGGAGCTTGAAGGTCCAGGCCCACAGGGTTCTGTTCCTTGGAAATCAGGTATGAAGGTGATTGGAAATCGCTGTTAGGGCTTTTTCCTTGTCCTGCCATCAGGTTAGGTCTCACACTAAGAAACCATGAATTGATATTGTAAGGAGGACTTAACATTCCAAAATAAACATCTTTCAATTTTGAACAGAAAATGCAAATCATTCTCCCCCCCTCTTTTTCTTTGACTATCTGAACCCTGGAGAGTGTACTCTATTTGATAATTTCAGATTTAATTAAGTAATTGGGCATAGTTCTCAGTGGAGAAGGGCAAATAAAATACTCTTGGCTTGAGTGATCACTTTAATAAAGTGAGTTTCTTCCTCTCCATTAACTTTCATTGAAAATAATTCATTTCAAACGAGAGTTGAAATCATCCTGGTCCTAAAACAGCTTATAATTGAACACCCAACCAAAAAAATAAATTAATATAGTAAGACAAAGAAAATGATGAAGCCTAAATACATTCAAGAATTTAACAGAAAACCAAAAGTTTGAGCTTCCAGTACTCTGTATTTGTATTAATTACTATCAGTATATACTATATGCTGAGTATTTTAGTGTGCAGAAATAAAATTATGTGAAAGCTTTAGATTTAGATTTTCTGGAATTAAAAATCTAAAAGGGAATTTCTTTTATACATATATATTCAGGTATCTTGTGGCTGAAAGATTTCAAAGTCCACTAGACTCCTAAAATATTTAGAAGCTTCATGCATTCATTTGTTCAGCTAATATTTCCTGAACAAAAACTACATTTTGACTGAGATGGCCTTAAGATCCCCCCTCAGCTTGACAAAATGTCAGACAGGTTTTTCTGGACTATAATCCCTGGCTTCCCCTTCCTTGGACCGTTTACTTTAGAAAACTTTCAATTATATTCTCTCTGCCACATTGATATTTGAGTCTTCTCTCAGCCTCTTGCCAGTTTTACAACCCAAGAATGTCTTTCTCAAGGACTTGGCAGCCATCTCTTTGACATATAATCATTTAGAAAGATAGTATCCCTGTCTTCCAGTCTCTGTAGATGAGTGGGCGCCTAACATTGATCATTGCTAATTTACAGATGCAATGCCTAACCACCCTCTCCCCATAACACCTTCCAGTACTTTTCCACCAGCTACTCCACTACTTAGAATCTCTCCCACCTTTTGTTTCAGTAGAATTGAGTTCGATCTCTCTTCCCTATTGCAGTAGTTTTTTTAAAATTTTATTCCATACATAATTATTCCATACTAAGATCTCCCTTCCCTATTTAATTTATCCAGTGCAATTTTTCTTTGACAATTCCAAATCTTATGTTAGTGGGAAATGTAAGGCATGATTGGAATAGTTGTTCTTGCCCTTGAAGGGCTAACAGACTATTCAAGTTATAATAATACCTTGACTGTAAAGGCTCCTCCAAGGAAGACTTCAAGTATATATTGTAGATCCATTTAATTCACATTTGAGTTTATGTACAAACTTGATTATTCTAGAGATCCTATAGAATGATGATGCTTATCTGGAAGTTTCTGGAACAAAGCCCATCCCAAGTTTACATGTCAAGGCAGGTTTACATGGAGGTAGAAAAGTAGTATTGATGGAAGGGTAATAAAATGGTATTTCACTTAGAAATAACTTCACCAGGGTTACTGGATGATTGAAATACCATATGTAGACATGCTACTCTGTATTGTCTCTACTGTACTTTCCTCTTATTTTCTTTTCAAATAGGATAAATAAACTGCTACCATCTTAGTATGGAATAATACATAATATAGTTTTCCCTTAGAACATGAGAAACTGGGCTGCCTGGGTGCCATAGTCTTAAATGTCCGACTCTTGAATTCAGCTCAATTCATGATCTCCTGGTTGGTGAGTGTGAGTCCCGTGTGGAACTCTCTCATGCTGACAGCGAAGAGCCTGCATGGGATTCCCTCTCACACTTGCTCTCCACCCATCCCATTCTCTCCCTCCCTCCCTCCCTCTCTCTCTCTCTCAAAATAAATAAATAAACATTAAAAAAAAAAAAAGACCATGAGAGACCCTGGATATTCAGGGAACGTTAGGAAATTGGGCTAGAGAAAAGTAGAGGGAGGAGATTTCTGAGGCTCTGGGAATATTTCTGTAAAACCATTAAGGTGCTCTTGAAGTTGTAAAAAATTCAGGTGCTCATAGAAATCAAACACATTTATGCCATTTGTAAAAATAGTGAATAACTACGGTAAAAGAAAAAGGTAACTCATTTGTGGTTAGAGCTAAAGTTTCCAAAATATATGATTAAATGTGCTACTTATCTTGATTTTTTACTTAGGTATTTCCAGTTCTTAATATCTATGGGGACAATTGCGTTTTGGCTCTTTCTAATGTAACCTACTAGGTATTTTTCTTTCTATTCTTCTGTTGGGGAACTTTATAAAAAAGACAAGACCACTGATTGATTCATGAACAGGACCTGGGCACTCTGAGGCTCCTCACTCCCACTCCTTGTCATAGAAATGTGGGTTCTGCTTATTTTATTTCTGCTCCCAGAGGCTGCTCCAATGACATGGCCTTGCAAGACTGAACCCAGTTAAAGCTTCTTTATAAACTTTTAAAATTTGGCAGCTGGATGTGGGTATACATTTACCTTGCTGCCACCCAAGACAAACCTTGTATGAAAGTTCCTTCTGCTGCAGAAGGGAAACTGTTACCTACCAGTCTAGAGTGGTCCGCTTCTTTCTTTGGTCCCTCCTGCCCTGTGAGTACAGGAGCCAGTTTCAGATTATACTGCAGAAGCTCTGGACAAGGTTGTGAACCAACATCTTCATCTCTTCCTCCCATGATCTCTATCCAACTTTTCTTCCAAAATGGAGTTTTGTGTGTGTGTTCATATGTACACTTATTGTTTTTTTCCAAATTTACTGAGATATAATTGACAAATAAAATTATATTTCAAAGGTACGACATGATGATTTGAGATATGTACACATTGTGAAAAGATTCCCATAATCTGGTAAGTTAACACATCCATCACCTGACATAGTCACTTTTTTTCTCCTTTTGATGAGAATGCTAAGGTCTAGTCTCTTAGCAATTTAATTAGTCATAATATTTTTGTTATATGTTAGATCTTCAGACTTAATTCATCTTATAACTGAATGTTTGTACCCTTTTATCAACCTGTCCCCATTTCACCCATCCCTTCCCCCAGGCCCCAGCATCCACTTTTCTTTTTCTTTGAGTTCAACTTCATTTATTTATCTATTTGCCTATTAAAGTTCTATATATAAGTGTTATCATGAAGTATTTGTCTTTTTTGGGCTTAGTTAGGCACATTCATTCATGTTGCCACAAATGGCAGTATTTCCCTCTTTTGTAAGGCTGACTAATATTCCACTGTGTGTATGTTTGTGTTCCATTATGTATATATATATATTCATTTATATATGTCACATTTTGTATCACATTGCGTGTGTGTGTATGTGTAGATCTAGCTATCATCTATCTATCTATCTATCTATCTATCTGTCATCTATCTATCCATTAATCTATCCATTCATCTAGATCACATTTTCTTTGTCCATTCATCCATTGATGGATACTTGGGGGTTTTTTTTTTCCTCATATTTTGGCTATTGTGAAATAACATTGCAGTGAACATGGGAGTGCAGACATCTCTTTGCGATAATCATTTCCTTTCCTTTGGATATATACCCAGAAGTAGGATTGAGAGATCATATGGTAGTTCTATTTTTAATTTCTTGAGGAATTTCCATACTGTCCAGAAGTGAATTATTTTTAGAGTAATGTAAATATGTGGAATCTGAAGAAATACCATCTGATAGGAACATTAACCTAAGAAGGGATTTTGCATTTGCTGTACGTCAATCTAGAATGCTCTGCCCGCAGGCCTTCAGATGGCTAACTTCTCCTTGTCATTCATGTCTCAACTCACATCACCTCTTTTGTGAGGCCTTCCCTACTCACCAAAGATAAAGTAGCTGCATCCTCACAACCTGCCAACTGTCTCAGAAAGATTTTGGCCTACCGGTCTACTTAAATTCTTCATAGCCTTTATTACTACCTGGAATTATCCTTTCTTTAATTTGTTTACTTCTTCATTAGCTGTTTTCCCATTAGTAAATAAGCTGCATGAAATAATGGATATTGTCTGCATCATTCAGTGTTATTTCTGCAGTCCCTAAATTATGCCTGATGCATAATGAAGGAAAACTCTCAATAATGAAGGAAACTTCACATTAAAATCATTTTTTACCCTAAATATATTAACTCCTCTCTCCCGTTTTGCTATTATTTGAATTCCATATTTCATATTTTCACCAAACAATTACTCTTCTTCTTTTTCCAATTAAATGTTCTAAATTTTGTTCAACAATAAATATCTTTGTTTGCAATTGTGTTTATTTTCCATTTTGACTTTGTAACCTTGATCATTGGAAGAATATATGAAAACTAGAATGTGTCTTATTATGAGCAATTTATTTCAAAAATATGAAGGTTATGTAAGGAACAAGGCTTTATCAAAACTTAATTTGTAGGATGAAAGGAGTTGACAAGTTCTATCACCAACTCATATCTGCAATATAAAAAGCTGAGCCCCCATGAGAGGTCCTTCAAAGACGTACTTTCTGGTTTTGTTTACTACAATCACAGGCATTCTCTGTGCTTTGTTCTGTAGGTTGCTTAATATATCATTTGGTTCTACATGTTTCTTTCTCCTGATATTTCTTTTATACTGTCAGATCCTGCCATGTCCATTCAAATCTAAAATTGTCTGAAACTATCTAAGTCACAACAAATCTGCTGTGTGAATAAAATCTTTATGGAGAGCTGTGAGGTTTCCAAGGCACATGCATAATAGAAATTCAATATCACTTCATTTGAGTACAGGCAGAACCACCAATAGCTGCATTTCACAGAGACCCACAAATTGTGCTCTGAAAAGAATGATTGCCACAGAACGTCTGTGTGCCGGAGCCTGCTAATGTCTTCCACAGCGGGCTGTGTGAGCCACCTCAGGGTGGTGCCAGGAGACGGGGCGCTCCCCAAGTCATAATTTTATTAAAAGCTTCTAATAATAATCAGTTTTGATTTTTAACAGCATATTCCTCTCAGTATAAAAATTAAATTCAAATAGGAAAAATGGCAATCTGCACAAGCTGCTGTAAAATGGAGAATTTGGCAATAGCTTCTTTAACTTTAGTGCCAAAAAGCAGTTAACAACAACAACAAAAAGCTTATAAATACAAAGTTTAATGCGTTATCTCTTTTAGACTTAAAGTATTAATAAGAACTGATTCTCTGGGACAAAAAGTGAGGTAGGAAATAAGTCTTTTGTGTTTGCCAGTATAAGCACAGAGAGTAAGAGAGAGAGAATCCCATTTGGATTAGAGTAAATATTAAGAAGTTTGTTGCCTCCTTTCTCCTTAGAAGAATTTTATTGTAATAAATGTTGCTTAAAATAAGCAAAGGAAAAGTTAGGGTCATGAAGGTTAAGATTAGTTTAGAGACTATTTTAGACCAACATATGATTATCTTAGGTAGATTCTCAACTCTAAGAATATGAGTAATATAAAGTTTAATATATTGGATTAGGTTTCCAACAGTATTTTCCATTTGGGGGATATTTGTTCAACTGAAAATTTACCTAAAGCTTAAAATTTCAAAATAATTTAACATTTAAAATCTAAATTTAATATCTTAGTGAATAGCATATTTATGAAAAAATAATAGTCTAATAATACTCTTTGGCTCATACATCATTTTCTAAAGAGTTAACTGATGAACTAAAATATATATTATAAAATGTACAATTATTAAAATCATATTAAAGCTCAGGAGTCTCAAGTTATTATTACAGTGAGTCTATAATGCTCAACTCTAAAACTAGAAAACCATTGGATGACTCTAGCCCATTTTCTATGACTTTTAAAAGAAAAACAACTCATAATAATATATGGTTATAAAGAAATAATTGATTAGAATCTTTAATTAAACATCCAAGACCAACTGTATGACTGATTGCCTTGAAGCAGTCACTGATTCTATGAGATCTGAGTCATGTTGAATAATAATGATTTTAGAAATGTATGCAGGGGAGAAATGTTATTTTTTCCTTTATTAAACTTACTAGAAGGGTATGAAATTTTAGCTATAAGATGAATAAGTCCTGAGAATCTAATACCAAACATGGTAACTATCGTTGGTAACAATTATACAATTGAAATATGTTAAGAGAACTTAAATGGTCTCTCACACACCTACAAATAAACATGTGGGGTGGTGGATGTGTTCATTAAGTACATGTGGGAATCCTTTCACACAGTATGTGTATATCAAATCACCAATACATACATTTTAAATATCTTACAATTTTATTTGTCGAAGTTACCTCAACAAAGCTGAAAAAAGTAAAACATGACTGTGGAATAAAAATATAAATAAAATAAAAACCTAGTCACAGAATTTGACTAACACACACCTCCCCACCACCCCCTTTCCAGTGCCGTGATTGTGATTGGGTAAAAAGAGTATAAAACGACAATCACAGAAAACTGCAGCTATTGTGTGAAACTGATCTCTTCATTAAGGCATTAAGGTTTAAAAAGGCAAATGCAAGAAGTGTAAAAGGAGAAAGACTCCCCCNAGGGAGGGAAAGTGCTTTTTGGTCTCTGAATTAGTTAGGTCTCAATAAATTTTGTACCACATCTGAAAGTTTCTTAAAGAAAAACTCTAGGGGCACCTGGGTGGCTCAGTCCGTTGAGCAACTTCAGCTCGGATTCATGTGGTGCTTTGTGCTGACAGCACACGACCTGCTTTGGATGCTCTGTCTCCTCTCTCTTCCCCTTACCTGCTCACACTCTATCTCAAAAATAAATAGACTTAACAAAAAAGAATAAGTATAAAAAACTGACTAAACATGAAAAAATGTGATCCTAACCTGTATTGCTGAAGTCAAGTTGTAATAAAAAAATGAAGAAAAATGCATATGCCATATTATCAAATATTATTATTAATTTTTTAAGGTTTATTTTTGAGAAAAAGAGAGCTTGAGTGGGGGAGAGGTAGAGAAAGAGGGAGACACAGAATCTGAAGCAGCCTCATGCTCTGAGCATTCAGTACAGAGCCCAACGTGGGTGTTGGACCCATTAACTGTGAGATCGTGACCTGAGGTGAAATCTGGTGCTTAACCAACTGAGCCAGGTGCCCCTGAAGTATTTTTAAATTGTCACTTATTAACATGACTCCAAATATAAATGAAGTAAATTGTTTTATCACACACAATACCTTGTTCATCAGTATTTTTGCACATCTCTAGGATAACAATAATCAATATTTGTGAGCACTCAGATGATAAGAACAGTTGCTACTTACAGAGCACCTACAATATCCCACACACTGAGAGGTGGTGTTTGGTGTTTAAGGCTGTTTACTTTTCAGTCAGAAGTGGCATTCAAAGCCTGCTTCTGTCACTTACTAGTTGTGGAGACTGTATGTAGGAAGGAAAAATTCCTCCTCTACTTTGCAAGGTTTCTAGCTAAAGTAAAAATTAAATTTATGTAAGACTGATTGATAGGAAAAAAAACCTGAAATGTTATTACTTGCACACGGAGGTCTAATACTAAAACTGAAACCTAAATAAATGACTAAGGCAAGCAGTTTCTATATTTTTTTAGACAAAGGGAAAGAATATGTGAAGAATTGACAGGACAAAGAAAACTTAACTTTGGGAGCTTCTGTTAATAAGAAATTCTAAACAGAATTTGGGACATGATGGTGGTGAATTAGTAGAAAGTAACAAAGGTTATTTATACAGCCCTCTTGCTCTAAATTCCTGTCTCTGGTAATAAGGATGTCTCTACCTCCTGGTATGGGGAGGCTACCTTTCACATGGGAGGTTTATTTTCTGCTTTAACAGGGACAGGTAGAGGACAATGACTCAAGTTGAGAACTCCATTTCCCATACATTCAATGATTTCATTATAATGTTCGTTTTTTAATGCTTTATTTCTTGGCCATGCCAAATAACAGACTAGGTTATACTTTGTTGTTGTTGTTTTTAAAATTATTTTAATGTTTTATTTATTTCTAAGAGAGAGAGAGAGAGACAGCATGAGCAGGGGAGGGGGAGAGAGAGAGGGAGACACAGAATCTGAAGCAGGCTCCAGGCTCTGAGCTAGCTGTCAGCACAGAGCCTGATGTGGGGCTCAAACCCACAAACCGTGAGATCATGAGCTGACCTGAATTCAGATGATTAACCGACTGAGTCACTAAGGCGCCCATACTTTGTTTTGATCAAAATTCCGAAACTAGATTCAGAAGTTAGTAAATTTATGATACTGATGCACAAGCCAAGTATAATGTAAAAGCATAGATATTATTATTGCTATATTTAATATACTTGGAAAAGTGGTAATAGTCTTAGAGATTTTATGATATGTTTATACATATGTATATGTATATTTGTTGATTATATACATGCACCTAATTGTTTAAAACACACAATATTATCCCATAACTTATTCTTAGTTTTTTTATGGCACAAAATTATCTTTGAGCTTATATTGTCATATTATTGGTATAACCCTTTCTTCCTGAGAGAAGAGTGTACAGTAGGTTTTTGTTTTCAGTAGCCCTTCTTTGGGCAGAAGGGACTTACCTCTTTCTTTTGGTGGATTGAACTGATTGATTCCATCAGGTTCAGATGAGCTAACCCTGCCCCTGGATTCAGACTTGCCTATGACAGAGACCTGCCTAATAAATGGACACTGCATTTCTCCAGCCACCATCTTGATTGGTTCAGGTTTGGGTATGTGACCCAAACCATGACATTCAAAACTCTAGGACTTTGGTTGAGATATTTAGAGTACTATTAAGTCCAATAGTAACTTCGTTGACCACCTTTGTCATTACATAGGAAGAACTTGCTTGAAGTCAAAGAGAGCAAAGCCAAACAGAGAAGGATAGAGAAGAGTGAGTCTTGAGGAACTGACTCTTAGTTTTGGGACTTTTTAGTTATGTCAGTTGATATCTTCCCTTTTTTGTTCAAGGCAGTTGAGTTGGATATTCTTTTATCTGCAAACAAAAGATTCCTAGAGCACCTGGATGGCTCAGTTGATTAAGCTTCATGGCTCAGGTCATGATCTCACTGAGATCATTAGCTCGAGCCATGTAAGACTCTGTGCTGACAGCCCAGCCACTGGAGCCTGCTTCGGATTCTATGTCTCTTCTCTCTGCCTCTCCCCTGCTCATGCTCTGTCTCTCTCTTTCTCTCAAAAAAAGAAAAACTGTTAAAAAATTTTTAAAAATAAAAAAAAAGATTCCTACGAGGGAGGAATGGTTTTGGAATTTTAAATAAACTTACTAATGATGCACACTTAAGAACAAGCTTGATTTCCCAATTGAAAAGTTAACTCTAATGTTCCACCTTACTTTTCTATATGTAACGTTTGCCTTCATATTTCTCTAGTCAATAACTTTTTAATTAAATGTAATTAAACATTCACTGATACTCATTTTCTTCTTCTCTTTCTCTTCTCATTCTTCCTTTTTTCATACATCAGAATTAGAGAAGAATGTTAAGTCCCTTGAATAATGAAAGGCTATCTTATACCTTTCATTTTTATAATGTTAGATTTTAACATGCTGTATACTCAGGCAAAAATGAAAAAAAAAAACACTGGCAAATTAATTTTCATTACCCTCATTTTTTATTTTAATTACTTTGATAATGTGGGACTATTGCTTATTTGTCCAACAATGCATTATTTGCCAAATCACTGTAATGATAGCCGCAAGCCTCATGTTATTCTTACCTGTTGAGACAAGGTTCACTGCCAGCCACTTACATCTGCCTTTTGCAGACTCAGAAATTTAGAAATAGACTGAATTGTATCAAATAACCTGCCATTTTTAACAGTTAAACTATTCAAGTCCTCAATTTGACATATCAGTGTTTCAAGAGCTTCCCAGTTGTGATGTTGTGCTCTTGATTTCTATTGTATCCATTGACAGTGTTTTATTCAGAAGTGTCTGATTTTGTCTATTACTATTAAAACAGTAAATAGTCATAAACATTCCAAGTCAGCCTCCCTGAAAAAAGTCATTCCATGTTTTCTCTTGTGACTAAAGATATTTAATCTTTGAAGGATTGAATGCAGGTGTATTCCACTTTTAAAATATTAAAATTACATATTTAATTACACAAAAATTAATTTATAATGTGTTACTTGAACTCTAAGTGAAATTCCTTAAGGATTTACTGAAATGGCAAGTTCTTTGAAGGATTAAATATTTTATAATAATAGTCTGCTTTATTTATTTTTCTCTATATATGCATAATAATTGTCTGTTCTTGTGAAAAATAATAGATCAAAAGAGAAGTTTTGTTTTATTTAATATTCAAACAGAATTTTTTAAATCTTGAATGTGAACCATGAAATTTTCTAAGCATTGTACTATCTCTTAAGGAACTCATAGTACAGATGAGGATATTGAGAAAAAATATCAGTGATGGTTGCCATGACCTATCTGTGTACACAAAGAAAAGAATATGTAGTATCTACGTCCAAGAAACTTAAAATGTAGTTTGGGAAACAGCACATACAAACAATAAATGATAAAAACCATACCTAGGGTAAATTAGAAATACTAGTCTATAGTGTTGGCAATTCTACAGGTAACCAGAAGAAGGAGATGGCACTTGCATTTGAGGAGAACACAATTAGTAAAATTTGGATATGCAGGTAGCAAGTGTCAGAGTATTCCAAGTTAGAGCAAAGGTTTATTAAAAATTCAGAGATATGGGAAACAGAAGATATTTAAGGGAGACTAGTTTTACCTGACTGGTATTAAAATGATTGGCAGCTGAAAGGTAAAGTTAGAGTGTTTCTCAGACGAGAAGTTGTAGAATGAAGTAGTATTTCCAGAAAATTAATCTGGTGATAGATATATAAATAGGAGTAGGCAGGAATTGCCTGGAGAGAGGATGTTTTCTTTGAAGGAAATATTATAGGAATATTAAAGGAAGATAATAGGAAGTAGGACAGGGTACTGTGAAAGAAATACAGGAAAGTAATGGTGGAATTATTATGGTGCTAGAGTTTGTGTGATTTTTCTGGTTAACTAAACCCAAAAGAGAAATAGTAGAAATTACTTTAGAAAGTCATGTCCAATATCTCCAAGTTTAGTGTGTTAGAGAATGGTGGTTATGAAGCTATGTCTAGTGTTAACTTCATGTTCTTTAAAATTTCCACAACTACCAACTATACCCTGAGGTTTAGGTGCTCTTCATCTATACATGCCATTTTTCTCCTTGGGAAGCTGTGGTATAGATGGGTCTAGATTAAAGTGCTAGATTAAATATGAAAGCATTTGGACAGTAGGAAAATATGTAAGTTGCTTACTTCACTCCATAAAGAATTATATTCTGAAAAAACAGGTTAGAGGAATATTACTGTTTCCTTGATGATAGTGGAAGTATAATTATTATATCAATATATAATTATAAATTAATGAAGTATTAATGAATCATGAAATATTAATATAGTTCTTAGAATTCTGTCCCTGTAAAATATTTTTTATTTACTTTGTGACATGATAATCACACAACTATGAAAGGGTTGTTTCATTTTGAAACAGGAAAGAGTTAAACCCTTAAAAACACTCTGGGTTGAAATTTCATAGATATTCTGATCACAAAAGAGTACTTTCCAACAAAACTTGAGGAATTCCTCTTGGGGCCTTTTTACACCCAAAGCAAAATTATTTTTCTCATTTGAATTTTTTTCTAATCTTTTTTTAACTCTTGAAAACTTATCTAATGACTTTAATTTAAAAATGGTAACTTCCTATTGGTTTTTAATGACAATGTCAGTTTTAGAATAGTTCCTGGTTTCTTAAAAGAAGACAAAGGTTAATGAATCCTGTAAGAGCCAAGTAAATGAGTTTTGCTAATTTTTTAAGTAGAGAGTTTCTGAACCGTAGAATATATGTGTAGTGTGTGTGTGTGTGTGTGTATTCTTGAAAGGCCACGTGTGTCTGGAGCTATCCCACATAATGAAGCAAATAAGCAGTATGGGTGTATCTTTAAACTATGTGTTTATGTGACTCATACATGCATATGTTTATTTCAAAGGGTGATTATTTGAATTTCAATTCACATGTTGAAGATTTTTTTCTTTTAAAAATATGTAATAAGATCCAGTGCCAAGAAAAATCTACATCTACATTTTTTTACGTTTATTTATTTATTTTGGGAGAGAGAGAGGGAGAGAAAGAATCTCAAGCAGGCTCCACAGTCAGCACAGTGCCCAATGAAGGGCTCAAACTCATGAGACCTCAGATCATGACCTAAGCTGAAATCAAGAGTCAGATGCTTAACTGATGGAGCCACCAAGGTGCTCTGGCTTTTACATTCTTAGGGTTTACAATATCAAATATTTCCCAAGATGTTGGAAAGTACTAAATACTCTGGGTAGATTTTGTCTTCGACTTTGGATCAGGCTATCAACTATTACATTAAAACCCCTGCATAGCTTTATAGTATAGAACATGCTGTTTGTAAACAATCACAGTCAAGTCTTGAGTTTTTTCTCTGAGTTTAACTTTTTCAGTTATCCCTGACTAGACTATAGACATGTATTAGCCTCTGGCATCACCCTTAGTTTCGACTAAGCAAGTTGATAGGTGAATGAGCATTGGAAGTGCCCTGGCCCTAGCTATATAATTAGGAATGCTGTGGAGAGTCAGTGGAGGAGAAAAAGCAGAGAATATTTTCCCCAAACAGATTCTAGGTACATAGTGAGGACTGAAGGGGAGGAAGATGATTTGACAATGAGAGAAGATCAGTTGCAGGACTCAACATTATAAAAGAGTTCTCTCACACAGAATCCTTTATGGACCATTATGAGTTTTTACAATGTGTCCAACTTGGTTCTGTGTGTTTGGGGAAGCATGGCAAACAACACTGAGTAAGACAGACTTAAATCTAGTGAAGGGTCTAGGCAACACATGTTCACATCTAAAAGGAAAAAGGCAGATCACCTTTAACACTTAAGTTCTGTGGTGTGGCAAATTCTCACTCTTTCCAACAGCTATATGAAAGAGGTACACTGATCCCAATTTATAGATGACAAAAGAGCCTGGAAAATGCAAGTAAATTGTCCAAAGTCATATAATTACTAAGTGATAGACTTGGATTTAAGCATATCATTTGGAATCAAAAACTGATTTCCTTTTCACCTCAGCACACATGGCTCTAGAAGTGTGTAGAATATTATGAACATATGTAAGCAAAATCCCTGAGAACATGGACTTTGGAAGGGCAATCTTTTCTGAGCTCTGCCACTTAAACGTGTGGTCTTAGACTGGTTACTTAAAATTGTTAGCCTTAGTGGAGTAATCATATATCTGCCTAATCAGATTATTGTGAAGATGAAGATAATAAATATAAAACACAGAACAGTGCCTGGGACATATTAAGCATTAAAATATGCTATCTCTTATTATCATTATGATCATTACTATTTATGATATTTTATTATTCTTTCATGATGAGAAAAGCTATTTGCCCTTTTATAATTTGCAACTGTAACGGAGGACCATGACTTGAAAGGGCAAGAAAAATATTAAGTATAGATTTAAAGATATAAAATTTGGGAGATGCAAGGTATATAAAAGCTATACTATTGGTTTCAACATTATTTAAAAATTTAACTGCATTGTCACTACATACATGGATCATTTTGGTGTTACATATTTAAATTAGATGTATATTTTCCATCCTTGAGTTATTTTCGTGTGAGACAAAGCAAGTACATTTAATGATGGCATCATTAAAAACACAGCATATTTAACTGAAAACATATGAGTTATTTATAGTATTTGCATAAATACATTTGTGCCATATACATTCTTCTTTTTTGAATTTTAAGTAATGCTGTATTGCAATTGCATATTAACCTTACAATTATACACAAGCTATGCAATTAAATGCTCACTTAAAATTAGCAATTATAAATTTTCTTGCATATATAGTAGCTCCTAAAGAATGTAATGCACTTGCAGTAATATCTACTATATTGTGTGTTGGTTTTCTGCTGTTCAGCAAAGGGATAGAGTGGGGAAATAATTTCACACTGCATATAATGCATCTGATATGAAGGAAACTTGAAAATTATTTAGTTACAGATTTCTCTGACCAGGCTTGCAAAGTGGCATATATTATGTTAATGGGCAAGCATTTGAAAATGAATTTGAATATTAAATGCACTAAGTTTGGGTTCTGACATGAAGGAAGGCCAAGCTGATACACAATTTACAAACAGGTTCTTGTTAACTCTTTCATTGCTGTGGCTCACAGTCATGCTTTGTGCTTAAAAATTGTAGTCTTATAATTATTTCGACACTGAAAATTCCATAATATTGAAATTTAACTGTTAGACTGTACAAATGAAGTTCTATTAGAGTATTAGATTTTTTGGCATATTCTACGTTCACTTGTGCTCCCTGTTCAATGAAAAATTGTTGCTTATTCATTGAAAGTTATAAGTAGAAAAGAAATGAGCAACATCAATCACTGTATTAATGGTATACTATATTTTCTAGCTTTCATTTGTAAAGTAGCACATTTGAGTGGGTAGATATTGGAATGTATGCTATCAAGCCACCATATATATTCAACCAAAATATCTGGTTTTCAAGTCATAGCAGAGGTCACATATTTACTGATACTGGACTCATAATGTTTAAATTTACAGAAAATGAATAGTTAACAATAAACCTTCCCATCAAAGCATATTTTTATTGAAAGAGCAAAACATTACAGTATACCGGATGTTTTAGGTCATTTATTTTGTTTTTGCTCTGGGTCATTTTCCAAAAGCACTTCTGCTCTCTAGCGTTAAAATGAGAGTCACTCTACTCCCCAGATATTACCCAGCAGCACTTGGGGGCTCTTAATGATTAATACCATCACCGTCCAGCCACAAACCTTTCTGCTGCAGATAATGCCAGGCAGCAAGTGCGCTTGACACTTTTAATGTATAATTAAGTAGGAAAAGTCAGCACTCAGTATGCAAATTTTTCAAAATGATAAATGATGCCATACAGCAGTAGGGATTGATTTGGTGTAAATGAAACTAATTAAGGAAATGTCAAACATAATTAATAAAACAGGTTTAAGCTGCAAAACATTGTCAATTGAATGAATGAGGAGGCATTGGCTCCCATTGTTTCTGCTTTATTTAGGGCTTGTGTTTAGCTTGTACTCTGTTCCTAAATGCACTTTTGCTACCTCACACCCTCCACTACCAATTCCCAGAGAGGGGGAAAATAAATTTGCTTGTCTCTCCACTGACTGCCGAAATTAATTGCAGAAATCTTGTCCCATCCAAGTGTTACATTCACTCACAGGACATTAACATAACTAATTTGAAAGAGCCCAAATGACTGCATAATAGAGCACTGTCAGTATGCCTGACAGTCTTTGGTCATACCAAATTAGCTTGGTTTTCTAATTGAAATTTTTTTCCTTGGACTCTTTTTATAATTTTTTCCTCAGCTATTCATTTTTGATAAGAACAAAGGTTTTATAATTTACAAAAGAGTGCTTGACCTATAATTACTAGGAGGAAATTAGGGAAGGTAGAAAAGTCAGATTTAGTCCTGGTAATGATGCTAGAGACCTTGCTCCCTCTAGGGAGCCTGAAGAATAATGGAATCTTCTATTTTTACGGGCGACCTGTGCACTGGTGCTGACTCTAACTGTGAATCCACTTTACTTTGCAGATCACTTGCTTAACACTAAAAGTGCCAGCAGAATGGCAGGCCATTACTTCAAATGTCATTCAAACCAGCGCCTTTTCCACATGCCCTTCCTGCTCAAAGAGTGAATAGAAGAACATGTGCCAGTTCTCTTATTGTGTCCTTGTAAATCTTCCATGTAGAGTTTTATGCAATTTAATTTGTGAACCATTTGGGTAAATAAGGGTGGGAGGTAAGGAGTTGGTCAAGAGCAGGAAATTTAAGGTGTGCTAAAATGATTTAGTGAAAAAAAAAATCCAATGGTTCTTGGTTTTAAAATCATGTCACCTGCATGTGATGGCTATAATCTTCTATCTGATAGGGTTTTCAAAGACTTGCTAATACTGTATCTTCAATTCGGAGATCTTTTCTTAAAAGGATGGATTTCCTTTTAAGTATCTCATAAAACAGAATAAGAATAGAAGTAGCCCATTCTTTCTACACTTTCAATTTGAGTGATATATTCAGTATATTTTAGATTAATTGGGGGGAAACTGTATGCAACCAAAGGTGTAGATTGCACAAGAAGGCAGGTGGGATACACGTGCTCTTCCTAATCCATGACATCTCTACTGAGTATATAAGTAGAGGTACAAGTTCAGGGGCATGAGTTTATTTGCTTGTATAGAAATCTTACTTCTATACAATCCTCTATTTTTATAGCTTCTTCTTTTTTTGGGGTCTAGAAATATAAGCAAAGTTTATTTATATCCCATAGAAATTGTTAAGATTCTTGAACTTGAACTCCCTAAGTCTTTTGGGGCTTATTTCTGGATGCTACCCAATATATTCTCCCTAGTTATTAATTATTACACATATAGTTATCTAATAATTTATTGCATTGTTTGATTGCATTATTCTTTATCTTGATATGTTTCTTGGGCTTTCTTCTAATATCTGATGGTTGTGTGCAACTGAAAGAATAGATAGTCATTTTTTACTTCACCTTTAACTGGATTGGGTATGGGTGTCTCAGACTGCAAATAGTACCTCAGGTTTATCTTTCTAACATATACATCAGTAATTTTGAAGGACTTTTTCTGAAGCAAATGTAATTCTAAATTTTTAAAAATGTTTTTATTTATTTCTGAGAGATAGAGACAGAGTGTGAGTTGGGGAGGGTCAGAGAGTGAATCTGAAGCAGGTCCTTGAATATTGGGCTTGNAAGCAAACCTAATTCTAATACCCATCTCAAATTATAAACACATCAAGATGTTTTGATTTCATCTCCACCTTGTGGGTTCCAATAGTTCCATGATTATGATTATATCAACTATAACAGTTAAGTGCAGTGAGTGAATAGTTATTTCCAGTCACTTAAAAGCTGTCCTAGGATTATTTCTGATGGAACCTCCAAAAGCAAAGTATTCTTCCTAGAATCCTTTGAAGAACGTTCAAAATTCAACAATCAGAAAACAATTTTTAAAAATTGTTCAGAGGATTTAAACAAGCAAAAAGAAATACAACTGGCAAAAAGGTACACAAGAATATGCCCAACCTTGTTAACCGTTAAGGGAATGTGAGTTAAAATCATGATGTGATGCCATTAGCACCAGGCATATGGAATAGTCTGAAGGTCCAGTCTTGAACAGTCCCATACAAAGCCAAATGAATGGAGAGAAGGGAGGAGAGATCCCCTGAAGGTAGTTTTATCAAAAGAAAGAAACACTGAGAAAAAATTGGCAAAAGCAATAGGTGTACTTTCCAAAAGTATATAGTACAGTCTCTAACAGCAGAACATATACTCAGTATGGACTTCTTATTCACTACTACATGTTACTAACTTAATGAAAAAATGAAGAAAAAATTTTCTGTGAGTGAAAAAATTCTTTTATGATTATGATTAATTCCGTTATGGAGGATATAAATACAAATAATGTTAACATTTTGATTGTTAATGCTTTGGTATTTATAACTGAGCAAAGAGAAACTTTTTTTTTTTTTTACTTTTTCTTGAAATAATTTCAACTTACAGAAGAATTGTAAAAAAGCACTGAGAATTCACTATGCCCTTCACAGTTTATCCCCAAAACTTAACAACTTATGTAACCGTTGTGTATTTAAGAAAACTAAGAAATTAACATTGATACAATAATATTAACTGAACTTTAGGCTTTATGTGTTTTTTTTTACTAGTTTCTTTCACTGGTTTTACACTCCCTGAAGTTAGTGCAGAATATCATGTTCCATTTAGTCTTGCATTTAGTTTTTGATGTCTCTATAGTTCTGTCCAATCTGATAGTCCCTCAGCATTTTCTTGTCTTTCATGACCTTGACACTTTTGGAGAGTACTGATCAGTATTTTTTAGCCATTTGGAATTGTCTGATGTTTTCTCATGATTAGATTGAGGTTCTGCATTATTGGAAAGTATACCACAAACGTGATGTGCCCTTTCCACTGCATCATATCAGAGTATCAGCGTGATTTATTGCTGGTGATGCTAACCATGATCACTTGGTTGAAGTGCTATCTGCCAGGTTTCTCCAGTGTAAAATTATGATTTTTACCTTTGCATATTCTGTTTGTTGTAAGTGAGTCACTAAATTTAGCTCATACTCCAGAGGAGGAGAATTAAGCTCCACCGACTTCAAGGAGAAGTATCAAAAAATTTGAAAATACATGTTCAAACCATTATAGTAACATAAATATTTTGGGAAGATGCCTAGAGGCCATGCAGCTACCCTGTTTCTCCTTAATGTTTGCCGACTGAAAATTTTAGTATTCATAAATGGATATTGCCTATGGCAATAACTACCGTGGTGGTCTAGTGGTGATTTTATATTTTTCCCATTTCTTCTACATTATTTCCAGTACTACCGTAAGAAAAATGTACTCCTTTTGCATTTATTTATTCAAAAATTTATTATATCAGTTTCATTAAAGAAAAATAGACTTGGAGTAATTATATGACTTGATTTTAAGACTTAATATAAAGCTACAACACAGTGTGACATTAGATGAAAGGAACAGGAAAAGAATGACCCTCAGCCTAATCTTACGCCTTACACACACAAAGTCACTCAAAATGAATCATAGCTCTAAATGTAGAACACAAAACCATAAAACTTTTAGAGGAAGATATAAGAGAAAATCTATGTGGCTGGTAATAGACTAAGAAGTTTTAAATACGGCGTTGAAAATATGATCCATAAAAGAAAAAGGTAAATTACACTTTATCAGAATTTAAAAAATTTGCTGTGAAAGACACTTTAAGGAAATGAAAACCAGCTATAGATTGAGTAAAAATATTTGCAGATTACATAACCTACAAATGAGACATATTCAGAATACATGAAGAACTTACAAAATTCAACAATCAGAAAACAATCTTTAAAAATTGGTCAGAGAATTTGAAAAAGCAGAAAGAGATACAATTGGAAAAACGGTACATGGGAATATAGGTGACCTTGTTAGCCTTTAGGAGAATGTGAGTTAAAATCGTGATGCGATGCCACTATATACATCTATGAAAACGACGAAGTTAAAAGAAAGTACTGACTTTACTAAGGGCAGACAAGCACACAGATAAGGTAGAGATCATAAATTGTTGGTAGGAATGCAAAATGGTGTAGCCAGCCGCTCTGAAAACATTGTGGCAATTTTTTATAAAGTGAAACATACACTTATCATATGACCCAGCAATCCCATGCCTGGATATTTAGCCTAGAGAACAGAAAATCACTGTTTACACAAATATCTGTACAAAAATGTTGATAGCAGTTCTATTTATATTTGCAAAAACAAAACAAAAGAAACAGAGGGTCCTTCAGAGGGTGAATGGATAAATAAACTGTGCATATCTATACAATGGGATACTAATCAGCAACAGCAAAAAAAAACAACTGATATATGCAAGGTATTAGGCAGAGTGAGGGAAAAAAGTCAGTTTTAGAAGGTTATATACCATTTGTTTCCATTTGTATGAAATTTTGAAAAGAAAACAACCATAGGGAACAGATGAGTGATTCCAGCTATAAGGTCAGGGGAGGAAGTGAGTATAAAAGGATGGGACAAGAGAATTCTGTATGTGATGGAACTGCTCTGTGTCCTGGTGGTCGTGGTTACACAGAACCATATGTATGTATAACAATTTACTGACCTGTTTATCAAGAGAAAAAAGTCAGTACTATTGCATGAAAATTCTAAGTATGGAAACAAAAAAATAAAATCAATACAGACTCAAGGATAATTACCTTATTCTTTGTTAAAACCCAATATTATTGTTATTTATTTATTTTTACTCAAATGATTTCAGCCGTGACTATTGGGATCTCTTTCAGAGCTCCCTGCATAAATATGGTTTTTATTGGCATTGTTTTATGAAGATTTCATCAATGAGAGCCTAACCTTAACTGAAAGGTCAAGAGAGGCAATTAATTGTATAATTGTTCATTGGAAAATGATTAACTTCTTCTGATTATTCAGTTCTAATAGAGATAGCATCTGGTTGGCCCAGATTAGTTTGTAATAGATTACTTCTTATGATAGACATTCTTGCCAATTTGTGAGTTCCTACTTTGTAACATTTAATTCATATTTTCCATTTCAAGATGATATATATTGATCCATACAGTTTTCTACTTTAGCCTCACAGGACTGTCTTTTAACTGCTCTTTTCCCCAGCTAGTGCACTGAGTAGGTAGATGCTTATGTGAAATCCAAAGAAATATGTGATTGACAATTATTTAACATTAGTTGATTAAAAAAAAGCAGAAAATATGTTTGTATTTTCTATCAGGGATTGATACCAATAGTTTAAAGCACAATTAGAGACTACATAATTAATTTGGTTAGCATTAATTTTGGTAAGTAAAATCATTTTTTTCTTTACTTGGTGGAATACTAAATGATGTACTTACTAAACAATTATGCTATAAAGTAAAATATATAAATAAAACATTTAACATAATTTGATAGAAAATTATTGGTAGAATATTTTCAAAAGAATTATAAAAATTTCATGCTCTCGTGGATTATGCTTTTGGGACAATATCGCTTGGAAATAGTGTAAACAATTCTATATATAATCAAAATGCATTTCAAACTTGCAAATCGATTTCCATTGTCTTTTTTAAAAAAATGTAAGTTAATCCTTATTAATACCTATCATTTTTCCTAACAAGAAAATAAAAAAGCATGAGTATATATGAAGGAAAGTGTGTGTGTGTGTGTGTGTGTGACAGACATAGAGATAGAGAGACAGAGAATATGAGAATATACTGGCCCTTTTATATACAAGAGCACTCATATAGCCTTAATGCCATATTCCTTCTGGGAACTTAGAAGGATTATTATTTGTGGGAGAAGAACATGGTATGATTGCCACCGGTGATGGACAAAATAAACGATGGACAAAATAAACAGAGAACTAGTTTTAATGATTCTGATAACAACAAATTGCCTCTAAGGCAGGCAGAAAACTGCAGAGGCTGCCTCTGTATTCTATATGATTATGAATGTGTTTTAATGTCTTGATGTCCTGATTATCCATTGGAAACAATAGTAGTAACAGCTATAATGAGTCAAAATAGTATCAGTATTACTTGAGTCACTATTTCCCTTTCCTCTTCTCCATAGTATTGCCATCTTAATCCAAAGAACGGTTATTTGGTATTGTGTGGAAATTGTTTATTTCTCCTAATGATTTGGCATGAATCATTACCTACAATACCCAATTACTGGTTTCCTTTCAACCCGATTTTTCCAACTTTGAAATGAAGCCCAAGAAATATTTGTATTTGCCTCAAGAAAATGCTTTTTTTTTTGCTTTTTTAGGGGGAGGTGTGATTGCAGTCCCCTAATACCACCAATCGTGCAGGCAAGTTTTTCACTTTTGGGGAAGTCACGGAGGTCACTACATCCAGAGTGCAATGGATGGGCCTCACACTGAGAAAACCACCTTTGCCATCATGGTAACCTTCTTGCCATGCAAATATTCAGGGAAATGCTTTTAACCTGGCATAGCTCTTATTAGAGATTGCAAAGTCTTAGAGCCATTTTGTCTGAGGCTGTGATAAATGACAAAAGACTGGAAAGAGCATAGGGACCAATACATAAATGTTGTTTCCTAGAAATCTCAGGACTGGCCCAGAATTAAAACCTTCCAGAACAGCTGCAGTCTGGACGGTGCAAGGATGGTCTCCCAGGAGTGGATTTATGCCATTGGAGTGTACTTCAAGTGGCTCATTTCCTTTAGTGGAAATGACTCACCATGTAACTTTTCACCTGTGTATCACAGCTCCACATGGATTTGCCCATAATGGAGGCTTCTGGAGCTTTGTCAAAGTCACAGTGTTGAGAGCCACTGTCCAGACTGATTTGATAATAAGCAGACATCAGACACACAGGAACAAAAACTTTATATAATTAGCTCATAGAAAATATCCATTATATCTTTTGCAAACTGGAATGAGGCAACAAAACCAATTTATTTTCTTGCAAACATTTTCAATGAGTACTTAGTGAGGGACTAAAGCCTGTGTATTTGGAGTAATACACAGAAGGTACAAGCACCGCAGGAGGTATTCTCAACAAATATCTAAACGAGTTTCAAGAATTAACTGGGCAAGCACTTTCTGGTCTTTCTGATTCCCAGAGGTTGGAGCACAGTAATTGATTTCCTGGACTCATTGAGTCAAACATGAGATACAAGGATAATAAAACAATTCCTTGACCTCAAGTAGATGGACAAAACATTCTAACAGGAGAAGAATTTTTTGATGAATATAAATACAAACATTAAAAGTGTTAGAATACAGTGAAGGTGGACTAATTTTGTTGAGATTTAATGCACATTCTTTCATAAAAGACTCAAACAAACCCTATGAGGAAAGCAGCAGTAGGTATACAGTTAGCGAAAGAGAAAATGAAATCCTTCAGTGAATCCTTCAGTCTCACATGCTTAACAAGGAACAGATTTGGGATTTGAATTCCTGTTGTTTTTTCTTCATGTCTATATACTCCCATCACATCTACCAGAAACAAAGATACAGCTGAGCCGGGAGGGGAATAGTGCCTGCAAGGGTGCAGGAAGAGTCAAGAAAGAGCATACGTTAAAAGCATGTTTCAAAGGTGAAATAGGAGTTTAAGACATTGACAAAATGACAAGCACTTGTCTCTCATGGGTTCAGAGGCATGTCACACATTTTTGGGCAATCCAGAATGTTTTTCTTTGTTTTAGAATAGAAAATAAATCAGTAATTAAGTTTTTATACAGATAAGAACCAAGTATGTCACTATAGAAAGTACGAGCGACTTCAAGTAGTTCCCCAAGTAGGAAAAGAATTAAAATAAAATAAAGTCATAAATAAAATGCCAGATTCCAAAATCATGCTTTTCTTTATTTACAACAACAATAAGTGAGCACTCCGCTTTTAAAAGACTCACTGTCTCTTGCTAATTGTTGGCAGTTACAGAGATGATTTCTTGAAAATATTCCTGATGATTTTATTCATCCTTTGTTAAAATTTAACACAACTATAATCTGACTGTTTTTCACCAGACTAGCTCTAGGAAAAATGCTGATGTATGAAGTTTGCCTTTTGGGATCAGTTCTTTTCTTTTTTTTTTTTTAAAAAAATATTTTTAATGTTATATTTATTTTTGAGAGAGAGAAAGAGGACAGAATGCAAGTGGGGGAGGGGCAGAGAGAGAGGGATACACAGAATCTGAAACAGGCTCCAGGCTCCAAGCTGTTAGCACAGAATTGGACACGGGGCCTCAACTCACGAACTGTGAGATCATGACCTGAGCCAAAGTCAGACACTTTGCTGACTGAGCCACCCAGACACCCTGGAATTATTTCTTATCTGTCTTTTTAAAAAATAACTTCGTAAAGTGTCTAGTTTCTCACTCTGCATCAATACTTCCTTATCCCATTCAATGACAAAACCAACAGCTTACTCATCTCCCTGATGATAGATGACAGTGGTGTAAAGTACTGTACCAAATAATACTACTCCATTAACAATTAGGATGTCTTTTCCTCTTAGAAATCCAAAGATCCATGTCAGTATCAGAAAGAAATTTAACATTATATTACATTAATAAGTTAAATAAGAAAATAATATGTAACAATTTAATATATGTCTAAATAATAATTACTAAAACTTAAATATAGCTACCACCTGTCACCACTTGGTGTTGTTACAATACCATTGACTATATTCCCTATGCTCCACCTTTTATCCCTGTGACTTATCCATTACATAACAGGAAGTTTGTACCTCCTACTCTCCTTCACCCATTTTGCCCATCCCCACATCCCCCTCTCCTCTGGCATCCATCTGTTTGTTTCTATATTTATAGGTCTGTTTCTGCTTTTTGTTTAGTTGTTCATTTGTTTTGTTTTTCAGTTTCCACATGTAAGTTAAATTAGGTATATGTCTTTCTCCAACTTATTTCACTTAGCATAATATACTCTAGGTCCATTCATGTTGTTGCAAATGGAAAGGTCTTATTCTTTTGTTGCAAATGGAAAGGTCTTGTTCTTTTTTTTATAGCTGAGTAACATTCCTGTGTGTGTGTATGTATGTGTTTGAGTGTGTATCTATATATCTATCATATCTTGCTTTATTTGCTGATAGATACTTGCTTTGTTTCCATATTGTAAATAATACTGTAGCAAACACAGGGGTGCGTATATCTGTTTGGATTAGTATTTTTGTTTTCTTTCGGTAAATACCCAGTAGTCCAATTACTGGATCATATGATGTTTCTATTTAAAATATTTTGAGAAACTTCCATACTGTTTTCCACCATGGCTGCATCAATTTACTTCACCTCAACAGTACATGAGGATTCTCTTTTCTCTACATCCCCACCAACATGTGTTACTCCTTGTCTTTTTATTCTAGCCATTCTGACAGGCATATGGTAATATCTTATGTGGTTTTGAGTTGTACTTCCTTGATAATGAGTGATGTTGAGCATCTTTGCACGTGCCTGTTTGCCATTGTTATGTCTCCTTTGGAAAAATGTCTATTCATGTCCTCTGCCCATTTGTAATCAGATTATTATTTTTATTTTGGTGTTGAGTTATATAAGTTCTTTATATATTTTGGATATTAACTTCTTATTAGACATATCATTTGCAAGTTTTTTCTTCCATTCAGTAGGTTACCATTTTGTTTTGTTGATGGCTTTCTTCACTGTGCAAAAGCGTTTTATTTTGCTATAGTCCCAACCCTATTTTTGGTTTTGTTTCCCTTGCCTGAGGAGACATGGGTGAATGGTCATCCTCCAAAGAAATTACTGCCTATGTTTTCTTCTAGGAGTTTTATGGCTTTAAGTTTCATTTAGGCCTTTAACCCATTTTGAGTTAATTTTTTGTATGGTATAAGAAAATGATTGAGCTTCATCCAGTTTTGCCACCATCCTTTATTGAAGAGGGTGCATATTCTTGCCTCCTTTGTTGTGGACTAATTGACCATGTATGTGTGGGTTTATCTCTGGGCTCTCTGTTCTGTTCTATTCATCTATGTATCTCTTTTTGTTCCAGTGCCATACTATTTTGACTACTACAGCATTATAGTATACCTTGAGATTTGGGACTGTTATAACTCTAGCTTCATTCTTCTTTCTTAAGATTACTTGGGCTATTTGGTTCCATAAATATTTTAGTATTATTTTCTCTAGTTCTGTGAAAAATGTCATTGGTATTTTGATAGGGATTGCATTGAATCTGAGGATCACTTTTGGTAGTAGGGACATTTTAATAAGATTAATTTTTTTATTCCATGAGCATGGACTATACTTTCCAATTGTGTAATCTCCAATGTCTTTCATCAATGTTTTAGAGTTTTCAGAGTCATGTGTATATATTTTTAACAGAATAGGGAAATAGCTGTTTTCAGAGTCTTAAAGGGCATAGATTAACTTTAAAATCAGAAATAATACTTCTCTATTATTAATAAAACATTGAGATTCCTTAGGTATGGAAATATAAAGAAAGGTAAATGATAAATAAGTACTGACCAGGAGTGTATTTATATATAAGCACATATATATGTATATATATGAAATTATACACTTAGAACACCTATGTAAATCCATTGTAAGCTAAAACATATCTAACCATAATGTAAATATATAAATTTTCTTGTATTTCTATAATCCAGTAATTAATAAAGCTAGAAAATATAATTTTAAAGAGGGAGAGATTCCTCAGGTTAACAAATATAGGAAATATTTAGAGATAAAGTTGAATTTTAATACATGATGAGATTTTATATGAAAACTACATAATCTTATCACTGGAAAATTTAAATGAAAATTTGACTAATTCAATATATTGAACCTATTCTTGCAAAGGACAATTATATATTTTAAAAAATGCAAATTTTAACTTTAATGTATATAAAACATTCCAATTTAAATTCCATCAAAATTTGAATTTGGTATCATAATTCTTCATAAAAGTAAACTGGAAAACTGTTTATTAAAATAAAATATGTAGGGTTATTAAATAATAAAAAGTGACCTGCCCCATCAAATATTAAAACATATTGTTTAGTATCAATATATAAAATATTATAATTGTGCAACATTTTAGACATTGAGTGGAATAGAAGGTAGATATCTGAAATATCAATAATTATATACTAATTCTTATTATGTGATAACATAAATTTTCTAAAAAAACCCATTAAAACAATTATATAAGTGTATTTGGAGTAATCGTGGAAAAATGTTATTTTCACCTTACCCTCTTAATTTAAAATAAATGGTTTAAAATGAGGTTTAAAAATGAGGATTAAACAAAAAAGTAGCAACTAATGGAATAGAATAATTAATAGCTCTGTGGTAGAATAACATTTTTCTTAGAATTAATAGAAGTTATGAAACTATGTATGCATATTAATTTTCTGGGGAAAAATAAATCCTAAATAAAATGATAATATTGTTTATTATATACGTTTTGTATATTTTCCTTATATGATAATGGTAATTTATATTCAAATTTGTAAGATTTGACATTCTAAATTAATGGGCAAACAATATCATAGTTGATAAAAGAGGCAATAAAACTGAAAAATAAGTAAGGTAAATATTAGCCTCTCTAGTTATTAAAACAAGGTAAAATAAAGCACTCTTAGGGTACTGTTTTACACAGTAAAATTAGCAAGCAAGGGAACAAAACCCAAAACATCCAATACTGGCTGTGCTGAAAAGAAATGACCATATTTATTCATTAATGCTAATTTAGTAATTTAGTACAGCCTTTCTGAAAAGCAATATGGCAGAGAAATTAAATTGCTTAGACTTAAGGTGTGCCTGAGTGACTCAGTTGGTTGAGCGTCTGACTCTTGATTTTTGGCTCAGGTCATGATCTCACGGTTCATGTGATCAAGCCTCTTGTCAGGCTCTGAGCTGACAGCATGGAGCCTGCTTGGGATTGTCTCTCTTTCTTTCTCTCTCTCTGCCCCTCCCCTACTCACTCTCTCTCAAAATAAATAAATAGACATAAAAAATAAATTGCTTAGACTTAAATATCATATTTTCATTCCTAATTTTATCCCAATTAAACAATCAAACAGAAGCAAAAATAGACACAACTATGTTCATTGTAGCATTAACAATGATAGAAAATTATGAACAAAAGAAAAGAGTGCCATAATAAAACATTTTGCCAACATATGTGATAGAATATGCATGCATTCAGATGTGAATGTATGTGCGTGCATGTATATTTATTACTGTAAATATGAAGGACATATACAAAAGCAAAATGTCTATGACATAAGCTAGGCAATAAACAGTATAAAATATTTTACATTAATGTTGCAAATATATAAACACGTGCCATACATCACTGATAGTGGGAAGTAATAGATTAATTACATAAACTAACCAACATTAACTCATTGGCTTGCTAATGTGTTAAGATAACAAACTAATAAAATTCCTTGACTCAGATTTCTAATGAATCTGTTTTTGTTTAAAACAAATTTAAACAATTTGTTTTAAACAAATTGACTTTGTTTAAATATTTGCTAGATGACTATCATATTATGTTCTGACTTATGTACAAAAGTAGTGTTCTAACCTAAACCCTGAATGGATAGATTTTGAAAAATAATAACTGTACAGAAAAGCATAGTAACAGTTTTGAACACCATAATAGGTGTCATGTGTATTTGATTCTGGTGGTCTTTTCTCTACAGTCACATATTATACCTGATTATCAATGCATTCAATCCACCTATGTTGCAGTTCTCATTAAAACGATAGTGAATTTAAAGTAGGTGGAAACATGATTTGCTAACTTCCAACTAATTCCATTGATTCATTTATTTATCCATTCTTACTAGGAACGTTTCTGAAGTCTCTAGGGTGTGCTTGGTATCATTCAGCCCTTCAACAAGACAGTAACTTCATCTGTCATTAGCGAACTTACACTTTTAGAGAAGAAAGGCAATTACCACAGACTCATTGGTGCCTTGCCTAGAGTGCCTGGGAACCATTTGTTCATTTGGTGTGCCTTCCTTCCAACTGCCACAGTAGAATTTTGCTGTAATGTCTCATATCTCTAACCTTTTACAGAGCTTCGCTCTAAGGATACTGGAGCCATCTTGCTTGGAGATGCCTAGGAATTGTCTTTGCATCTCTACTGTCTTTAGGCTGCCTGTAGGCAAACACTGACTGACACTCTATCTGAAAGTGTAATAACATTTCTTCAAGGCTGAATATATTCTGTGGGATAATTTTTGTTCCAAATTTCCCCTGTGGGATTAGGCTGAAGCTGAACTTCAAACTTGGCTGAACATGCTCCTCTTCCTTGTCCTGCCCCCTCATTCCCATACAGGTTTCATCCAAGAGCTTACCCTTAATAAGTTATTTGTCTCATGAATCCCATCTCAGACTGCTTATCAAGAACCCAATCTAAGTTAATGATTAAACATGTAATTGCTATCATCTCTTATGGGCACTATGAAAGGTGAATAATAGAAAGCTGTGGATATTCAGCATAGAAATCTTATCCTAGAATGGAGGGTAGGAGGTATTTTCCTTGAGGAAGGAACATTTAAATTGAGACCCTATATCTCATATCTATTTTACTTTAAAATAGTATGGCGTGCATTTGTGAAATGACTGACCATGGTTGAGGACTATAGTCTTTGATCACAACCGTGAAATAATCATTTCCATAATCCATTTTATGACAGACCCCTTTTTTCTCATTAGCTTCAAACTGTTAACACTGGTCACTGATATGAATGAAACCACCACATAGAGTGAAAAGTTACTCCAGGACAATATCTATCTCCGTATATTAGGAAGCATTCATGAAACTGTAGGACTGAGTACTTCCCTCTCCCTGCATGCATATACATATACGTCTAGTTATCCACATGTGTGTGTATCAACATTAACATACTCATTTTGGTAATGAAAACTGGCCAGCAGAATTCTGGTAGTGACCAAAATGATACTATGCTTAGCACAACTCTATTATGAACCTGTAGAGCTATCCTCCTTACTGTCACAGAAATAAGATTTTTAAAAATCAATATTTGCAGTTAAAATCCACACTGTGAAATAGACTATTGATTCTCATGTATATAAGATTTATCCTATTTAAAACACAGATAGGGGTGCCTGGGTGGCTCATTTGGTTAAGTGTCTGACTTTTGATTTCAGCTCAAGTCATGATCTCATGGTTCATGTGTTTGAGCCCCACATCAGGCTCCGTGATGTCAGTGAGGAGCCTGCTTGGGAATCTCTCTCACTTTCTCTCTCTCTCTCCATCTCTTTGCCCCTCCCCTGCTCTCTCTTTCCCTCTCAAAAATAAATAAATAAACCTAAAGTACAGATAATAAGTGTAAGATGCACCAATCACTGAGATCTGGGAAAAGAGAAAGGGTGTAACTTTAAAGAAAAAGCCATCTGCATGGCCATTTTGATGAAATCAAATAAAAAGGTGACAAGCCTACTGCTTTTAATTGCCTATGATGCACCAGATACTAGAAGGCACAATTATGTATACACAAAATTAAATAGTTATTATTATGCCCCAAACACATTAAAATATTATTGATAAAGGCAAATAATAATGTAAGCCAATGATTCCTCTATTTCAGTGTTTAGAAGACAAATCAAATTTAGCAGAGAAGTCTAGCATGATTACATTCAGAATAATGCTATTTGGGGAGTACAACATGGTTTATCTATTAAAAGCCAAATTATTTAAAAAATTCTCTTTGTGTTCATAAAGCAATAGACCTAGAAGTATCAAAAGACTTACTGAGGATGTCACAGGGTTACTGTAGCTGTTGTAAGAATCATAAATTTACTAGGTTTTCATATTCAGAAATGATTTTAAACACTATAATCTATAATGTTTGAGAAAAGAAGTAAAACATTACCCAAATTCTAGGACAATAAATTTAGCATCCAGAGATGATGTTTGTCGAAGTCCCTTGGGAAAACTATTAATAGTTTTGTCAGTCCAGTTACAGTATAATCTTTCACTGATCATCACTTAGAGACTGGAATTCTAGAAGAATACCAGAGGAAATAATTGTTTATTACATGGCAAAATTTGAAAAAGAATTTATAAACATTGTCCTTTTTTTGGACCTAACAGTAGATAAAATTCATATCACTGTTATTAAAAATATTTCCACAGTTAGAAAGCATTTTGCAAACATTTAAAAGAGAAAATAGGGGAAGGAAAATATTTGCATTAAATAATGGTTTAAATGCCATTGTAAGGTTTTATTTTATTTTTTATTCTTTTTTTAATATTATTTATTCCTAGGAGAGAGAGAGAGAGACAGCGTGAGCAGGGGAGGGTCAGAGAGGGAGATACAGAATCTGAAACAGGCTCCAGGCTCTGAGCTGGCAGTCAGCACAGAGCCCGACGCGGGGCTCGAACGCACGAACCGCGAGATCATGACCTAAGCCAAAGTCTGACGCTTAACGGACTAAGCCACCCAGGCGCCCCCATTGTAAGGTTTTAAATATGCATTTATTTTGGTAACTCTTGCTTTCTCTTTTCCTTCCTTTTCCTTCCTTCCTTCCTTCCTTCCTTCCTTCCTTCCTTCCTTCCTTCCTTCCTTCCTTCCTTTTTCCTTCCTTCCTCAGCTAAAAGTTCTGTTATAGCTCAACAAATTGTGAAACTGAAGGGCTCTTTTGTCCATGGCTCTTTGAAGAGAATAGACTAACTTGATATTGTACTTAGACCCACAGTAAATTAATTACTTAGGGCTTATGTGGTTTTATGCAGGACACAATCATTCTGGAGATGGGAGTTGTTTATATGAAAAGGCATATTAAAGTTAAAACCTAAGCAAGAAGATAGTGAGTAATATGCAAAACAGAAATGCTAAGCACAGTTAATTAACAACTTAAGAATTTCAGACTGTAAAGTTGAGTTAAATGCTATAGAGATTTAGCTGAGACAACTGTATCCTTAATATTATCACATATCACCATCTGACAAGTAAATCAAATAACATTTATTCATTGAGGACCTTCATGCTCAAGAGTCTAATAATTGAACAAAACAGTATAGAGTAAAGCAGGCTTATACTTTAGCTGAGGAAATGGGACATGATAAAATTAAAGAATACAATGTTAAAATATAAGTGCGTATGTTATAGATAATAATTCAATTAGTTTACAGCATGGGTAGTCAGAGAATGAGACACTCTAGCTTAAATTTTCATATATGGCATTTAATATTTTCCAAATAGTATACATAAAGCACATACCTATGTACCCACCACCTTTGAAGCTTGATGTGTTCTTCTCCCTGATCTTGTGTTCTTTTCCTGTTGTGATAAGTACAAACTTGAAATTTGCGCATATTAATAGTCATTACTTTTTGTCTTAGGAGTTTATCATATATACCACTATACTCCATCATATGAATATGCTATAAGTTACCCATTCTTCTGTCTTTGTGATAGTATCTTTATTAATTCTTTATTTCTGCTTTCCTTGGGTTTATTATGCCACTCTTTCACAAATTCCTCAGATTGCATGCTTATTAACTTCAGGCATAGATAGAGAGTTGTGTTAAAATGTCTCATTCTTGGGGGGTGCCTGGGTGGCTCAGTTGATTAAGCATCCGACGTCAGTTCAGGTCATGATCTCACAGTCTATGGGTTCGTGCCCCAGGTCAGGCTCTGTGCTGACAGCTCAGAGCCTGGATCCTGCTTTGGATTCTGTGTTTCCCTCTCTCTCTGCCCCTCCCCTGCTCACTATCTCTCAAAATAAAATACATAAAATTTTTTTTTAAAAATCTCTCATTCTTATAAAAGACATGTCATTCCTATAGTCTTTCATTTTTGCATTGCATATTTTTGAGCTGTTTTCATGGGCATACCAAATTGGGTTTATATCTTGTTGGTAAATTATTGAATATTATCAATATATACAGTTTCTCTTTATCTCTACTCAGAGATTACTAATTGCCCTAAAGTTTATGTTGTCAGCAATTAAATGGCCATATCAGTTTTTCTTGGAATATTATTTTCCCCGTCCTTTTATTTTCTACCTTTCAATGCCATGGTTAAAAGTATTTCTTGTAGATAGCAGGTAGTGGGGTTTTGTTTATATTCAGTCTAGCTCTTAAATGAGAGTTCAGAATGCTTTAACCTCAATCATCCTCCCTCTCTTTTACACAGTTCTATCATCCTGTATTTTTGTACTATATTAATATTTTTCCCATTTTAACCTCTTAACTTAGATATTATTATTACATATGCCATAAATATTATTTTATATTCACCCATATGTTCAGTAATTTTCTTTTCCTTCTTTCATGTTTCCTTTAGTGAGGGTTTGGTTGTACTAAATTCCTTCCATTTTTGCTTGTCTAAAAATGCTCTTTTTTGCACTTATTATTGAAAGACAATTTCCAAGAACATAGAATTCTATTCTCATTTATTTTGTTTTATCACTTAAATATACTGTTCCACTGACTCAGCCTTTCCATGTTGTTTTTAGCCAGATTTCAATTTACCTTTGATGGGAATTTATTTTTTTTAAGTAGGTTTTAAAAGAGCATCTTTCTTTCTTGTGTTATACATTTGACTATGGTGAGTCTAGGTATTGGCTTATTTTTATCCTGCTTAAGGATTATTGTCCTTGATGTATCTGGGGTTTATGTCTTTCTGAAAAATTCTTATTGCCTATCCAACATTTTATATATATTTTCTTTTCTAGAATTCCTGTCTTCCTAGAATTCTTTGATGATTTTTGAACCTTCTCTTTCTTTTTTCTCATGTCTCATAAATTTTCTCTCAGCTAAATTTTCTCTAGGGTATAATAATCTCTGTAATTTCTTTAGATCTCTTTCACAATTGGCTAATTTCCTATTGACCTGAATTTGATGGGCTTTAATACTTGTCTGTCTACCTATCTATCTATCATCTATCTATCTATCTATCTATCTATCTATCTATCTATCTATCTATCTATCTATCATCATCCTTCTCAAATGAGACATTGCAAAGAAGGGTTGAATTGAAAATACAGTAAGTAGAGGGGAGTGGTCTGACTACCTAACTTCACATGGGGTCAACAAAGTTCTAATCCTGGGGTAATATAGTAATATATCTACCTGTCCATAGGAGATTTTCTTTTTCAGCTGTTTTCTGCTAAAACATTAGGTTTTGTTTAACTGTTCCTATCCCGAGTGTTTGTTTTTTCCCCTGTTTTATGGGTATTCTGAAAATAAAGATTATACTCCCAGTAACCATTCATAACAAACAAGAGAAGTTTTATTACCCAAAGTACAAATAATCTAACTAGGATACTATACAGATTGGCCAAAGATAATGTTCTATCTGAGTTCCTTACTAGCGCCATTTAAAAATACTGCTCTGGTACAGTCATTTTCAGTTAGGCTTCTAGACTCAAGAGAACAGTCAAGGAAGTTAATTGGATACTAATGGCCACCCATAATCTGACCCTGGGAACATCACAAATACCTTTTTGGATTTTTTTCTTTCTTTTTCTTTTTCTTTTTCTGATTTTGCCAGAATTCAAATACTCCCACTAAAGGTGGCCCCTACACTCTAACTCATCATTCAGTATATGCAGGGGGTTACTTCTAATTATTTTAATATTTCTGAGTATTCATAAACAAAGAATAAGTGATGTACTTCAGGTAATAGTGTATGTCTAAAATTGACTGCTATCATTCTTGCAAATTTGCCTGTCTGTCCACTGGGGACAGATTAGGGAAATATTCAGGAGTTGAGATATTTGATTCATCTAAATAAATGGAGAATTTTGGGTGACAATACATTCATATTTATTACCTTTGGCTGTAACATTTTGCTAATATTTTTATTTGGAATGAGAAACCTTGTAGTCTTCTTGGTTATAAAGGCTTACTTTTTCCCAGGCTCTGCCAATTGTGCTAGTCAAAATGACAAATGCTATTGTTTATGTTGGGTATTTACATGCTTTGTAGATTACTATGCAAAACAGGACTGTCACACTGTAGAAATAACTCTTAAAAAGAATGAGATATACAAGGACAACGAAAACCTCAGGCTTCTCCTGCCACAAACCCATCCTGCCATCTCACTTTTCCTAGCTGATCCTTTGTCCTCTCCAGTGTGTCCTCCGACACTGCTAGCAGAGTTATTTCTTTATAGTAGCCATATGATCACCTCTCCCACCCAAATGTCTTTAATAATTTCCCTTATTATTGGGATCAAGTTTAAACCTTTGCTTTAGATAGAAGCCTTGTCATGACAGGTTTCTTGTTGACCGTATTTTGCCATTCCCTTAACCTCCACTACATGCAATTCTTCGAAGAGATCCAATTCCCTTGTGCCTCAGAGTTTTCACAAGGTATTTACTGTCTAATGCTCCTCTTATCTGCACCACTCCTCACCGTTCCCTTATAGACCCCACTTGTTTTCTATCTCTGTACCTTGTGATTGTCATGTAGGATTCAGTCTGGGAATCTTTAGTCTGGGCTGGATGGTTTTCTGAATTCTCTCAACACAGCATGCAGAATATTTTATTATAACTATCCACTTATTTGGCTGATTACTGTTCTCTGATCAGTAGATTAGAGGCCCATTGAAAGGTGAGGCTGTGCCTTGATCATCTCAGTTTCTCTCGGGCTCAGAGTAGTGACAAACAAAGTAAATGAATAATAAAACAGTCTGGCTTAATTACCAGGATTTAAATAAATGCCTTATTAAATTATGAAAAAGACCTTTCATTATATCTGCTGTAGAGCTTCTATTGTCCTTCTAAGAAGAACAACATTTCATGACTTTGCTAAATAGGAAGAATGAAATCATTAGCCAACCTGAGTGTCAACACAGGGACAATCTTCATCATTTTCCTTTTGAATTTATCTTCAGTCAGGGAAGCTTACAAAGTCAGCTTGGGGACCTATGTCAAAACATTTTCATGGTAACTATCGTGGGATTTGAAATGATTTATACTCATCACATATAAAACTTGTGGGCTTGGAAACTGATTAAGATTGGAGAATATGGAAATTTATTATTTGCTCTGACTCCTCTATTAAAATCTTCATTCTGTTACTTTCTGGTCTAGAAAAGCTGATAAAAAAAAATAAGCAAAAACCAAAACCCTTATTTAATTGAATACAGTATATACATTTTCACCTTTGGTTAGCATATTTATGGAGATATTTATATAATTTACATAAGTAGACATTCATTATCTGTTTTGCAGGTATTCAGTTATGTCTTAACCGGATATTTATGGAGGGTAATTCTCATAAATTCTGTGTACACAGTGCCTGGCTCAGCACCATAACAGATGTGTAATACATGTTTTTTTATAATGATGTTAAAATGTTCAGTTGCAAAGGTGGGCTGTGGTCACATAATCTTCCTATTCCCTGTTCAATGAATAATTCAAGTAGTAGCCTTCACACTTCTCATAAGATTGAGAAGATATATCTATTCCCAAGTCTTGTTTTCTATTATTGAGATGTAAGGAGCTACTGCAAATGCAAAGTCTCTGGGGCCTTGTTACAGGGGCCAGCTTCAAGTTTCATTTGTGAACTCCAAAAGATACGCCAAGAGAAACTTCAGAATAGAATCACTGGGGAGGAAGCAGGCATGGTTTCAGGGGCAGTGTCCATATTGTATGGAAAGTGTATGTGTATTTAGCAAAATAACGTATATATGTGTGTAGGGGGCATTTCTTCACATATTTTGTGTTTTGTTAACATAATCAATGTTGAAATCTCTCTGTGGATGTTATTTGAAAATATATAATTTTACACACAAAAATGTGGATGGCAGATTTGAAAATTATGTGTCTTATGTGTGATTATAATATGATGCTAAACATTAATTAGATACTTGTCATTAACATATTATGTGAGAATCTCTAAAAACATTTGAATGTTTATGTCTTGGGAGAAAAACAAAGAAGGAAATGTAAACTAAAATGCAAAGCTATATGGCACTACCCAAATTATCTTATAACAATCATCCAAGGGACAGCAACAAAGTTCCTTAGGTTCTTTAATGATGCTCATTAAAACATAGTGTCTATTAGATCAAAAGAAGATAACCTGGGAAGTAGCTAGACTTATATTTAAAGAAAAGTGTTATGCCTTGAACAACAACAACAAAAATATATCTATATGTTAGCTGAGCCTTTTAATTTCATTCCAGATATGCAAAATTAAATGTAGCAAAATTATTTTTCTATATTTCTAAAAGATACTGTTTTCCAGCGCCTGGATGGCTCAGTCAGTTAAGCATCCAACTTTGGCTCAGGTCATGATCTCATGGTTCATGAGTTGGAGACCTGCATTGGGCTCTGTGCTGACAGCTCAGAGCCTGGAGCCTGCTTTGTATTCTGTGTCTCCCACTCTCTCTGCCCCTTCCCCCTCACGCTCTGTCTCTGTCTCTCAAAAATAAATGAATGTTAAAACAATTTTTTTAAAGATACCATTTCATGAGAGAAAAGAGCATTAAACTTTAATAACAAATTTCTCATTATCATGGACAAACAACAACTCATTGGGTTTTTTCTCTTCTCTAGGTTCTGACTTAATGAAACCCACCATTTTCTGCACTTTCCTATTTCAAGTGTTGTCTGGAAAGAAAGTCTTAGGTGAGTATTCTCAAAAATATTGCTTCATTTACAATTTTGAATAACACTTTCCTGAGAAGTCTGATGACAAAGACAGCCAAAACAGGAAAAACAATAGAAAAGTTTATGACGTATAAAATGAATTCTTCAAAAGAATTTTCTTTCGAAATGCCAAGGGTTATAAGTCAAATATATACAGCATATATTATTATTCATTACCTTGCATTGGCTGAAATTCATCTCTTCTGACAACCCTGGGTAAATCATGTTACATATTGCATAAAATATGAGTGCTGGTCCTTTCCTGAAGATGCCACTTAGTGTGGGAACTCACTGCCATTGGCTGCATCCCAGTTGCTGGAAGCTCCCTTAAGACCACTGCTCCTGCAGAGTCCTATGGCAGTCGAATCAGAGAAGAAAAGGTATTTATAGAAAACATATGCAAAAGGTTGATAGCTCGTCCAGTTTTTAGTGCACAGACTGACAGCTAAATACAAATTGAGAAATGTAAGTTTCACTTCGAGCAAATTTACTGGGTGAAAACCTCAGTTTTTCATTTCATTTGAATACGTTCACTGCTTCTCAGAATATGCAACTTTATAGTGAGCATATTTTTTATTCTTGAAGGCTCATTATTTTACAGTGAGGTTACTGAACCTAGACCACATAGAGCAGATTACCCAGCATAATATTAATCAAAATATACATGGCAAATGGTATTCCAAACAGTGCCAAATAGGCATCTGCTTTTAACATAGAATAAAAAAATGCATTTAGTGCCTTTATTAAAAGGTATTATGGGCAATTTATTTTTAAGCCATCTCTCTAACACTATTAACTAGCATATAATTTAATGTACTCCCAAGCAACTTGACTTTTACTGTTGCCTTCAAAACATTAATTTGCAAAAGCAAGCTGATATAAAAGATGACTTTGACCCTAAGAAAAGATTTGAATCGTTAAAAATAAATTAAATGATCTTGTAGACACACATAATAGTTACTTTGGGGGTTTGCAAATAACATATTTTCTGTTGCCATGTATGATATGAAGTTTCATAGGGAAAAATAAAGCCAATGCTGTTTCTAATGATGTAATTTATACCCTCTGAGTAAACCATTTCAGTTTTGTAAGCTTTGCTTAAATTTGAACAGAGTTGCCAAATGCCTAAAAATTTCTGAACAAATGAAAGAAATTTCTCTAGTATTTATGAGAGAATTAATTATATTATGTCTGTTTAGAAAATTTTGGACAAGTTAATGCATTGTTGATATAAAGACAGATATACTGTCTTTATAGTGTTTTCTTTATAGAGGAAAGGAAACCAATTCACTTCCATTGAAATGTAATCAGAAAATCTTAATCAAAGTAAGCAATGGGGATACTGATAGAAAAAGTTTTTTAAAATCTAGGGTAAGAATTATAAGTAAAACTAAAAATTGTGACATGTTTAATTGGGTCAAATTTTTGAATGGTAACAAGTAAAATTTAAATCATACAAATAATACAAGGTTGCAAGCTCTTTTTAAAGAAATTGAAGTATCCAAGAATAATAGTATTAATTGAAAAACAGCCCCAGAAGCAACAATAAAACTTTGACATCATCCCCTACCCTCATGCAATAAGATTCCACAGTCCTCCTGTCAGTAACTACTGGAAACAGTTTGGAAAGCATCCTTCCAGTTCTTTCCATATATATTATATAAATATATCTTTATCTATATTTATATATTAAATGTATGGGTGTGCACATGTACATGAAAGAAGTACACATTATATAGGTGTGTGCATGTATATAGTCTATATAAAATTTAAAAAATTTTTCGCTTGAAATAAAATGGACATCAGTACCTCAGTATATTTGTATTTTTCCATACTTTTTCATACTAGTTTTGAATGTGGATAGAGCAAAGTATTATATTTTAGTATTATTTTTAAAATTATCCTATTTTTTTGAGGAAGAGAGAGAGTGTGCGCTTGCTTGTGTGTGCACGTGCAAGTGGGAGAGGGGCAGAGGGAGAAGGAGAGAGAATGCCAAGCAGGCTCCATGCTAACAGTGGGGCTAGATCCTACAAACTCTGAGAATATGACCTGAGCTGAAATCAACCCTGAGATCATGACCTGAGTCTTTTGCTTAACTGACTGAGCCACCCAGGCACTGCTGGGACTAAGTATTTTAAAACATTTTCCTACTGAGAGGCCTGTGGATGATCTTAATTTTTATTTACAGTCTAAAGTAATCCTTATGTCTGTGAGATAGATTTTGAAGTTATTGATTGGTTTCCCTAATTGCCAGATTATTGTCCAATTATCTCTGAGAAGTTTGTATTAGTTTGTATCCCTCCTTGCAACAGTTAGTAATAATACTACTTCTTTCAGATCCTGACCAAAACTTTATATTATTGACCTTAGTTTTTTGTTAATCTGTTAGTAAAACTCTGCATAATTTTAGCATGAAGTTCTGTTATTACTGGTGAAGCTTAATATTTTTACATGTCTATTGTATATACATACACACATGCACAGTTGATTCTTATTATTCCTGGTAGTTATGTTCTATAAAGTCACTGCAAAGAGAATTAGCATTCACTGAGCCATTGCTCTTAGTGGAAATACACATACACACACACACACACACACACACCCAAATACTTCTATGATCTCACATAGATTATAATCTTAATCTTAAATTTAAAGAAACAACTAATTTTGATAGACAACTTTATTTTTATGAAAGAGAAAAAATGAAGTTCAAAAGTCTTACGTGACTTGCCGGAGGCTGCCCCACTGACAGGTACCAGAGCTGGGATTCAAATCCTAGTCAACTGGTCCCAGAGCCAGAGCTTCTTGGATTCCACTTTCCCGCTACTATTTCCATCCTCTGGTCATTGTTGTCTGAGAGTGCAAAAAGAAAGCAGAACATCGCCTCGTTTGACCTGAGCTGGGAACATGAATACAGGGAGATGCAAATTTTTTCACAGCTATGTGCACATCCGCTAATGACTGTGAAAGCCTACTGAGGTTTGACGTTGAGGTTACAAATAAACTTCAGGGAGCAGGAGAATTCTCAAATACGGAATTGTGAATAACAAGGGTCAACTGTATACACAAATACACAATCTACGTATATGTACATATGTACACACATATTATATATATGTACAGATGGCCCCTGAACTCATATTGGTTCAACTTACTATTTTTCAACTTTATGATGGTACAAAATCAATACACATTCAGTAGAAACTGTCTTTACATTTTGTAATTTGATATTTTCCTGGGCTAGTGATAAGCAGTGTGATGCTGTATTACTGTCCCATGGTGCTAGGTGGTGGCAGCCAACCGCAGCTCCCAGTCAGCCACTCAAGCAGGAGGGTAAATAACCCCTATACTTACATCCATATGTACCCATACAACCATTTCATTTTTCACTTTCAGTAAAGCAGTCAATACATTACAGAAGATATGCAACACTTTATTATAAAATAGGCTTTGTGTTAGATAATTTTGCAAAACTATAGGCTAAAATGTGTTCTGAGCACATTTAAGGTAGATGAGACTGGGGCACCTGGGTGGCTCAGTCGGTTAAGCATCCATCTTTGGCTCAGGCCATGATCTCATGATTCATGGGTTTGAGGCCTGTGTCGGGCTCTGTGCTGACAGCTCAGAGCCTCGAGCCTGCTTCTGATTCTGTATCTCCCTCTCTCTCTGACCCTTCCATGCTCATGCTGCCTCTCTCTCTCAGAAATAAATAAAACATTAAAAAACTTTTTTAAGGTTGATGAGACTAAGCCATGATGTTAGGTAGTATAGGTGAATTAAATGCATTTTCAGTTTAGGATGTTTTCAATTTAAGATGGCTTTATCTGGAGGTAACCCCACTGTAAGTTGAGGAAGATCTGTATTTGAACTTTTTGCAATATTCTCTGGAGTTCTTTTTCTTATTGTTTTATGGAATGTATTTGTAGTTTATCTCATATTTTCCAAATATTTCCTCTCAGTTTGGCCCTCCCATTTTAAGTCTGTTAATAGTACTTTAATCTCAAAGGAGGTTTAAATTTCTATGTCGTTATATGTGTCAATTTTTCCTTTATGTCTTTTAGCTTTTGGTCTTATTCAGAAAGAATTTCTTCACCATCTAAAGAATTATATGGTTCTCTTTTATATCTTTTAGCACATTAGTCTATCTTGAATTAGTTTGGTATATATAATGATGTTGGATTTTTTAGTCAACTTTTATTGTTCTAAGAGGGAACTCATTTGTCTTGCAGATACTCTTTGAATTATCTATCATTTCTCCTGATTTCAAATGCTTCCTTTATCCCCACATACTTAGTATGTGTTTTTTGACTTTGTTTTTTGACTTTATTTTCATTCCATTCTTGTCTATTCCTAGAGCAAGAGATACCCTCTTTTTAAGGTTGTACTTTTAGAATATATGGTAGGAAAACAATCTCTCGCAACTGCCCTTCTTCTCAGAGTTATCATGATAATTCTTTAACATTTTCCAGAGGGATTTCATATTAGTTTTTTAAATTCCATCAGCAGTTTTTGCTATATTTATATTGAAATCTATATTAGTTATTTGTTGCTCTATAATAAATTACTTCAAAATTTAGCAACTTAAAACAACTATACTAACTGTATTAAATTAAAAGGAATATTTTCTCAGAGTTTCTGTGGGTCAGGAGTGCTGGTGTGGCTTTTCTGGATGTCTCTGCCTCAAGGTGTTTTATAAACCTGCATTCAAGGTGTCAGCTGAGGCTGCAGTCACCTCAAGGCGAGACTGAGGTCGGATCAGCTTCTGGGCTGGTGTCAGGATTCAGTTCCTCATGGGCTGTTGGACTGAGACCTTATTTTCTCTTTGCAGTTGGCCAAAGGCTGCCCTCAGTTTCTTGCCACATGAGCTTCTCTGTAAGTTAGTTTACAACATGACTGCTGAGTTCCCTCAGAACCAGCCATGTTGAGAGTGAGAATGAACAAAATACAGATCAGTCTTTTCTAATCTAATCTCAGAAGTGGCAGCCCATCATGTTTGCCATATTCTGGTCGTTGGATTGAATCATGAGGTCCAGTCCACAATCACCAGGAGGACATCATACAAGGGCATAGAGTAACTGGTGCCAGCTTTAAAATATTGCATCTTCTCATAGAAGAATTTTGTAGATTTCCTCAGTTGGTTTTTTTTTTTTACATGCTTTAATTATTTTGTTATTGGGAAGAGAATTTTACAAAGTTCCAATTGCAGCTTGTTTTGCTATTATACAAAAGTCTGCGTGTGTGCATACATGCATGTAAACCATTTATAAATTTTAAATTTCAACTTTACTTTTTGAACATTCTGTTAGCATTTTTTTGTGAATAACAATGGTTTAAACTATGCCTCTTAAGTATTGACATGTATTATTTTTCTTATTTTAGTGTATTGGCTGGGACAATCATAACAATTCTGCATAGTGGTAATGGTAGAAAGTATCCTATGTTGTTTTGAATTTCATCACCTATTTTGTATCATTATCAGATTATAATGTTTTTCTGCTTTTGATCTGATAATGTATATTGCATTAGATTTTCTAATGTTGAAACCATGTTTTCTTTGCTTCATTTATGTGCTAATGTTTTATTTAGGAATTTTGTATCCATATTCAAATGTAAGGTCAATTTTTGTCTTCCTTGGTTCTTCCTTCATAAGGTTTCAAAATGGCTATGATACTCTGATAGAATGCTTTTTAAAATAATCATATAGTTTTTATAATACAGAAATTATTGTAATGTCATGTGGTGATTGACATGTAGTGTCGTAAATTTGACATGCAGCATTAAAATAAAATTCCAAGTATATAAAAACAAATATAACCCTCTGATTAAGGTCTTTACTATGCATTGCTCACATATATGAGGCAGCAATAGGAGTATATTTAAAAGACTCAATTTTAATTGGAACTCGAAAGAACATTTCTGAAGAGCATTTCTGTAAGATGCCATTTTTTAGAGATTGGAAAATAATCTATTTAGGGTGCAAAGTTTAAATTTTTTTAATGTTTTATTTCTTCTGAGAGAGAGAGAGACAGAGTGAGCAGGGGAGGGTCAGAGAGAGAGAGGGAGACACAGAATCTGAAGCAGGCTCCAGGCTCTGAGCTAGCTGTCAGCACAGAGCCTGACACGGGGCTCGAACCCACAAACTGTGAGATCATGACCTGAGCTGAAGTTGGTTTCTTAACCGACTGAGCCACCCAGGCGCCCCTAGGGTGCAAAAGTTTTATCTTTCTCCAAAAAAAATTGCCAATTTTGAAGATGTCAACTATTTATTATTTCCTTCCTACAGATTTTTTGTTTGTGCAACAGATATGTCAGAAACATCTATTAGTACATTAAAAAAATTAAAGGACTGTATTTTAAGCTATCTGAGGTCTACAGAAAAATTGAGTGGTAAGTACAGAGTGCCCATAAACCCTTACACTATACACTCGTGCTTAGTTCCCCTGTTAACATCTTGCATTAATTAGTATGGTATACTTATGGTACCTTATGTTCATAACCTCAAGCATAATTATTAAACCAACCCATCCTTGCTTTGTTACTTTCTTTTTTCTGGAAACTATTTGCCATTTTATAGTGGGATCATAAAATTTAGAAAAAACAAAGGATATTTATATTTTAAAATAAAAACAATTCATGAGCTGATAATATAATAGGAATATGATTAAAGAAGATAAACATTTTTATTTCTAGAAAACTTAATAACTATCCTTTAAACATTTAAAAACTATTCTTTGTGGAAAATAAATATATAATATAAATCATTCTTTTGTTTTTTATTTAAATATTGCCAAAAACGGAAGAGAGGAATTCCCCAATGAGGATTATAAATGAATGAAAATTTTTAATGTTTATTTATTTTTGAGAAAGAGAGAGAGAGACAGAGTGAGAAAGAGAGAGAGATAAAGCATGAGCAGGAGAGGGACAGACAGAGAGGGAGACACAGAATCTGAAGCAGGCACCAGGCTCTGAGCTGCCGATTCAGGGCTTGAACTCACAGACTGTGAGATCATGACCTAAGTCGAAGTTGGACACTTAACTGACTGAGCCACCCTGGAGCCCCATGGATGATAAATAATTTAAATGAAAAAAGCAGTGAAAATGAAAATGTCAACATCTAACACGTATTTAAACATTTTTAACACAAACAATCCTAAAATTATGATGGTAGAATTTTTAAAAAGTTCCTAAATTTGAATTATTATCTGCAGTTCAAGTTAACATTTCAAAGATTTAAAAAATGCTGAACATTTCCCTCCATAGACTACAGATTAATAGTTGTTTTTTCTATATATTAGCCAATAAAAATAATTAATTGTTAAATTAGTAGACACTGGACTATCCAGCTAATACAACCTTGATAAGAAATTTTGAAAATTTAAAAACTACTTTATTATATTTAAACATTTGAATTTTATAATTATTAAAAATATTTTGGGTTTTATCATGGTCTGCTATTATTTCTCCATCCATGTTTTTTGATGTGGTTTGAAGTGTTGGGGTTTGGAGTCGACAGCTAAGCAAGAATTATTGAGATGACTTTGGTGCAAAAAGGTGGTTTATTAGAGCACTGGGACAGGAGCTGAGGGCAGAAAGAGCTGCAGTGGGGTTGTGAAGAGTGACTAATTATATATCTTCAAGTTGGGAGGGAGTTAGGGATACCATAAGTCTCTACAGTATTTTGGAAACAAGGTTTCCAGGACCTTGAGTGGCTACCTGGTGTTAGGAAAAGGCCATTATTACCGTTTAGTAAAAGCTTAATCATGAGCCCCTTCAGATGTATATCAGGGGCCATAAGCTTGGAGTATGACAAACAACAAATATTTTGGGTTGCGGGGGCTAGAGATAAAGGAAGTTTCCAAAAGAATTTTTATATGTTAAAGTAGACCTACAGGGTGGGGATAATGTTAAGCTAAGATTGCCTCTTACCTTAGCAAAGTGGCATCATCGAGGTAGCTTAGCTTGCAGAGGAGGTTCACTCTGCCTGCCTCAAGGACTTATCCATGCGCTGTAAGTTGGAAGCAAATTTCATTTTTCATTCCTCTTTTTTCCCCCACATCATTTCCTAAAAGGGTCAGACCATTTAAAAAAATTACAAAAAATGAAAGCAAACAAAGTGGTAAAATAAGAATTAATATGCTAAAATCGAGAAAACATAACAATGAAATGTTTTCAAGTTGCTAATGACTTAGGCAAACATGGTTGATAATCTGTATCATCTTTGAATAAGCCATGCTGATAGTTTGCTTACCGAATGGGCTGGGCATCTCTTTTGGAATGGTGAAATAAGAACATCTGAAAGTCTACTCCTCCTTAAAAGCGAGGAAACCACTGGCAAAAATTGTTAAAATCAATCTTTTCACTATTCTGTAAATTAGCTAAGTGTTTGCACATTTTGAGAAGTGTTTATTAAAACAAAATAAAATAAGTAAGCAGCCAAAGGAATCAGAAATAACATAATTTTATGGATACCTCGCTCTTTTCCCCCAGCTCTACGGTAGCCTTGAGAACTGTTTCTTGACTACAGTGTCTGTGAAAAACAGTGGTCATGTAAAAGGAAAGAAGAGTTTGGAGTTCCCAAAAATCCCATCCCCAAAGAATGTTCACTATCTGACCTGTGTCGCAATTAGTTCTATCAAACTTTGTCCTCAGAGCTTGTGTTTATTTGATCTGACTCAGAGTTCCTTTTGTGTTTACAACCCTAGGTACTGGACCTTTGTTATATATTTTATATATGTATATATGTTATATGTTTTTTTTCTTTTCTTTTTTTTCTTTTCTTTTTTACAAATAGTTTATTGTCAAGTTGGTTTCCATATAACACCCAGTGCTCATCCCCAAAGTGCCCTCCTCCATGCACATCTCCCCCCNTTCTTTGGTCTCTATGTTGTTTATTTCTGCTCTGATTTTTACTATTTCTCTTCTTCTACAGGGTTTAGGCTGTTCTTGTTGCTATGCCTCTAGATCCTTTAGGTAGCTGTTAGATTTTGCACTTGCGCTTTTTCTAATTTCTTGAAATAGGCCTGGAGTGCAANTTCCCAGTATGTGATCAATCTTGGAGGATGTGCCATGCGCACATGAGAAGAAAGTGAATCCCATGGCCTCAGGATGTAGAGTTCTAAATATATCTGTCAGATTCATTTGGTCCAATGTGNCTGTGGGATTCACGTTTGTGGTGGTGTCTCTGGTAATTTTGTTCCTTGCAACATTTCCTTCCTGAGAGCGTCCCCCTCAGGATTTCTTGTAGGACTGGTTTAGTGGTGACAAATTCTTTCATTTTTTGTTTATTTGGAAAGACTTTTATCTCTCCTTCTATTCTGAATGACAGGCTTGCTGGATAGAGGATTCTTGGCTGCATATTTTTACTGTTCATCACATTGAAGATCTCCTGCCATTCCTTTCTGGCCTGCCAAGTTTCAGTAGATAGGTCTGTCACTGCTCTGATAGGTTTCCCTTTGTATGTTAGGGCCCTTTTCTCCCTAGCTCCTTTCAAAATTCTCTTTGTCCTTATATTTTGCCATTTTTACTATGATATGCCATGCAGAAGATCGATTCAAATTACATCTGAGGGGAGTCCTCTGTGCCTCTTGTATTTCATCGTTTACTTTCTTCCCTAGGTTGGGGAAATTCTTTGCTATAATTTGTTCCAGAACTCCTTCAGCACCTTTCCCTCTCTCTTCCTCTTCTGAAATTCCTATGATACAGATATTGTTCTGTTTGATTGTATTGCTGAGCTCTTGAATTCTTCTTTCATGTTCCTGGATCAGTTCATCTCTCTTTTTCTCAGTTTCTTCTCTTTCTATAATAGTGTCTTCTAAATCACTTATTCTCCTTTCTGCCTCTTCAATCCATGCATTGGACGCTTCCAGTTTATTATGTATCTCATTTATCACATTTTTAAATTCACCATAATTATTTTTAAGCCCCATATTGTTTGTAGCCCTAGTTTCTCTGATGTTCTCCATGCTCTTTTCAAGCGTGGTGATTAATTTTATGATTATTGTTCTAAATTCTTGTTCAGTTATGTTGCTTTTATCTGTTTTGAGCAGTTCTCTAGCTGTCATTTCCTCCTGGAGTTTCTTTCCGTTTTGTCATTTTGGTCAGCTTTTATCTCTTCTTAATTTTAAAAGCTTGTTGTATACTTGGCCCCTGAGAGTTCTGCTGTATTAGAGAGGGCTCTTTGACTGTTCAGGGCCTGTCTGTTGTTTGGATCGTGTCTCTTGGTTTCTCTTGTTGAGCATTTGGTTATTTTGTTTCCCTACTGGTACTGGTATTTGGGACTCTCCACCATGTGTAGTTTGGCTTGTTTCTTGAGGCAGCCCTGGAAAAAGAAAACAGACAACCACAAAGGGAATACAGGTAAACAAATGCACAGAGAAAACCAAAAAACACACAAACCCAGGCTCAGGTAAAATCATCTACAACAACAACAAAATAGCTATCTGAAGGGGATGGTCGTGGTTTGGTGTAGGCAGATCTTGTCTCCACTCTGTCTGCTGGCCTCCCAGAGGCCCCTCCTTGGTGGCTGTGGGGAGAAGAATGGCGTCACCCCAGTCCCTTCTCAACCAAGCGTTGCAAATCACTTCTTTGCATCCGATCTCTCTGTGCTGAGGATGTAGCCAAGGCGGGCTGAGTTCTATGACCCATGCTCTGCCTTGTTTCCCAGTCCCAGTCTGTGGGCTTTGTTATTCTGCCCAGAACAGTCTGGCTGGTCGCTGCTTCCCTGTTGCTGGGGTGTTGAGTGGAGGGTGGGGGAAGTGTCACAGCCTCAGATCCTCAGTGGTCAAGCAGAGATACAACCCAAGTGCATTCAGGGAACATAGCAACTTCAGGTCTGCAGATTCTGCGCATCGCCACAGTGCGCCGCCACAGCGTGTCGCCACCCCTTCAGTGGGCCACTGTCGCATGCGCCGCTGCCATTTCACAGGGCGCCGGCACTGCTTCGCCGGGTAGCCGCCACCATGCACGCCGCTGCCGCTGCTTCAGCAGGCCACTGTTGCGCGCACCGCCACCGCTTCACCGGGCTCTGGGACCACCGCGCAGGCGTTGCTGCCGCTTCAGCGGGCCGCCACCATTTCAGCAGGCCGCTGTCGTGCACGCGCGCCGCTGCCACTTTACCGGGTGCCGGCACTGCTTCACTGGGTCGCCGCTGCCACCGCTTCAGCGGGCCGCTGTTGCGCGCAACGCTGCCGCTTCACCTGGCGCCGGGACCGCCTCCACAGTCGTTGCTGCCAGTTCACTGGGCCGCCGCCGCCATGGATGGTCCCGGGCGCTCCACAGCTCAGGTTTTCCTGGCGCCTTCTGGGACCAGGGCACCTAGTTTAAAGTCAGCACCCTAGCCAGAGCTAAAAAAAACACTGTCTTGCCAAGCCGAGGGTTTTTTTTCTCTTCTCCAGCGACGGTTCAATGAGCAATCTCAGCTTTTCTTTCCTTTCCCCTGGACTCGCGGCAGCTCACCACCACTCGCTGGTTAATCACTCACTGCAGTTGCAAGCAAGCCGGGTTCCCTATCCTCCCTCTGTGACTCTGGGTCCCGTCCCGCTTTTATCTTCCCCAGTTCACACTCACGCACTTAGGAGTTTCCTTCCCAGTGTACTCTGTCTCTTTCTCTTCCCAAACTCCTGTGGCTCAGTGTCCTATGACTTCAGGCCTTCTCTGTTTGAGAGATGGGTGCAGGCAAAATGTATGGAGCTCCCTACTTCTCCGCCATATTGCCTCCGAATCCCATGTTATATGTTTTATATATGTATATAAAATTGGCTTTTGTTTAAAATCATAGCTATTTGAGGCAGCAATACCAGGTAGGGCTAACAAATAACTAATGGAAAAAACCTAGGCAGAATATGGGAGAATGAGATGACCTAAAGAGCTTTATCCATATCCTTGGGAATCTCGAAAGGCAGTACTATATATATAGGGCCGTGCATAATATGGAAAACCTGAGAAAGTTTTGATCTCTCATTTATGGTTGATCTAGATGATCTATCACAGCAGGAACTGAAGGCTAAGGTAGAGTTGTAATTTTCCTGCCATTGAGTTGAAGTATGCCTCCAGACGCAGAAAGAAAGAAATGCCCCTTGGCAAATATTGGGAGACTTATTGGTTTGACAGATTTAAGTAAATCTCTGTCCAGTAATTAGCTAACTACTGAGCTAACAAAGCAGAGACTTCAGTGACCACACATGACCAAGCATACAGAATTTGCAGAATTAGTCCAGAGTAGGAATCTAATATCCAGAGTTGTTATGGTGTATTCTTTAAAATGTCTACTTGTCAACAAAAAACATAAAAGGTATGCAAAGAAACTGACAAGTATGACCCATGTATAGGAAAATAAAAAGTAGTCATTAGAAAGTGTTCCTGAAGAAACCCAAATATAGAACTTTAGAAGGTTGTTAAGTCACTTATAATTATGTGAAAGGAAATAAAGGAAGCATTGTCTAAAAAGTAAAGGAAAATATGACAACGGGGTATCAATAGATAGTGAATATCTGTGAGTGGATAGAAGATATAAAAGAGAACTGAATAGAAACCTGAGGTTGAAAAGTACAATATTTAATATGATTTGAGTTGGCAGAAGAAAGGATGAGTGAATTTAAAGATAGAAAAACTGAGATAAATTATCCAGTCTAAAAAAGAAAGAAAAAAACAATGAAGGAAAATGACCAGAAACTCAGATACATGTAGGAGAGTGAAAATAACAGAAAAAAATATTTGATGAGATAAGAACTAACAATTGCCCAAATATGATTACAAAATTCATCCAATATATATAAGAAATTCAAAGAGCTCCAAGTGTGAATAAGAGATTCACAGCTTAAGAAAATCACAAACTGATGAAACTAAGGACATAGAGACAATCTTGAAAGCAGCAACAGAAAAAGGATTCATCACTTGAAGATGCCAGTAAAGTAACGTCTGTTTTTTGTTTATGTTTATCCGATACCATGGAGGCCAGAAGGTAGTAGAATGTACCTATTTAAATTGTTGAACGAAAAAGGCTGAGAACAAATAACTCTATAGCAAAACAATCTTTCAGAAAATGAAGGATAAATTAAAACATTTTCAGGTTATACAAATGCTAAGAATATTTGTCATTAGAAGACCTGTCCTGTGAGAAATACTAAGGGAGTCCTTTAAGCTTAAATAAAAGAAAATGGGCATTTACCTGAATACACACACACACACACACACACACACACACACACACACACCCAAGCACCCGAAATATTCAGAATCCAGGGCNCAAGGGCACCAGTATAAGTATATATATATAAATATAAAAGTTGATAACAGAAGTACCTAATTTGTAATTCTTTCATTCTTCTATATGATTTAAAAGTCAGCTTCATATAGCAATATTTTAAAATTTTAATGCTTATTTATTTTTGAAAGAGTGAATGAGAGAGAGAGAGAGAGTCCTGGGGAGGGCAGAGAGAGAGGGACACAGAGGATCTGAAGCAGGCCCTGCTCTGACAGTAGAGAACCCGATGTGGGGCTCTAACTCGCAAACGAATAGATCATGAACTGAGCCAAAGTTGGACACTTAACCAACTTAGCCACCCAGCAAAGCAATAATTTTAAAACTGTGTTGATTATTTTGAATATTCTGAGTCCCTGGCATTTCCCTATGAATTTTATCATTAGTTTGCCAACTCTGTAGAAAAGCTAAGTGGGATTTTGATATGAATTGGGTTAAATCTGTATGAAATGATTTAAATCACTTTGGGAAAGTACTCCCACCTTAAAGATAAGGTTTCTGATCTAGCAAAATGAGATATCTGCCCATTTATTTATGTCTTCTTTAATTCCTCTCAACATTGTTTTGTAGTTTTTCAGAGTTTGTTACATTTCTCCAAAATATTTTGTTCTTCATGTTAGTGTAAATGACTTGTGTTCTTAATTTCCTTTTCTATTGGTCACTGCTATAACACTCAGAACAGGTTTGTAGTAACACATTCATTCTTTGCTTAGGTATCTTGGACAATAAGTTTAACTTTAGTGATGGGAAAAATAGATTGAGTCATGTTCTTACATTTATCATGATTAACGATGTTAAAATTATAAATATTTTGACTAACTCACCATTGTAGAAGAGGAGGTATGAAAAGGATAATAATGTCAACGTTTCAGTGCTGGAATAAATTTTTACGAAAGTTGATACAGATGACCTCATGGGTTGAAGGCAAAGATATTTGTGTAAATTCAACTCAGATTCTTTGAAAAAGCAGTTAACTTCTTGAAACAATTCTGAAACGATGTTGCAAAGTGCAGGGAACTAACCAAATGTTACGGAATCTGGTCTCCATCACCCTGCAAAAGAACTAAGTGGCACTTGGAGATCTTGGAAGGCAGGAGGTTTATTTTACACTGATGGGCTGAGAAGAGATCATTCTCCAGAGGTCTGAGCCAAGAGCATTAGCAGAGGGAACAATTTATAGCCTGTTACTTCTGCATTCCTTACTAATCAGAATCAGGTATTTTCTTATTAGTCCTGTCAGCCATCTTCAATAGATTTTCCCTATCTTTGCCCCCCTTGATGCCCCTTTAGACAGATGTAGTCTGTACCAGTGGGCATCATAATATTAGAGTTCTGATATCATTTGTTAAAGTATATTAATGTGAACTTTAGTTTTAAAACCTTGGTATCATCAAAACAAAACACCTGAAATTATTTAATATTTGAAGACTTTGAATGTACCGTGCACATTTTCAGCTGTTCACATAAATGAAAAAAACACAGCTGTCTATTGAAATTAACTTTTATGCAGAAATAAAGTTTATATTTGATTTTATCTGTGCAATTTGCTAAAATTGTTTTTCAGCAAGTGAGTGTTATTTTGCATGAAAAATTAGAATGAGAGGGTTGTAATTTTGTCAACAATGTCTCTATGGCCTATGTGGATAAAATCAAATTTTGCAGCATAAAAATTAAATGTAGACATATTTTGTGTGTATGTGTACATGTGTCTATCATCAGCTTCTGAAAAAAGTCCCAAATAGCTAATAAATGAGAAACCACTGATGTATACAGTTGGTTCAATTAACTCAATATAGGCCCCATAGATTAATTAGGGTTTATTGATATGTATTCTTTCTTTTCTCTTGTATGTCAAGCTGCTGGCCTAAAATGTACATTAAAATACTTAATAGAATTTACATCCTGAAATTCTTTTCTTTAAACGTTTTATTTATTTCTGAGAGAGAGAGAGATAGCATGAGCAGGGGAGGGTCAGAGAGAGAGGGAGACAAATAATCTGAAACAGGCTCCAGGCTCTGAGCTTGCTGTCAGCACAGAGCCCGACATGGGGCTCGAACCCAGGAACCTTGAAATCATGACCTGAGCCGAAGTTGGCTGCCCAACTGACTGAGTCACCCAGGCACTCCAACCTAAAATTCTTAATAGTAGTCTTTTGAATTGCTCCCATCACAAGTGCTCCTTCAAGCTTCCCCATCTTAGTGTATTGCAACTCCTTCCTTTTTGCTTAGAAAGAAAGACTTAGAATCATTCTTGACTCTACTTTCTCTTGTATTCCACATCCAATCTACCAGGAAATTTTGTTAGTTGCTTTGCATTTTTATCTCATTTAGTGATAATAAATCTATGAAGTAAAGGTTTTATTGTCTTATTTTTAGATAAGAAGACTAGGGAATATTAATAATCACCAGAGCAAATCCTTACATGGCCCTTACTATGTACCAGACACTCTTTGAGCCGCTTAAGTTAACCCAAATAATCCTCCTAATAACCCTATGGGCTAGGTACAGTTATTATATCCATTTTAGATATGGGGAAATGAGACACAAATGATTAGATATCTTACTTAAATTTTCATAATTTTTCTTTTTTTTTAAATGTTTATTTTGAGAGACAGAGAGTGTGCATGAACAGGAAAGGGTCAGAGAGAGAATCCCAGGCAGGCTTAGCGCAGAGCCTGATGTGGGGCTGGATCCCATGAACCAGGAGATCATGTCCTGAGCCAGAACCAAGAGTTGGATGCTTAAGTGACTGAGCCACCCATGCACCTCATAATTAAATTCATAATAAGTATAGGAGCCAAACTTGGTGCCAAATATGGCATACTGAAAGACAGTAAGGTCCTTGCAACTGGAAGAAGAAAATTTTATGAAGCCTGAAATTTTAGGAAGCACTATATAATTAATGGATAATAAGCATACAAAATTTTATTTTTTCTTCCATACTAATATCTGATGGGCCTTTACCAAATCTCCAGTGTGTGCTGGGCATTAACACACAAAGATGAGTACAGTATGCTTCTTGCCCAGAGGAAGATCATAATTATGTTGGAGAGGAGAGAATAAATGAAAAATGAGTGAATGAATAAAATTGTCATCATTAAATATATGAAATATATGGGTATGGGTTTCTCTATGTATGTATGTATCTACCCCTATCTATCTATCATCTATCTAGCTAGCTAGCTAGCTAGCTAGCTGTCTAAGCAAAATATAGGTTGTAGTAACCACTTGGAATGAACAGATCTCTGTTTGTAAAATAGAAGTACTTAGGTATTCATATATACATATAAGGAAGAATGTATGCTCCCTTACCTTTCTGCTCACACTTCCCTGAGAGACGTCTAAATCTTGGTTGATGAAAAATAGAACCTTGGTTACTCAAAGTGCTCAGCCTTTAGAAATATTTTATTGTTTTTTTTTTCCAGTAAGAAACACACACTATCACACCCCCATTCTATGAAGTGAAATGAAATGAGTCTAAAAGATGGGTTTGAAACTAAAGAAAACATAACCTTAAATTGATTGATTTATGATATATGGGTATATTACATTTTTCTTATAGAACAATTGTCAGATAAAATCTAGATTGTAAGCTGTGACAATATTAAATGAGATGTTAAATATATTAAATGCAGTAAGGTATTTAAGCAGAATCCTTCTTCTTTTTTCACTTCAACAAGGCACAAGCAGAGAAAAGATAACAATTTATATATATAAAGAGATTTTGAAGGGTGGATCTTAAGTATTTGCAGACTTTTAAAAAGCAGTATTTTCAGTTTTCAGGTACATGATGTTTATGGTTTCTGACATTATTTATTATTGATAGCTACCTTTATTTATTTATCTAGCTATCAGACCTGCAATGGAGAAAATAAGAGAAATTGCTCTAGAACTGTATTCTCTGATAGCAAGTTAATTTTGGCAGTAAGTAAATCTCTCTGCTTGAATACTTCATTTTAAATGCACAAGACTCTGGTACAGATGTAAAAGAACAGTGTAGTAGACTAAAGTACATGTGTTTTCTATGTAAATCACAAAGATAGAAAACACTTTAGTTCTTGGCATTAATGTCACAGGTCAAAGTCAAGAGCTTATTGCCAATTCAGAGAAAATTTTCTTTTCAATGACGGATGGCATGACCTTCAACTTCTAGTAGTTGTAGAATGGTTAAGGTCAACTATTCCTACATTCAGAAATTCCAAATGATGTACATGACAAATGGTAGAGTCTATTGTAACTGATTTCTTGGGCAAGCACAGTAAAATATTGCACTGTGGGATGAAAGGTTACTGACCTTGTGATATTATGTCTGACATTAATAATTATTTCCCAATTGAGCTATTTGAAAGGATAGTCAATATTTTGTTTGTTAGACTTCTCCTTCTAGTTTATATGAATTGGAAAAACTCTTCCCCCTCCCGTTACTCCACTAAATGGAAGATAGCTACTGGGATTTTAACAGTAAGGACAAATTTTAATGAAGAGCAATATATTCTTCTTTCTCTACAGTTTTTCTTTCATTTTACTTCTTTTTTTATGAGGCCCTTTTTTTAACCTTACTCAATGGAAAAAAATATATAAGCCCTCATGTAGAATTAAAATTTCAGTGTTAATAGTTTACTTCACTATATAGAAAGAGAAAAATAAATATTTAGCATACATCTTTTATATAATATATACTATACTATTTTTTTTCTTTAATAAAGCCTCAATAGAAACTATTTTGGAAATGCTAACTGTATCTTATCTTATCTCTAAAATACACTCTGCTTCTTGGTTCTGTAACTCTGCCAGTGGACTTTTAAAATTCTCTTCTCCTAAGTTGAGATGTTCTCACCTGTTTTACATTTTACAGTTCTCCTCCAGCAGTCCGAATGCTAATCAGTACTGCTACCCAGAGATTTTTTCCCAGCATACAGGATTAAGGCCATTTTCCTGTTTTGCTATATGGTCATTCGTTATAGCACCTTGTCTATTCTGTGTTGTGAAAGTTTAGTACATCTAAGCTGCAGATATGCATTCATCTGCTGTTCTTTTTGTATAAGCCATGGTCCAAACTTTTCTACACTAGAAATGAATCAGAGATCACCTTTTGATTTTAATTTTGAGATTCAGAGATATGAACAGAAGGAAATACTACAAAAATTAATTTGATTCCCAAATCTTCTGAATAGCGGGAATTGTGAAAGAGACATTCCTGAACCTATAATATCATTGCTTTACTTAGCTTCTCATTTCATTCTGCCCATGATTCTCATACTTTACACAACATGATCTACAGAAGTAAACTTGAACTACTCAGAGAATTTCTATAACCTAGGAAAGATGGGCTCACTCTGAGCCCATTAATTATCAGTCCACACCATGAAAAAATCCTAGGAACTGTAGTGTAAAAAATGGCTCTGTTTGTATCTTCTATTGTGCACAGTTTGTCGTTAGCTATATCCACTGTTATTGTTACTTTTCTTGTTCTTATGTCTATTTCTATGTTGGTAACTACTACTTTGCTTATTGCTGTAACTGTCTGTTAGTATTTATATTATCCTAGAATTAACATTACTAAAATCTCTGCTTTTGAAGCAACAATGGAAAGATTTTTCTATTTGAAAAGCTGTGCTGATATAGCTCTATAATAGACTAAAGAATTCATAAAATGGGAGAAAATATCTTGAGAAACTTTCTAGCTAACTTTGGCCTGAGAGCTACAAAAAGCTGTAAATCATCACTAGCCAGTAGAGTGAAGTGTAGCATATTTATGAGAGTACAATATATGCCAGACTGAATTAAAGTTACTTTTCTTAGGAAAGTGCATAAGAAAAAACTCAGAATGCCTGGATACTTTCCTAAGAAGAGTGATCCAAGAACCAAATGCCACAGACAAGGGCAACAATCAATTCTCACAAGTTTTTAAAGATATGTCCTGGTGTGCTTTTCATCTGTTACAGTATCATTAACCCTTGTAGGATGCTTTGAGAAGCATCCTTCTCACCTGGAACCCCCTTGATTCTAATTAATTAATCCATTAGAAGAATTGTTTATTGCCAAAGTATGGAAAGAGCCCAAATGTCCATCAACAGATGAATGAATAAAGAAGAAGTGATACATACATATATAATGGAGTATGATTCAGCCATGAAAAAGAATGAAATCTTGCCATTGGCAACAATGTGGATGGAACTAGAGGGTATTATGTTAAGCAAAATTAGTCTGAGAAAGACAAATATATGACTTCACTCATATGTGGAATTTAAGATACAAAACATGAACATAAGGGAAGGGAAGCAAAACCAATATAAAAACAGGGAGGGGGACAAAACACAAGAAAGTTAAATATAGATAACACACTGAAGAGTGATGGAGGGGTGGAGGGTGGAAGGATTGGTCAGATGGGCTAGGCGCATTAAGGAAAGCACTTGATGGGATGAGCACTGTATGTTACATGTAGGGGATGAATTACTGGATTCTACTCCAGAAATCATTATTGTATTATTACGCTAACTAACTTGGATGTAAGTTTAAAAAAGAAAAGAAGAATTGTCTTAAGTGATAAAAAGGGACATTGATGATATATGAGGCAATTGGCATATAAGCATCCATGACTGTGTTGTTATTGTTTGGGACAAATAAGAGCTATTATATTCATCGTTGTTGTTGTTGTTGTTTTAAAATAGTTTATTGTCAAGTTGGTTTACATATAACACCCAGTGCTCATCCCAACAGGTGCCCTCCCCCATGCCCANTTCATGTGTCTGTTGGCAATCTGGATGTCCTCTTTGGAGAAGTGTCTGTTTACATCTTCTACCCATTTCTTCACTGGACTATTTGTTTTTGGGGTGTGGAGTTTGATGAGTTTCTTATAGATTTTGGAGACTAGCCCTTTTTCTGATATGTCATTTGCAACTATCTTTTCCCATTCCATCAGTTGCCTATTAGTTTTATGGATTGTTTCCTTTGCCGTGCAGAAGCTTTTTGCCTATTAGTTTTATTGATAGTTTCATTTGCTGTGCAGAAGCTTTTTATCTTGTTGAGGTCCCAGTAGTTTATTTTTGCTCTTGATTCCCTTGCCTCTGAGATGTGTCAAGTAAGAAATTGCTACCGTTGAGGTCAAGGAGGTTTTTTTCCTGCTTTCTCTTTTAGGGTTTTGATGTTTCCTGTCTCACATTCAGGTCCTTTATCCATTTTGAGTTTATTTTTGTGTATGGTGTGAGAAAATGATTTGGTTCATTCTTCTGCATGTTGCTCTCCAGTTAAAAAGGCTGTCTTTTTTCCATTGGATACTCTTTCCTGCTTTGTCAAAGATTGTTGGCCATACATTTGAGGGTCCAATTCTGAGTTGTCAATTCTATTCCATTGGTCTATGTGTCTGTTTTTGTGCCATACCATACTGTCTTGATGATGACAGCTTTGTAGTAGAGGCTAAAGTCTGGGATGGTGATGCCTCCCATTTAGGTTTTCTTGTTCAATATTACTTGGCTATTTGGGGTCTTTTGTGGTTCCATATACATTTTAGGATAGTTTGTTCTAGTTTTGAGAAGAATGCTGGTGCAATTTTGATTGGGATTGCATTGAATGTGTAGATTTCTTTGGGTAGTAATGACATTTTATCTATATTTATTCTTCCAATCCATGAGCATGGAATGTTTTTCCATTTCTTTGTGTCTTCTTCAATTTCCTTCCTAAGTTTTCTATAGTTTTCATCATACACATCTCCTATATCTTTGGTTAGGTTTATTCCTAGGTATTTTATGTTTTTGTGTGTGTGTGTGCAATTGTGAATGGGATCAGTTTCTTGATTTCTCTTTCTGTTGCTTCATTGTTGGTGTATAAAAATGCAACCGATTTATGTACATTGATTTTGTACCCTGCAACTTTGCTTAATTCATGGATCAGTTCTGGTAAGCTTCTGGAAGAGTCTGTCAGGTTTTTTATGCAGAGTATCATGTCATCTGTGAAAAGTGAAAGTTTAACTTCTTTGCCAATTCTGATGCCTTTGATTTCCTTTTGTTGTCTGATTGCTGATGCAAGAGCTATTCTCCTCTTCAGAGTAGGGGATTTGGTGAATAAAACATTTTTTTTTTACTTTAAAAATGTGAAGAGCTTAAAAAGGTATGCTTTTCAAAATTTTGTTCTACAACTAGCCTTGTGCATTTCCTTAATGTTACATCAAAGAATAGAAGACCTTACCTCTTTAAGATTATAAGCATTACTATATCAGGAGTGTAGTTTACTTACATTATGCATATTTTTTGCATCTACTTTTATTACCTCACAGAGTAGCTGAGTTTCAGTTGTGTATTCAACATTAGAATGCCCTCATCTATGTGATATTATCTGTATTTTGTGAATGCCTTACAAATAACTAGGTTTTTCCTTTTCTTTTGGAACCAGGAATTTATGGAGAGATCAGTTGCTATGATTACCACATGTTAATCGCCCTGAGAAGCCTCTAGACCCACTTCATGTGTGAAAGTCGTAATCTATCTGATTGCAGATTCTGCTAGTTACTACAGGACTTTTAAATCCAGAAAGCCTCTCAAATTACATAAAGAAATTGAGACCCCCAAAACTTAAGTTATTGCTTACAGGTCATAAAGCAATCATTTGCCAGTTCTAGAAATGACACCTGAAATATTTGATTCTTAGAGTGGCACTCTAGTGGTCAGTATAGCACACTGCTTTTTCAACCCCATTTGACCAAACCATCTCTTACTTAATTAAGCTCTTTAACAAATACCTATTTTTCCATGTATTAAAATAAGTAAATAATTTTTGAGTTCTTTTTTTAGGTCTGTGAGGAATACCATAAAGTATTTTTATCTTTACTTCGAAGATAGATAATCTGAGTCTTAAGGAAATTTTCCAGGCTACCTTGTTTATCAAAGTTTACAAGATGAATTTCAGAGGGAAATATAAACTTTTATTAACTTCTCTTCTCATACCACTAGCAATGAAACTGGTTGAAGAGGGAAATAATTATGCAAGTAATAGAGAAGAGTAATATCAGAATTTGGGTAGATCCCATATGTCCTGATTGTTTCTTGGACTCTATACTCCAGGTTTGGTCTAATGCTACAAGGAAAGCGTGAAAGCCATGGCTAAATTCAATGCACATGAGTTGCACCCATGCAGCAGTTATTCACAAAGAAGTAAAATCCAAGGATGTGGCAATATACTATCTTTCCACTTGAATTAATCATTTCAGAAAATAAGACTAAAAGTACAGTTAAGAAGCAACAAGGACAAAAGAGAGATTTACTGCCGATCGAAATGGACTAGTAATTCTTTGCTCATCCTCATAAAAACCATGTAGTGCAGCAGGGGGAAGAAATTAAAGGAGCATTTAGAAGGCCAGTGGCAATGGTAGATCACTGTAAAGAAGAAAGAACGAGAGTGTATTAGGTGAACCGTAGCACCACAAAGAGAGAAGTAGGTGTCCACTGTCCTCCTCTGATCTTGTATTATTCATCACAGGGAACTTTCCACATAACAGAAAGTTTCTCCGTTCAGGGAGGGAGAAATATTTCGAAAGAGACACATAAAATCTTTTGTGTGCAGTTAATTCTTTATGCATATGTAACATGTGTCTGTTACCAGAATCCTAAGGGGAACCATATTATTTGCTAACATTTTAAAATATTTGTTGACAGCACAATTGACAACAGATATCACTGATATAGGTAAAAAGGACTATTTCTGTTGTATCTTTTGGAAGATAGTTTTAATATTTTAATTTCAGTAGATATTTTAAATTTTCCAAAATGCTTTCATGTTTTTTTAATCTCATTCATCTATTTGTTTACAGATATTTGTTAAGGGTCTGCTGAGTGCTGGGCTCAGTTCTAAATGCTGGCGATACATTGGTTAGTTAGACAGACTTTACCACTGTCCCCTGGAAGCTTATATTCTCCTGGTAGAAAGACAAACCGTAAACAATTAAATAAACAACATGTTTTTGGAGAGTGATTAAAAAAAACTAAAATGAGATTGGTAAAAGGATGAGGATGAGTTTCTAGTAAGGCTCTCTTAAGTAGAGTAGTACTGGAGGGCCACTGCACTGAAGGGACTCTAGAGTGAAAAGGAGCCAGCCAAGGGAAGGTTATTAGTAGTTTCTTTTAAGATTTTAGAGGTTTTTTTGACCCTGTGTTAATGTACCTATTTTATAAAATTGGACAGTGACACACAGAATAAATTAACACCCAAGGGAGCACAGCGTTGTCACATAGCTAAGTCCCAGCCTTCTTATTGTTAGGCCAACAACATTTTTATATATGAAAAATAAAGGAGAAATTAAGATTTATAGTGTATATGGATTGGTAAAATTTGGCCAATTCTGCCCCTGTTGATAATATCTGGATTAAGATTCTGTTTCATTGTTTTAAAGGTCACACAAATAATCATTGATTCATGGAGTTCTGAGGCAGAAACTTGGAATTGGGGGAAGTCAAGGGAATGTTGGGTTCAGTCTTGGCTTTTGTGGGAACAAGATCCTGAGCATTATAAAAATGCATTTTGAGAACACATTGAGGGAGCTGGAGAGTGAGATTATATATTACATATCTAATTACATATATATAATATATGTATGTAATTATATATATAATAAATATATATAATTACATATAATAAATATATATAATTACATATATAAAAATCTCAGTTACAAATAAATGTTAAATATATATAAAATATAAGTATAAATTATTTTGGAAAATTCAGAAACATGTCTATAGCATATGTTTTGTAAAAATATAGTGAACATAATAAGAGATGATTTCTTAAGCAATTTTCTCTAAATGAAAGCACCAGTTTTCCTGGTAGTTTTGATCTTGATTAATTCAGAGTCTTAAATTTTCTTTTTAAAAGTTATTTTATTTATTTTGAGAGAGAGAGACAGGGCATGAGTGGGGGAAAGACAGAGAAAGAGGAAGAAAGAAAAACCCAAACAGGCTGTGCACTGTTAGTGAGGAGCCTGAAGTGAGGCTCTATCTCATGAACCATGAGATCATGACCTGAGTCAAAATCAAGAGTTGGACACTTAACCAACTGAGCCACCCAGGAGCCCCTCTATAATTCAGTCTTATGTTTGGGGGAAATAATAAAGTCTTTTACTATAAAAAGTAACAAAAACAACAAACAATTAATGAAAATAAACAAGTACCCCCATCCCCTGACATATACACCTAAAAAAATGGGGAAAAAAAGAATTCACTAGTCATATCCCACGTGGTTAAAAGCCCAAACTTACAAATGTATGAAATAAATATGATAAGGAAAGCGACAAAGTGTGAAGATGGCTTATATTTAATGATTTTCCACTTAAGAAAGGTGGTAGTTTTGAAGGTGTGAACAGTGTTAGAGAAAAATTCATTAGGGGGCAAATAATTGAAAATCACATCTTGAACTAAATGCAAGAGTGTGCATGCACTAAAGTTCATAAAAGTCCTGGGAAAGAGTGCCCTTATTTTTTGAAACCCTCTAAATATTCTAAACACAAATTGAATTTGCAAATCTGCATTGCCATTTCTACAGAGCAGCATCCGATAGAACTTTTGATGCTCTGTAGAATTACAACATCACATGGTATAGGATTTTACATGAAGATGCTAACAGATAATTAACTATCTGAACACCTCCATGGACTGAGATAATAGTTTTGTCCTTAATGGGTGATTCTGTTACTTATGTAGGAAAAATTATATATTTAGAAGACACTGCAGTATTGCCATTTCTACCCTATTACTATTTCTTGTTTATTTCTATATATTGTTGGTCCTGAATGATAATGATTTCCCATTCAGTATATTAACCCCCATACTTTAAGATTCTAGCCTAAAACACAGATGTAAATGAAACCTTATTAAAGATCATAATATTAAGGGGTCCAGTTAAAATGTACTCATAATTCATTCTAAATTTAAGCATTTCATATCTTCAGCAGACTTGAGGTTCAAATAAATACAGAAAGCCCTCAACAGATATCAGAGGTTAAATGTAATTAATATCCTCCTCTGACCCACAGGTCAAGGACTAGATTGCATTATACTGGCTAATAATTTAGATTAACCAAGTTTTATCTGCTAAGCAGCAGGGAACCCATCAGAATGCCATAAAAAACTAGGCAGTGTTACATGGCATGAAAGGTATATTGGTTGAACGTCCTGTTTGTAGTCCTAAGAATGGTGGAGTGGCTTCTGATTAATCTCATGGCTACTCTATAACAGAAGACACTTGGACTTGCTCCCAGATGGTGATTCTCCACGAGTGCCAGTGTTAAGTCAATGGAACCATAGGAAGGGAGGGAGTGCTAAGAAAACTGTTCTATTATCCATATGTATGGAATTCTTTTCTCAAGTAATAATTCCATTTCTCAGTGACTTAACATTCACATTTTTAATTGATATTTTTCCATTTGCCCCAATGTAGGAATTCCATCAATATAAATTTACCTTTATTAGTAAGTCCCAAGTTTAATTATTCCAGAATCTGTAAGAGATCACACTCATAGCAATAAAGCATGTCTGACTGGAAATAATTTTTTAAAAAAAGCTCTGACCTTAATTTATCTGTTTCAAAAAACTTTACAAAACACCTACAACGGTTCTTATAGATGTCTTGTCTCCCCTCCTAAAGTTCTCATACTCCTCATTTTCCAAGTCCCACCCAATTCCTCTTCAATTCAGAGTAGAAAAACTGTTTTATTCTCTCTTCTGTCCTTCCTTCTTCCTCTCTCATGCTCTTAATTATTTTATCAACTTCACCTGTGTATAGACTTTATATCACTTCTTCCTAGTTGCTCATTTTTACCTCTGAAGACTTCAGAAATTTGTTTGGCTGAGACATTCCTTTCTCAGAAAGTGGAAGATGTGGAGGGAAACTTGGCTGAATAGGGTGAAGACTGGTGTGGAATGGAAGTAGAAGCAGGGAAGAGAAGGCTGAGATAAACTGTGGATAATAATAATAATTATTCTACCCTATTGCCCCCCAAATATATGTGATTATGCCAAACAGGGTAAAGATATATTGATTTTTGGATTCTTTAAATATTTCTCACTTACCATTTTACAGGCAATTTTGCCATTCTATTTTCACTATTGTTTTAGAAATTACAACTTTTATTTTTCAATTCATAATTTTTAAGTTACAACTTTTATTTTCCATTTCCATTTATCTTCCAACTCCCTGAAGTCTGAACAGTAAAATGACATTACGTGGAAACCAAAGGTTTCTGATACTTTTTAAATGTTTACTTATTTTGAGAGGGAGAGAAGAGGAGAGCATGTGTGTTCTGAGTGAGTGGGGGAGGGGCAGAGAGAAAGGAAGAGAAATTCCAAGCAGGCTCCATGCCTTCAGCTCAGAGCTCTATGCGTGGACCTCTAGCTCCTTAACCATGAGATCATGACCTGAACCGAGATCAAAAGTATATATGTATCCACACCATCTCTTCCTTATCCATTTATCTTTTGATAAAAAGTGTTTATGGAGACTTGGAATGCTTCCATAATTTGTCTGTTGTGAAGAATGCTGTAATAAACAGAGGTTCGTGTATTCCTTTGAATTAGTGTTTTTGTATATTTTAGGTAACTAGCCAGTAATGTGATTACTGGCTCATAGGGTAGTTCTATTTTTAACATTTTGAGGAAACTCCATACTGTTTCCCATAGTGGCTGCACCAGTTTGCATTTCTACCAACAGTGCATGAGGGTTTCTTTTTCTCTACATCCTTGCCAACAATTATTGTTCCTTATGTTTTTGGTTTTAGCCATTCTGACAGGTATAGGGTAATATCTCATTCTAGGTTTTTTAAGGTTTATTTATTTTTTTATTTTGAAAGAGCATGTAAGCAGTGGAGAGGTAGAGAGAGGGTGAGAGGGGAGTGAGAGAATATCAAGCAGTGTTCACACTGTCAGTGCAGAGCCTGATGTAGGGCTCAGTCTCACAAACTGTGAGATCATGACCTGGGTGAAGATTATAAGTCCAATACGTAGCTGACTAAGACACCCAGGCACCCCGCATATCATTGTAGTTTTGATTTGTATTTTCCTGATGATGAATGGTGTTGAACATTTTTTCATGTGTCTGTTCGCCATCTGATACTTCTTTGGAGAAGTGTCTGTTTATGTTTTCTGTCCATTTTTAATTGGGTTATTTGTTTTTGAGTGTTGAGTTTTATAAGTCCTTTATATATTTTGGATACTAACCCTTTATTGGATATATCATTTGCATGTCTTCTCCCATTCAGTATGTTGTCTTTTTTTAAATTTTAACATTTATTTATTAGTTTTGAGAGACAGAGTGCAAGTGGGGGAGGGATAGAGAGAGAGGGAAACACAGAATCTGAAGCAGGCTGTAGGCTCTACACTATCAGCACAGAGATGGATGTGGGGCTTGAACCCATGAATCATGAAATTATAACCTGAGCTGAAATCATATGCCTTACCAACTGACCACCCAGGTGCCCCTCAATAGGTTGTCTTTTAATTTTGTTGATTATTTCCTTTGCTGTACAGAAATTTTTTAATTTTTAGTTAGTCTCAATAGCTTATGTTTGCTTTTATTTCACATGCCTTCGGAAATATATCTAGAAAAATGTTTCTATGGCTAATGTCAGAGAAATTACTGCCTGTGTTCTCTTCTAGGATTTTTATGGTTTCAGGTATCACAGTTAGGTCTTTAATCCATTTAAAGCTAGGTTTTGTATATGGTGAAAGAAAGTGATCCAGTTTCATTCTTATGTATATTACTGTCCAGTATACCTGACCCCATTTATTGAAGAGACTGTTCTTTTCCCACTGTATATTCTTTTCTCTGTTGAAGATTAATTGACCATATAGTTGTGGATTTATTTCTGGGTTTTCTATTATGTTCTATTGATCTATGGGTCTGTATTTTTCTGCCAGTACCATACTGTTTTGATTACTACAGCTTTTTAATATAACCTTAAGTCTAGAATTGTAATACCTTCAGTTTTGCTTTTCTTTTTCAGAATTGCTTTTGTTATTCAGGGTCTTTTGTGGTTCCATACAAATTTTAGAGTTGCTTGTTCTCGTTCTGTGAAAAATGCTATTCGTATTTTGATAGGTATTCCATTAAATCTGTAGATTGCTTTGGCTAGTATAGACATTTTAATAATATTTTTCTTCCAATGCATGAACATGGAATGTCTTTCAAGTTCTTTATTTTGTCTCTAATTTCTTTCATCAGTGTTTTAGGGTTTTCAGAGTACAGATCTTTTACCTCTTCGAATAAGTTCATTTTAGGTATTTTTTATTTTAGGTGTAATTGTATATGGGACTGTTTTCTTAATTTCTCTTTCTGCTTCTTCATATTATATTTAGAAATGCAACAGATTTCTGCAACTTCACTAAATTAATTTAACAGTTCTAGTAGTTTTTTGGTGGAGTCTTTTGGGTTTTCCATATATCATGTCATTTGCATATGTGCAAGTTTTACTTATTTCTTACCAATTTGGACATCTTTTATTTCTTTTGGTTTTCTGGTTGCTGTGGCCTCAACTTTCAGTACTATGTTGAAGAAAAGTGATGAGAGTAGACATCCTTGTCTTGTTCCTGACCGTAGGGGAAATGCTCTAAGGTTTTCCCCATTGAGTATGATGTTTGCTGTGGGTTTTTCATACAAAGCCTTTATTATGTTGAGATATGTTCCATCTAGATCCACCTTGTTGAGGCTTTTTATCATGAACGAATGTTGTTCTCTGTCAAATGCTTTTACTGCATCTATTGAAATGATCATATGGTTTTTATCCTTTCTCTTATTGATGTGATTATCATGTCGATTGATTTGTAAATATTGAACTCTTGCATCCTGGGAATAAATGCTACTTGTCCATTGTGACTGATTAATGTACTGTTGGATTCAGTTTGCTGGAATTTTGTTGAGGAATTTTGTACCTAGGTATTGGTCTACAGCTTTTTTTTTGTGCTGTCTCAATCCGGTTTTGGTATCAGGGTAATGCTGGCTTCATAGAATGAATTTGGAACTTTCCTTACTCTTCTATTTTTTGGAATAGTTTTAGAAGAATTGGTATTAACTCTTCGTTAAATGTTTGTTAGAATTCACCCGTGAAGCTACCTGGTCCTGGACTTCTGTTTTTTGGGAGTTTTTTTTTATTACTAATTCAATTTCATTGCTGGCTATGAGTGTGTTAAAATTTTCTATTTTTTCCTGTTTCAATTTTGGGAGATTCTATGTTTCCAGTAATTTACTCATTTCTTCTCAATTGTCCCATTTGTTGACATATAATTTTTCATAATATTCTCTTCTAATTGTTTGTATTTCTGTTGTGTTGATTGTTATTTCTATTTCTCCTCTTTCTTTTGTGATTTTGTTTATTTCAGCATTTTCCTTGTCTCTCTCTGTCTCTCTTTATTTTCTTGATTAGTCTTTCTTGAGGTTTACCAATTGTATTGATCTTTTCAAAGAAACAACTCCTGGTTTCATTGATCTGTACTGTTGTTTTTTTAGTATTTGTATCATTTATTTTGGCTCTAATCTTTTATTATTTCCTTCCTTCTACTGTTCCTGGGTTTGTTTGTTCTCATTTTTCTAGCTTTTTTGAATTTAAAGTTAGGTTGTTTATTTGAGATTTTTCTTCTTGAGGTAACTCTGTATTGCTGTAAAATTCTTTCTTAAACTCCTTTTGCTGCATCCCAAAGATTTTGCACTGTTGTTTTCATTTTCATTCATTTCCACGTAATATTTTTATTTTGTCTTTGATCGGGTTGACCCATTTATTGTTTAGTAGCCTGTTATTTAACCTCCATGTATTTGTGTTCTTTCAGATTTTTTCATAGCATTGTGATCAGAAAGATGTGTGGTATGACTTTATTCTTTTTTAACTTGTTGAGACTTGTTTTGTGACCTAATATGCGATCTTTTCTGGAGAATGTTCTATGCATACTTGAGAAGAATGTGTATTCCCCTGTTTTGGGGTGGAATGTTCTGAATGTTCTGTTAAATCCACCCAGTCCTGTGTATAATTCAAGGCCACTGTTTCCTTGTTGATTATCATTTTGGGTCATCTGTCTATTGATGTAAGTGGGGTGTTAAAGTCCCCTGGCATTATTATATTACTGTTTATTAGTACCTTTATGTTTGTTATTACCTGTTTTATGTATTTATAATTGCTATGCCTTCTTTGGATTGTCCCTTTTATTATTATATAGTGGCCTTCTTTGTCTTTTGTTATAGTCTGCTTTAAAGTCTTATTGTCCAATATAAGGATTGCTACCCCAGCTATCTTTTGACATTTGTTTGCATAATAAATGTTTCTCCATCCCCTCACTTTCAATCTGCAGATGTCTATCTGAAATAAATTTCTTGTAGGCAACATATAGATGGGTAATTTTTTTTTAATCTACTCTGTCACCCAGTGTCTTTTGATAGGAGTTTTTTGTCCATTTACATTCAAAGTAATCATTGATAGATATGTATTTATTACCATTTTGTTACTTCTTTTGTAAATTTTCTTGTAGGGTTTCTCTGATGTTTTCTTCTCTTGCTCTCTTTCATAGTTTCTTCATTTTCTATTTTTGATATATTTGGATTTATTTCTCCTTATTCTTTGCACATCTATTACTGGTTTTGATTTGTGGTTCCCTTTAGGTTTGTGTATAACAGCATTGGCATATAGCCATGCTGAAGTTGATGGTCACTTAAGTTTGAACCCATTATTCACTCCTCTCCCCCAACGTTTTAGATATGGTAACATATTTTATATCATTTTGTTTTTTTAATCCCTTGACTGATTTTTACAGATATACTTATTTTTATTGCTTTTGTGTTTCCTCCCTTTGTACTGTCATTTATGGTCTTTCCTTTCTAGTCATTGAGTCCCCTTTAATATTTCTTGGTTTAGTAGTCATGAACTTCTTTAGTTTTTGCTTGTCTGAGAAACTCTCTCTCTCCTTCTATTCTGAAAGATAACCTTGCTGGATAGAGTATTCTTTGCTGCAGATGTTTCCCTTTTAGCACTTTAAATGTATCATGACTCTCCCTCTGGCCTGCAAAGTTTCTGCTGAAAATTCTGCTGATAGCCTTATGAGGTTTCCCCTTGTAAGTAACTGTCTTATCTTCTCTTGATGCTTTAAAAAAAGTTTGTCACTCCTTTTTTTTTTTTTTCCCCTTTTACTTACTATGTGTTTTGATGTAGATCTCCCTGGGTGACTTTTTCGGGTGCCCCCTGGATTTGGATATCTGTTTCGTTCACCATATTAGTGGAATTTTCATTTATTATTTCTTCTTCTTCTTTTTTTTTANCGAGATCATGACCTAAGCGAAAGTCGGACGCTTAACCGACTAAGCCACCCAGGCGCCCCTATTATTTCTTCTTCTTCTGGGATCCCTGTGACATCAATGTTATTAACTTTATGGAGTCACTGAGTTCCCTATATCTATTCTGATTTTGCATACTTTTTTTTTCCCTCTCACCTGCTCAGCTTGATTACTTTCAATTACTCTATTTTCCAGATCACTAATTTATTTCTCTGTTTCCTCTAGCCTGCTATTTTTTCTATCAACTATATTTTCAGTTTCACTTATTATGTTCTTCATCACTTATCTCTTTAAGAGTCGCACTGATGTCCTCCACTCTTTTCTCAAGTCCATTAGCTTTATGATCATTACTTAAAATTTTCTATCAAGAATGTTACTAACATCCACTTTGGTTAGATATTTGCTGTGGTTTTGTTCTATTCTTTCATTTGGGACCTACTCCTGTCTCTTCATTTTGTCTAACTCTGTGTATCTCTGTTAGGAAAATCAGTTACATCCTTTGCTCTTGAGGGTAATGGCCTTATGAACAAGAAGTTTAGTAGTACCCTGCAATGCTGTGTGCCATGTTCCCCAGGACCTGGTACTTCAGTGAGAGTTTCCTATGCATTGCATGTGCCCTGGCATTGTGTCCTGGCTGCTTTTTCCTTTAGGCCAGTTGTCTATGGAGACTCTCTTTGCCAATTGTGGGCTGTGTTTGGTGCCTGGCTGGGTGGGGTGTATTTTAGCAAGGTTGTGCTGGTCTGCTTGCAGGATGATACCTCTCACCACCACTGATGGAACTGATGGCCTGGGATGAGAGACATGGTGTTACTGGGGTACGTACTGGTTTTCTGAGGATGGGGACGTATAGCACCAGGACTGAGGCAAGCATGACTAGAGTGACTGGAAAGGACAGATCCACTGAAACATAAGAGTGGAATGGGGGCGCGGTGGAGCTTGGTGTAAGCAAGTTAGGTAGTGACTGTCATTGCCTCAGTGGTTCCCACACTGAAGGAATGAATATACTGAGGGGCCAGGGAGGGAAATGGCACCATTAGCTCTTTTGTTCCTGGTGGGGTCTCCTTGAGATCTCTGTCTCTCTGGCCAAGCTCTGAGGTTAATAAATAACTGTCCCTCTCCTGTCCCCAGGAGATTTTTTTAATGCTGCCAATTCTGTACTCTATCTCTGTTGGCTGTTTGTCCTGCTGTCTCTGTAAGAACAGAGACTTGGCTTTTCAACATCCTCTGGACTCTTCAAGAGCTGCACCTGCTGATTTTTAAAATTTCAGGCTTTAAGTCCTGCTGGTTGTAAGAACTCATGAAATTTGGCCCCTCTCACTTTTAAAGCCAAATGTTATAGGGCTTTAAATATCTGCCCTGTGTGTGTTCCCTATGTGATGGTCTATTTCTCACCCTTCACCATGGCTTTGCTCATTTGCAACTGCAGATGGCCACAGTCCTCTTCTTTCCCAAACTGCATCTCTATCCTTCCTATCTTTGTCAATGTGGCCTCTTCTCTACCTTTAGTTGTGGTTTGTTCTGCCAGTCTTTGGGTCATATCCTGGGTGATTGATGCCGATATGAGTGTTATTTATTTGTATTCATCAGAGGACGTGAGCTTAAGGTCCTTCTGCTCTGCCATCTCCTCAGCCTCCCCCTGGCCACTTCATGTTAATTTCCTCTCAGTGACTATCTTGTAGACTTTTAAAAAATATTAATACATACATTCAGCATGTATGTATATTTAGATATAGAACTCTTTAAGCACTCTGAGAGCCTCTGTTCTCTATTTACTTTTGGATGCATGGTTCAGTTTTAACTAGTGCTGGCAATCAATTATGCTGGGGACTAGTTATGGTTCACAGTTAGGAGTGTGTTTGTCACCCCACGCCCAGAGAATGTTGGGTAATATTTCCTACTATGGGTTGGGTACTACTGGTACCTAATGTGTAAAGGTCAGGAATGCAATTAAATAACCTACAATGCACAGGACAGCTCCCACATCAATTATCCAGTCAACAGTGCTTCTGAGTGCTGGAAATGTGACTAGACCAAATTAAGATAGCTATAATTATAAAATTCACATCAGAATTTGAAGGCTTAGTGTAAAAAAAAAAAACTGAAATATTTTGTTAGTTTTAATGGTAATATTTTGAAATAATATTTTGGTTATATTGGGTTAAATAAAATATATTATTAAAATAGATCTTAATCTTTTTACATTTTTGTAAGTATTACACAATTAAAGATTATACGTATGCCTTGCATTATATTTTTAATGGATAGCAGTATGTGATGGTGAATTCTCTGAGTGTGTATATATCTTAAATAATCTTTATTTTCCCTACAGTTTTGAATGAAGTAATTTAAAAAAGTTCCATCTGGCAAAAAGAAAAAAAGGTCTATTTGGAACTATGGATATATGCAGAGATGAAGAATATTAGAGGGCAATTATATAATAATTACATATAACTATTTATGGTAATATAATGTATGAAAAATGTAAAATGATTGTTTTTTATTTAAATAAATCATGTGAGAAGATAATTGACAGCTTAAAGCAAAAAAAAGTAATAATGTCTTATAGAGCTTATAACATGGATAGAAACAAGTGTATGACAGTAACACAAAGACCAAGAAGGAGATAATTGAACTATACTGTTCAATAGAGATATATTTTATCATCCCTAAATGAACCAAAGTAACTAATAAGCTAACAAGATGGGACTGTAAGAAATATAGAATTATCCAAATGAAGGCAAAACAGAAGGAAAAAAAGGTGCAAGAAAAAGATAATACCAGGGAATATAAATCTATTTGATGTCTCTAAAGAATATCAATAATACCTTAAATACAAATGGCTTAAGCACCTCAATTAAAACACGCTTTTTTTTTTGATGAGTTAAATAAGGAAAAACTCAACTATATGCTGCCTACAAATATACAAAAACACAAATAGCTAAGTATAAAAGCATGAAAAAAGCATATCATAATAACTAGCCAAAAGAAAACTGTAGTGAATTGAGGACAGATATGTAAACAAATACTCATGCATGAATGTTCATAGGAGCACTATTCAGAGTTTTCTTCTCCCCAGAATGTCAGTTGTTACACATTTACGAACATATCCCTGATCTTAATAGATGCAGGAAAAACATGTGACCAAATTCAACATTGATTCAAGATTGAAAACTCTTAAACCAGGAGTAAAAGGGGGCATCCTCATCCTGATAAAGGACATTCTTACAAAATCTTTCAGGTAACATTGTACTTACTCATAAAAACTAAAGTCTTTCCACCTAAAATTTGGATTAAAGCAGAAATGTTCCCATCACTCCTATTCAAAATACTATGCGAAGTTCTAGGCAGTACAATAGGAGAAAAAAAAATACATCAAAAACATGCAAGTTGAAAAAAACACTAATATTATTTAAAGACAATATGTTGTCTACATAAAGAACTTCAAAGAACCTACAAAAATATTATTAAAAGTACCAAGTGAGTTTAACAAGGTTGTAGGTTATGAAATCAATATAGAAAAATCAATTGTACTAATTTATATACTAATGGTACTAATCTATGTACTAATTAATAAACAATTGGAAATTTAAATTAAAACACATTACTTGTAATTGTCTCAGAAATATTATGCTTATATGTAAATCCATAAAAGTTACATAAAAGTTGATACTGAAATCTGTAAAACACAAATGAAAGAAATATATGTTTATTGGTTGGAAAACTCAGTATTGTTTAGATGTTACCTCCCTCCAAAATAACACATAGATCAAAGCAATTCCAAAATATCCAATTAATATTTTGTAAACATTGTCAAATTGACTCTAAAATGTTTTAAGAATACACAGAAACTAGAAAACAAACAAAAACAAAAAATGAAGTTTAGAACTTATACTACCTTAAGACTTAACAAGAAGCTGCAATAATCTAATCAATGTAGTATTGATAAAATTATAGCTGTATAGATCAATGGAACATAATATAGAGCCTAGAAATAAGCCTACACAAATAGAATTAGTTGACTTTTGACAAAGATATAAAGGCAACTCAATGAAGACAGGATCGTGATTTCAACAAACTGTGCTTGAAAAAGTGGATTTCTATATGTTAAAAGAAACAAAAAACTTGATACATAGCAAATATTAACTCATAATGGATCAAATAACTAAATGTAATAAACACACTTAGAAAACTTCAAGAAGAAAAATATAGGAAAGAATCTTTGTCATCATGACTTAGGTAAAAAGTTAGGTACAGATTCCTTAGATAAAATATAATCTGCTAAAAAATTGCTATGTGAAATTTTTTCACAATTAAACATATAAGACTTGGAAAGGCACAGTTAAGACAATGAAAAGATAATCCACAAATATATGCAAATATTTGCATCTAGTATACGATTTGTATCCAGAATATATAAAGAATCCTCAAAACTCAATAATGAGAAACAAACATTTAAATTAAAATTATGTGTAAATAATTTGAGCAGGCATATCACCAAAGAAAAGATACAGATGGAAAATAAGCACATGAAAAATGCTCAACATCAGTAACAATTAGTAAAATGTAAATTCAATGGAAAAAATAGGTTTAAAAAATGATGATACCAAGCATATAGATATGGAGCAAATGGAAATGGTATCCATTGATAGTGAGGATGAAGATGGTACAAACACTTAACAAAGTGTATCTTAGAAAGTTCCCGTATCCCTGCTACAACCCAGGAATCATGTGTTGAAAACTTATATTCATACAAATATCTAAATATAAATATTTATAACAATTCTATTTGTTATGCACACAAACCTGCACACACACCTAATCTAACATTATTCAAAGGGCTAAACAATAGACTTCTACCTGCTGTGGTTGAGCAATAAGTATTGGCCTTAACCTTCCAAGGTAAACAACTGTAACACAGGAAAATTATATGAAACAACTATTTTCAGACATTGGACAATGGCAGTGACTTATCCTTGAGGAAAAAGTAGACAAAGATGGTAAGCCCTAACATCACTTAGGATTTCTGGTTGGTGGCAGTTTTCAGGCTGGGAACATGAAAGAAAATGCAAACAGAGTCTGGTGGCCTTGCTGAGTTGAGGAGCTGGAAATTGGAGTTCAGGGAAGCTGAGACAGCTAGAAATTTCTGCAAAAAAGTACCAGTATAGAGGGAGTTCTGTAGAAAAAGCTCCAGATATCTGATCTACACATTTGCATCTGTGACCTTCAGTATTTTCTGTGGTTTAAGCTGTACATGAATAGAGCAAAAAACAAAAAACAAAACAAAAACCAAACCCCCAAAACTCCACAAGGATACACAATGAAAGACTCATGTTCATTTTCAAGTGAGCAATATGAGTCTTTATTATCCACCCACTTCTAGATACACTCCTTATCCCAATCTTGCAGGTCAGGTCTGGAGGTATACCCTGTATTTGCTGATAAGCATTGTCTTCTCTAGGCATTTCTCCATCCCAACAGAATCAAACCTTTTTTCCCAAAGGGCACTGATAACACCAGTGGCCCACAGAAAACATGCTACTAAGCAAACTTATTTGAAGGAAAAATAGTAGATCAATAGACATTCTGGACACTAGTGAAAACAGTATAGTATTGGTGAAAAAATAGACACAAGAATCAATGGAACCACACAGAGAGTAAAGAAATAGACCTACATGAATATGGCCATTTGATTATTGACAAAGGTGCAAAGCAATGAACAGAAAAGATTGGTCTTGTTAATGAACAGTGTTGGAGCAACTGGTCATCCATTTGCAAACACATATATCCAGACCTAAGCCTCATTCCTCATATAAAAATTAATACAAAATAGGGAGGGGTTATAGCTCAGGGTAGAGCATTTGACGGCAAAATGAATCCTATATCTAAATTTAAAACACGCATCTATAAACTCTTAATAAAATGTATAGGAGGCAATCTTTATCATTTGGGGTTAGGCCAAGAAAGTTTAGAAATGGTTCTAAAAACATAACCCATAAAATAAAACAACTGAAAAATTGGACTTGATTTTGAACAAATATTTCACTGAAGAGGAAATAAATATGGAAAATAGGTGCATAAATACATTCAACATTATTATCCATTAGGAAATTTCAAATGACAATCCCAACTAAATACCACTATGCACCTATTAAAGTGACTAAAATAAAAAATAATGACAATGTCAAGTGTGGTGATGATGCAGAGCAACTATGTCTCCCATGTGTTGCTGGTGGCAATGCAGGAAGGCACAGACACTTTGCAAAACTGATTGGCTGTTTCTATGAAAGTTAACATACATCTATATGAGCCAATACCACTTTGAGATATTTTCCCTAGAGAAAAGAAAACTTACATTCACACAAACATGTACATCAATGTTGATACAAACTTTATTTGTAATAGTCAACAACTGCTAGGGGCGAGGGACAGCAGCAGTTGCTAAGTGGGGTGTAGCAGAGAGTGTCCAAGTCTTGTCTCAAGGAGGAATGGATATCATGTGGAAGTAGAATCAATAATGAGCCAAGGTTCCATGACCCTTGCACATGCTCCATTGTCACAATGAACTTCTCTTATGAAACAAATTCAAAGGTAAAATTATTAATAATTAAAAAAATAATATGGTGACTGCAGAGCATTAGAGCCTAGCATGGGGCTCCCTTCTGATCACAAGACCTGTGTGGCTGCATGGGCCACACACCTGTGGAACCGGTCCTTATTCCAAAGTAGGCCTCTATAAAGAAATATATACATGTCCTCCTGAGTCCCTTTCTTCTTTCCAGTGGTGAGGAGACCTTGAACAACAACCTTGATTCCACCTTGATCCCAAACCCAAAGCAGGGCTTCCTGGATTGAAGGTAGGTAGGAGCTCTTCTAGCTTCTTAGTAAAGAATGTTTATCTGTGGATATTACATGAAAGAGTAATAAACTAAATTATTTCAGACTCTGTATTATTGACTACTTTGTGATAGCAGCTCAACTTGTTCTTAACAAATGCCTTTTCCTTCCTGGCATATCTTGCCTAATACCTAGTTTCACTGAGAATAAATCAGGTGTCCTGGAGGGTTTGAAGAGAGAAAAAGAGGGAGATGCCTTTCAGGCTAAAGATACTTCCAGGGACATTTGGAGAGAAATAACTAGTATATAAACTGTGTAAAATGAGCAGACTGTTGTGGTAGCTCCCTGCAGACTGGATACCAGGTTCTGAGAAGGGCACTTAGAACAGCAGAAATGGCAAAACAAAAGGTGCTGTGGAGGACTGAGACCGAGAATGTTGTTGTGGTAGTTTGTGTTGACTGATGAGTGTGTGGACATTCCTACCATCATGGAGGGAAGCAAATGGAATGAATAGAGCTTATTTTGCCACATTTCAGTGGGGTTGGGGAATATAAGTCATTGGTTGAAAGAAAATAACAAGAGTAGCTTTTATTCATACACCTGAACTTATGGCCTTCAGTTTACCCTCGCTATAGGCATTAAATAATTTTCCTATTTTCAATTCTTAAAAGCATCCTTTTAAAGATTTTACTTTTAAGTAATCTCTACACCCAACATGGGGCCCAAATTCACAACCCCAAGATCTAGAGTCACATGGTTTACGGTGTGAGCTTGTGGGCACCCCCTTAAAAGTGTTAATTCAAGTCTTGGAGAAGCACAACTAATTCTCTGTTTTGGGAATCTTTATTATACTTTGTTTTATTTTATTGCTTTTTGTTTTACTTTAAGTACTTTTTTGGCCCTGCTTACATGTATAATTAAGGAATTATACAAAGGGTATAATTTTTAGAAGACATGAGAATATCATAACCTATAAGCATACTATATTTCACATGCATTTTGCTTCTCTAGTTTATTGACTGTTGAATAAATATGTATGCATACGTTCATACATTCATCCAACAAACATTTGAAGATTATCAGCTATATGCCTGCTAGATTCTGATATAGATTTTCTAGTTCTTGTCTCTTTTAGGAAAAAAATAAAACAGAATGGAAGGATGTTTGATATTTTGCCTGAAGAGACAATTATTTATGATTAATATTTGATAAAATTCCAACATGGATTTTGGGGTGCCCATTAGATTACCAGGAACCACCTGTTTATCTTCAGTGATATGTGGGAGTTTGTGAGAAAGAATGGATCCCTACACTCAAAGTTAGATCTATCACTCACCTTTGACACAGTAGACAGTGATATATTGTTAGAACTTTCAGAAACGTGAGTCAGAATTCTGAGAGCATTAAATTGGTTTGAAATGTAATTATCTTTGTCAGCAGACACAGCATACTATATTGGGTAGCAGCTCATCAGAAACAGTTACTGGAAAATGTGTGGTCCCTCAGGGCTCTAGTCTTGTCCTTTTATTTTTATATTTATATGCTTCTCATGGCATGTTATTAATAGATCTGGATTGGATTATAATATCTCTGCCAGTATTATTCAGATTTACTAACTGGTTCTTGTAGACTCAAGTCATATGACTTCCCAACTCCCTTTCTGCTTTATAAAGACTTAGAATTGAGTGATAGGATTGTTCCTTCATATTCCTTCATAGTTCACATTGACCTGTCTAAATGATTTTTTGGATTTCTTTTTTACTTTGCACTTGCCTTCAGCTAGATTACATGACTTCAGTTAAAAAAATTATATCGGAGGATACTATGCTGTCCGTATTGGCAGTATTCGTATTTTTATGTGGCATAGGAATTTCATGTAAATGATTTTCACTATATTATTAACAAGGATGGTACATCATGACTTCTTTACTCTGAAATTCTATAATTTTTGAACCAAATGCAGTTATGTAAATCCAGTGGGACCATCCAATTCTATCACATTATAATAGAGTCACTAATAGAAATGTCCCTACAGCAGATTTTATCATTCTCAAGGTTTGAAGTGATTACAAAAGTGTGATGGGGAATATAATGTGTTTTTAAAAATACTTCAGTAAAATTCTATGGCTTATGAGTCCAAATTTAAGCTCTTTTTTTTTAACGTTTTATTTATTTCTAGGAGAGAGAGAGAGAGAGAGAGACAGCATGAGCAGGGGAGGGTCAGAGAGAGAGGGAGTCACAGACTGAAACAGGCTCCAGGCTCTGAACTGGCAGTCAGCACAGAGCCCGAAGTGGGGCTCGAACCCACGAACCGCGAGATCATGACCTAAGCGAAAGTCGGACGCTTAACCGACTAAGCCACCTAGGCGCCCCCAAATGTAAGCTCTTAAGAGTGATCTTCCAGACTTCCTTTACAGCTTTATCTCTCAATTTTGTATTTGTGTGAATGAATCTTAAGAATCTGTGAAGGTAGTTATTGGGTTATCTCCAAATAGAGGGTGGCCAAATATCCCCAGATTAACTTTGCTTTTCCCCCTAAAATATGATGTTAAATGAGTGCTTCTCTTTTAGTTTTATTTGAGGCCACAAAGATTGTAACTACAAGAGGAATCAGATAGTCCTTCATTCTAAAGTGAAGTCTTTGTTTATCTCTGAAACTCATGCTAAGAAACAGTAATGCTAGTTCTAGGACTCTCCCACCAGCCACATGGAAGCTATGCCAGAAGAAAATTGAGATAAGGAGAAATATTAGGATTTCTGTGCTTTGGATTCCTAATCCCTTTCATGGATGGTAGGCAGATAATTATTCCTACTCCTCCACCTCAGGTCAAGTGAAAAGATCTTCACAAGGACAACTCAGAGGGTTTAACACACTTTCTTTGGAATTTTAAGGATCTCAGAACTAAATTCTCATACCTAAAAAGAAAGAGGATTTGGTTAAAGCTTTCTGTTCCTCCTGAGTTAATAGAAACAAGTTATTATATTTGTAAGAGCTTCAGTTTAAAAGTCTGAAGTGAACAAGGTGAGTGTTTCTTGGGGACCAGATATGAAATGCAAAACAGATATCCAGTCTTATGTTGTCTAATAAGAAATTCCATTCCATGGGATGGCATAGAAGTGTACAACTACCTCAACACAGGCACAGGAAGATGAAGGAGTTGTAGTGGCCAGTCAATGCGAGCACTTGGGGAGCTATGATTGGAGAGTTCAGGCAGAAGCATGTTTATGGAATCTACAAAATTCCCCATTGAGATAGAAAATAGCAATGACTCAACACCATCCAGGGGGTACCAGTGCCACATTATAATGTCACCATCTGTATAAAACTAAATTCTTTATTCCTAACCTCTCTTCTCTAATCTGGGTTTCCAAGGCCATGGAAATAGTTTAAATTGGAAAATAGTTTAAAGTTATCAAGGGGTATTCGACTAGCCAGAAGTTATGGGATTATTAGAATGAACTGGGCATTTTTAATTATCTGTGAGTGACTGAAAAATATAGGGGCCCTGTCTGAGATGTTATCCCAGGGACAGTGATAAATAGATTCATATAGTGAGTTTTCAAAACCAATAGTGAGAAAAAATAAAGTTGGTTCTTTCAATGACATCCAGTTCATCCAGTAAATGAGTTGTATTCTTTGTAGTTCTTTTCTCATTATCTCTGCCTACTTAGACCAAAACTCAGCTTCCAAAATAAACTTTCAAATTGAAGTCTTTTCTCACTTTCTATGATAAATCTTTTCTTAAGGTCCTTTGAACTCCTGTCACACTGACCTGTTTTTATGAATTAGACTGCTCAGTAAAAAAGAGTAGGCATTAAACATGCAAACAGAAGTACAATGAATGTATCAAAGGAGTCAGAGTGCTACTGAACTGTATAATAAGACTCAGTTAGATGTAGGACTCTCTGAGGAGGTGGTCTTAAGGTGAGGGGTGAGAATGAATAGATGTTAGCCCCCTGAAGCCATAAATATAGTGTGATTCATGAAAAAGGAGGAGACTGAGGAGCTATAAAATTATTATTTCTATAGTAGAGGGAGTAAAAAGAATGAAAATACTAGGGAGATAGGCATGGGGTTAATCGTGGCAGAGATCACTGTAGTTCTTGTATAACAGAGCCTGGGTCTACTTATATTGGACTTACATAGTTGCAGAAAGCTTCAAAAAGTGGAACTTGGTCAGGTATGTAGGAAAAGAAGAAGACAGTTTTAGAAAAAACTCCTTTATGGGCACCTGGATCGCTCAGTCGGTTAAGCGTTGGACTTTGACTCAGGTCATGATCTCGTCATTCATGGGTTTGGGCCCTGATTGGGCTCTGTGCTGACAGCTCAGAGCCTGGAGCCTGCTTCAGATTCTGTGTCTCCCTCTCTCTCTGCCCCTTCCCTGCTTGCACTCTGTCTCTGTCTCTCTATCTCTCAAAAAGAAATAAATATTAAAAAACTTAAAAAAAAGAAAAATCTCCTTTGTGTGGTACAGTAAAGGGGGTCTGAGGGAAGAGATATTACGACTCTGAATGTTAGAATAAAATGAAGTTGTACAGGAAATCTAAATACTTGAGAGAAATGACACATCATTAGTAGAGTTTTATGAATATTGGTCTGGTAGTATTACACAGTTACTGGTTTCATCCTGTGGTTTGGTGGTGGGAGTGGGTGGGAGAGAGGGTGTGGATAAACCACAGATGAGTACCCAATGCAGTATGTTGGAATGAAGATTTAATACCATCTAGTTTGCTTAAAAACCTCAAACTTTATTCCTTTATGACATTGAGATCAATTCTGGCCCCCATTCTTGCACAAAAATCAAAAGTCAGAAATTACATCCTGTATGTGAGGTATTCCAAGGGCAGAGAGGATGGTCCACATTGTATTATGGTACACTCAATCGTTTACTTGCTTTCCGTGTCTTACTACACATTGCAGTTCATGGGTATCCAATTATGAGGATTGATACATTATTTTTTCTGGTTTTTACCTGATTCAACTCTCCAAAGATTACTGGAGAATTAAAAAGAATCCTATAGAGAAAGTTCATATTGAAGTTAATACTAATAGTGCTAGCACAAGTAAACAGTAAGAAAATTGCTGAGTTGGCGATTCTTTTACCTTTAGTTCAAGTTTTTTTTGTCTATATTATCAGATGTAAACAGTGATGGTCTTGGTGTAATCAATTTTAATTTACCATTAAGTACTGAAGCAAGACCAAAAAATGAGTGTATTAAATCTTATGTATTTGAAGATACAGGAGGATACAAAGAGGCCTGAGGACTAGCTGTGTGGTTATTTCTGGCTATTTTTGTGAATTCCAGGTTCCCCCCCCCCACCCAAAATCAGTGTATTTGTGTAAGAATTAAAGTGAAGAGAGTAAGAGTTAGAATAGGCATGGAAAATGGGTACATCTGAGGTCTATTTTGAGTATGATTCCTTAATGATAAAGCTCAAAATGTTTCATCAACCATAACTAGCACTGTGAATGGTTTAGACTGTGAATATACTCTTTTAATGTTTTACTGTCCAGTTAGAATCTTTATTTGAAGCCTTTCTGTAATGTGAATCTTGGGCTCTGGACTTTTCCTGGGTTTTCCCTGAATCTTTTAGTTTAATAGAGTATTGTGATAGAGTCTTAAAAAGCTCAGGAAAGAGTCTCTACCCATTGGCACTCATACTCATTATTATGAATTAAAAAATTTTTCAAGTTCATGTCTTCGACTTTATATACTAATTTTTTTAGAATTATATTTTTAGTTGATCAAGGTTAGTAAGAATTGTGTAAATTCAAATACTCTAGTCAAAGGAGGCATACATATAGGATGGGATTTTCTTTATAAAGACACACATTTCTCCAAAATATACATAAGTTAAGTTGTGGCTTTTGTCTCAGTTTGCTTGGCTGCTATGACAATATGCCATGAACTAGGTGGCTTATAAACAGCAAAAATTTATTTCTCACGCTTCTATAGACTGGGAAGTTTGAGATCAAGACACCTTAAGATCCACTGTCTGATTACTGCCACTTTCTGGCTTATAGATGGCTATATTCTGGCAGAAAGGGTGAGGGAACTTTCTGGTGTCTCTTTTATTAAAGGACTAATTCCGTGAGGCTCCCCCTCATGACTGAACTACTCCCAAAGGGCCACCTCCTAATACCATCACACGGGGGTTTGGGATTTCAACATATGAATTTGGGGGACACATAAACATTCAGTCTCTGCAGTCACCCTTAATGTGCTTACTACAATTTTGGTGTGCAAGGAGTTAAACTACATATTTTAGCCTATTATGGTCTATTATGGCCATGATATCACTCAGTTTAGCTACCTTTTCCTGTCATTTTAGATATTAGGATTTTAAGTAGAACAAATGGTTATTATGAATATTGCATGTGTTTGTGTTTTGTTGATAATTCTTTGTGAAGTCTATTACATAATAATTTAGAGACATAGTATGCATTCATATATGAACAGTCAAAATCAAACAGAAAAATCTGATTGCACACCTATTTTAAATCAAATAGAATATCTAATTACTTTACATTTATAATGGACCACAGATAATCTGGACATGGATTTGAGGAGGTGAATCTTCCAGGACAGGAGACTGAGCACATTCCAAGCTGAAACTCTATATTCAACTTCAGATTTCATTTCCCTTCATCAGCTCACTTGTATAAAACTAAAAATGATATCAGAAGGATGCAAAGATAGACTTCTGTTGACTTTTAGCACATTACTGAAGTAGGTTTGCAACATCATATATTATAATAAGTACAAGTAGTATCGTCAGAGACCATTTGGGAGACAAAAAGCATTTGACCTATGTGATTAGGAATAGTCCTCATCTTGCCTTCATCTTGCTTTCTGACTTAATTCTTCACCTGTAAATTGTTGTTTTGATTATTTTTAATGAAAATCTTATAAAGGCCTTTTCTAAGAAAATCATGCACACGAGTATGTACGTGCACGCGTAAGTGTGTGTGATCAAAATGAGCATTTTCCTTCCCACTGCCTGGGAAGATCACACTCAATCATTAGTATTTACATAGCACTTCCTTCCATTGAATTCTGAGAGCAGAGGGATTCTGTTTTAAAGTCATTGGTAAGACAGTTTGTTTTTCCATGAACATACTGAAATTATGCACTGGGCAAATTAGTGAATTTTACCAAATATGTCTCAAGGATAAATATAGCAATTTTCACAGTGAATGTTTTCCATCTCTCAGGAAATCTATGTTTGTCATGAAATGACAAGTTTTTTTAGAGGGTTGGGGGAATGGGGCGATTGCCTTTGCAAACTGATTTTGAATTTCGTTAAATAACAAGGCAAACCTGAAAAATATTTTATATTAAATGAAAGTACTTAAGCATGATCTTTTGGTGGAAAGCAAATGGAAAGAATTTTTAACACATCTACTGAAGAAACAGATTTTCCTTTTCTGCTCCAGGGTGATCATTATAAACCATAACTTTAAAATTTTAAGTTATGAAAAATATCTCATCTTGGGAAGTTCATGTGAATTTATACCAATAAACTAGTCTCGTAATGTTGTAACTGAGAATTAGTGTGCTTTCATAAGATGATAACTTTACTATTTTTTCTGTGCAGTGATGCCAGAAAATAGTCGGGATTAAAATATAACTTGACTTAGAGTGTAAATGGCATAAAGTACTTCATATTTGTATGAATGAATAGATGGAAAAGTACCTAAGATTTTATGCCTACTAAGAGCATATAAATAATTAAAAATCCAAAGTGTGCAGATGACCTAAATTCTTTCTATATCTCACCAATTAGCTCTGTGAAAAGACCCAGATCTTCAATCCACTTATTAAAGCCATAGTGAAGGTTAACTTTGAAAAAACTAATACACTAATTATATGAAAATACTACAGGGATGTGAGCTGAGAAAATACTTGAAAACAATGGCTGTGACAGAATTCTCACAACTATTTCACTAAGAAGGATTCTTTCTAGTGGAAATTTTTTATTTTTTTTAAATTTTTAATGTTTTATTTATTTCTGAGAGAGAGACAGCATGAGCAGGAAAGGGTCAGAGAGAGAGAGAGGGAAACACAGAAACGGAAACAGGCTCTAAGTTCTGAGCTAGCCATCAGCACAGAGCCGGATGCGGGGCTCGAACCCACCCAGGAACGCAAGATCATGACCTGAGCGAAACTGGTCACCCAACCGACTGAGCCACCCAGGCGCTCCTGGAATTTTTTTTTTTTTAAAGCAACAAAACAATATTAATGTGTTTTATAAATTGCACTCCAAATCAACGAGAAGTGACAAAGCTTTCATTTTGTTTCCATCTCTCTGTCCCCTAGGAATTTCTTCTCTTCTGTTTGATCTTCACATGAAGACTTTAACAATTAAATGGTATGAGAGCAACCTGTTTGCTTTCTTTTTGCCCATTTCTCCCATTTATTGTAACAGCTGGCTTAGTGGCCCTTTCTGTTATAGCTATCTTTCTTCATGTTAAAGGTCTGTAGATTTTAATGTATTCGTTGTTAATTTGACACCCTTGGGTGGTCAATTCATGTTTTAAGTCAACCTCTGGTTAGAAGATCTCATTAAGACACAAATTCTTAATGCACAAAGGAAAGGGCAAGAAAAGACCCGCATTTTTTTCTGATAAAATCTCAATGTTCTCAATTAGAAATCGTGCTGGTACATGTAACTCTCCTATCATGTCCATGTGTGACACAGTTTTGGTTGACCAGAAAGTTTTTGAAAATTGATACAGTTTGTCATCAGCTTTTAACAAGGGTCTGGCTAACAGCTTAACAAAGGGAGTATAACATTAGCTAAAGAGGAGTCATAATAATTATCATTTTTATAGGGGGCAATAATAAGACAACTGACTACAAATGCATTTAATTACATATTTTCTCTCACTAAAGTACTATTGGTGTTTAACTTTTGCCTGTAAAACAGGTCCTCTCCATATAGAGATAATTGATCATGATCAACAAAACTCCACAATTGTTGCTTCAATAATTTATATGCTAATTCATTATTATTTCCCTAGCAATAAGCAGTATTTTGCATTTGCACCTGGAGGAGGTTTGAGATTCTGCATAACCCAGGTTTATTTTCTGGGTATTGGAAAACACAGGATGTTCCCTTTAATAACCTGCAATTTTAATAAGGGCCTAAGAAATAGTTGAAAAAGTGAGTGAACTTGTATATAAATTAGTTCTTTGAGAGCTTGGAGATTCTGACTTGGTGAACTCTAATTAAATCCCTTAAGGCCACCAGGTCTGCTTCCCTAGTTCTTGATGGTAAAAGTAAGGTCTTCAAAGAGTCCCTTGGCAGTATACAAGTGGAGGGGGAAAATCCTGCAACCCATCACTACCTCATTTTATAAAGCTACAATCCCAGAAGGAGTACAAGACAACGGGAACAATAGAGACAGAAACCTGAGAACTAGTAAAGTAAGGAAAGCAGAGGAAAAAGAAATTGGAAAGAGCAGTAATTCAAGAACATCACTCATTCAGACTATAGTAGGGGCGTTAAACAAGACAAAGGAGCAAATGAGCTCTGTGCTGGTAAATGACAGAGCAAATCTTAGTTGGCACATTTTGCAATTAACATTTTCAGTAAGAAATTCTCAAATACAAAATTGCCATTTTTTAGTTCTGACATTATAGTGGCTTTTTCCTCAGGGCACATTTTCCATATAAATATCTAAGCATTTTTTTTTTTTCTTTCCAACTAGATTTCAGTACTCAGTTATGTGGGTGAGTTTAACTGTGATGGTGAGAACAAAAGAGGTATTGAATCTTCTCAGGGCCAAAAGGAAATTAATAACAGGTGATCAAAATATGGAACTCTTGACTTATTCTCAGTAGCCTTTCTTATTCAAAGTACAGAAATGAACCAAGTAAAGAGTTGAGTGGATGCTTCTTTATTTTGGGAGATTTGTACTTTTCACTAATTTTTAAAATAGCTTCGGGGCACCTGGGTGGCTCAGTCGGTTGGGCGTCCAACTTTGGCTCAGGTCATGATCTCACGCTTCGTGGGTTTGAGCCCCGCGTTGGGCTCTGTGCTGACAGCCAGGTCAGAGCCTGGAGTCTGATTCAGATTCTTTGTCTCCCTCTCTCTCTGACCCTCCCCTGTTCACGCTGTCTCTCTCTCTCTCAGAAATAAATAAAACATTTAAAAAAAAGTTTAAAATAGGTTCAAAAGTATTATTTTTTTATATTACAAAACTTACAATGGAAACTTCTTAATCCCATTATGCACTAAATGCTCCGTATCACCTGTTAAAGAAATAGAAATGTCAACCTTGTAGAGAATTACTCTTTTCTCTCCTAATGCTCAGTTTTCACCAAATATCCAGTTGGCCACCAACATGTGCATCAGTCCTTCCTATGTATACTTGTCTCCTTTCACTGTACTTTCCAGCACTTAGCACTTTGTACTAGTCCATAATTCCATATAGTAAGGAAAGATAAGGATCTGGCAGTGATAGCAAATGCCTACAAAGTGTCCTGACCCAATGGATTCCTGTAAAAATTGATGGAAAGCTAACTGAAGAGAAAACGCACACAGCTTGGTTCTCATTAGTCTATTCCTGTGCCTTGGCCATGTGGACCAGCGTATTCTTTCATATCTGATTGATATGTGATGTGCTGACAGCCCCCATCCTGACCAAATGCTCTACAAAGTAAGAATGATGTAGAAAAACTTAGAATTTATACTTTTGTAGTTTGCTCTACTTTTTATTTCAAAAAGCCTTTTAAAGTCCTATGAATGCTATTTAGATCACTTATATGTCTAGATGGAAATACTGATTCTTGATGCTCTGAATAAACTCCTAACCCCAAAGGTATATTGAGCTACTGGGTGCTAGCTTTGTTCTTAAGTATAAGTTTCAAAAAGTTTTATTTACTTTTTGAACTCTTAACTAGGATGAAAGTGCAACAGTGCTTTTGTGGTCTGCTACTTAAGTGGCTTCCTCTTTTCTTGGGGAAAAATGAAAGTAACAAGCAAAATATAGAGGAGGTTTTAGTTTGTTCTGTGATCAAAAGGGTCATTTATTGATCTGGTATTTAAAAGGAAAAGATCTGTTTTTGGGAAAGTCATTGTACTATCTAGGGTTTGAACTCTTCTCCTTTTATTATCTATTAAGTGATAATAGATAAGTCTACATTTTTCTTCCTGCAGAAGCAAAACTCATAATTAAAATAAGAACTCCATCATTACTATGACCATATGACAATTGTTCTAAACTTTCAAAACTGAAAATAAATAAATCTATGTTAATTAAAATGCTGATTTCAATTTTTAATTAGTCTAATTACATTAATTTTTACTTAGTCTTAAACAGAACTAATTTCTTCCAAGCAATAGTTTCACATTACAATATTTTTGTTTCTTAACTGAAAAAAATTAGAAGGAATTATACTTTGACATTAAATATTATCTACTTTCTTTCCTTTCCCCTCACCTCCCAGACCCCAGAAAGTAGCTTGAATATTCTATAGGAGGATTGTCTAATGACTGTAAGAATAAACTTCCATCTCTAGTTCAACTAGAAACCCATTATGTAAACTTGAACATGTTAGAAGTTTCTTCCTACATTTGTTTCCTTCTTGGGAACTTCTAATAAGGACAATATGGAACTAAAGTTGTATATGATAAACTTAAGTACATAGAGCATTAAAAGTAAAGACATTTGACTCCTTCTTCATATTAAACCTTAAGATTTTTGGATGAATATAAAATATATTTAGATACATAGATAGGGGTATTTATGTGTGTGTATGTGTGTATAAATTATTGTAGTAAGTGATATACTTTGGTGTGTCACGTAAGTGTGTTGAGTAAATCCATAGACTTGTATTGACAGAGCTTTCTCAAACTTTATTCCCTGGAATAGTAGCATATCCTAAGACATTAGTAGGTATTATTTGGGAAAAAAGGCTCTCTATTGAAATAAATGTAAATTTGTTTTTATTATTGGAGGTTTAGAATATAAATTGGAAATTAAGGACTGAGAAAGAATACAGTAATAAAGCCAGGGCTTCAAAAAACTATTTGATATCATTATAATGATTTATATAAACTTTTATTAAAATTTCATCACCTTTCAAATTATATATTTTGGAAAGAAAACTGTATACTACCAAAAATACACATTTTAAAACCTTGTAACACTTAACCATTTAAGTGAGTAAGGGGGAAATATTTAGCTTTTTTTTAATGTGAAACTTTATTTGCTCAATAGGAAAAATATTCCTTATCCTATGCTTATTGTGTTTAGAATATGTGGATTATGTAGTGTATCAACTTACTGCACATTTTGTTTCTGCTCTATTTTAGTTGTTCTCTTCTCTTTTCTTCTCTCTTTCCTTTCCTTTCCTTTCCTTCCCTCCCTCCCTCCCTCCTTCCCTCC